>NC_085008.1:4604598-4649598 GCF_963854185.1 Sardina pilchardus
TTTTTTTGCAGGAATGGTTTCAATTACAGAGCTACAAAAACGTGTGCTAATAATATGAATGAGAATAAAGAATATTAAATATGGAATATAATAAATAAACATGTTGCTGAGTGTTTGAGTCACACTTGGAGTGAACATTGGCATTCCTATAAACTGACTTTGGATAAAGCCATCTGCCAAATATAAAGGCAATTATTTTATTTTATTTATTTATTTTTTGTTATGAACAGAGAGAATTCCCAAATGCTCTCAGAGCAGATGACTAAAAGTTCTATCTACCATTTATCATGAAGCCACAGTGAGATATTCACTATTTGATTAAAAGCCAACCCAAAAGATCAGACACCAAAGTCCTATAACAGTGTTAACCTACATAGTGGAGATTTCTCGGCGGACAAGTGATTATAGCATCATCGGCTCTGTGCTTTGGTGAGTGCCAGTGTATTTCAGGTACTTTGTTGTGTGCCATTTTTTACAGACACATGCACATTACATACACACAAGTCTCCATCTCTTTCGCTGGAATGGACAGGACAGGTGGTCTGGTGGGCAGGTGCCAGGTGTGGTGTGCTGACCGCGTGTCACACGGACTCCCTTACCAGAACTCTGGGAAGCCGTGCAGCAGGAGCATGAGTGGCCGACCCCTCTCCCCAGCCGCCACATAGTGGAACCTCAACCGGACTCCTGCGGTGGTCCAGACGATGAGGAGCACGCCGAGAAGAGGAGGAAGAGGAAGGAGAGATGGAGGGGGAAGAACAGAGGGATGGAGTCGGAGAGCCAGTCGGGAGGGGTACAGAAAGAAGGGAGAAGGACGCAGAGAGACAAAAAGAGAAACAGGAAAGAGAGAACACATGGAAATGAACAGCGTGACAGAGAGGTGGACCACAGAGAGAGAAAGAGAGAGAGAGAGAGAGATGAGAGACAGTCATCAGTCACGCTTAGAAACACCAGGCCAGTCTTTGATGCTTATGCCCCGGTGCCCTTTGTCACAAGCGTCGTAACTGTCAGCCCTGATGCAAGGCTCATTTCCACACAGCTGTCTACTTTATAGAGCCATAAAACACATGCAGTTTGGAAACCAGACTAGTAAACACTTTGTGGCAATATTAACAGCCGCAACATTCATTCTCCCAACTTTGACATTTATATTCCAATTTATTTCTAGTCACTGCCCTAATACATTTCACAATATGGATTGGATTGCGCCTCCCATAGTTATAGGATCTGTAAACCATGATGAACATTATTCAACTCTGTGCTTTCTGCGAAATACTGTGTTAGATATATCACATCTCTCCAGTGTTGCACAAAACTGTGATCCTTTATTAAAAGCTGTACATGTCTGTAATTAATTGTTTGCTTTACTCATTCTCTAAAGTGCTTTCTGAAATCAATTGTCACAACAGCCAGTACCCAACATACTGTATGTAACAGAGGAAAAACAGTGTAACTGTTAAGTAGCCTACGTCAAATGCCTACTGATACATTTAATAGTAGGCTAGGCTATGCAACCTGTCTTAAAAAAAACTATTTTTAATTTCTCACAGCGTTGTAACGACATCGAAAGTTTGAGGCAGAACACAGCGCATGCAACTGTAGATGGCCAATCTCCATTCAATTGTCATTGTTGATCAATAGCACTAGCCGATAGCAAAGCCCAATTGCGCACGGAGCTGTCTTCAGCACCACTCAACGGTTTGCGATTAACATTGAGCAGACATCGCAAGGCTGCAACAAGCGGCAAAATAAACCACTGTTACAACAATAATCAAATGGGGTTCATCAATAAATGCCTCACGATTTCATTTCATGCACGGGCCCGTCTCTGTTGATATCGTTTGCGTATGCCTCTAGCACAATTTGTCAGCTCAGCCCACATCAAGCTTGGAGGACTCATACTCATACTCATACTACCTATGCAAACCGAACATCGACAGATACTTTTGTGTAATGCAACGTAGGCTACACCTTACCTTTATTCTCACGTAGCAATGTGTTCCCAAGGACGTGTCATTCAGGCAAGCAGGGGGGGTCTCTCGTATTGCCCACTGAAAGGTTGTTGACGGCCTTATGAGGATGCTCCACCAAAGTTTCAGAAGCGCTACGGCTGTGCAAAGGGCACAATAACCGTATATCAAAGACCAATATCCTAAAACTTTGATCTTTAACGTGAGTCGAACTGTCAACAACAGCAAGTTGTGGAGCAGTCTCGCCATCTTTACATTACCGCGGGAATATTGAAGTCCAGAAGACGATATGGCTATGTATCGATTTGTTGCGTTAATTGGCAGTCGTTCCACAAATGATGGACACCATTGTAATCCTCTCGCTCCGTTGGTACAGCATCCGCCGCACTAGGTTACTTGTCCACCGGGGAGGATCTCAAAGTAAGGGCTCAATGAAACGCTCTGAAGCGCAGGACGTCAGAATTCACGCTTGCGTGTGACAGCAAGGTTGCTTTGTCCGAGAGGTGTTTAACACCTCTCTTTAAACCCCAAAATTGTGACGTTAACATCACAGAACGTACCAAATCAGCTAATCTCTGCGGGCGACTTTGCTCCGAGCAAAAACCTCTCCACGTGCCAGGACTGCAGAACAGACTGCCGATAGATTATTATAATTAGCGTTCTCATTAAAAAGATGAATAGGACAACAGACGGTCTTAAAATTGGCTTTTCCTCCCTAATCACGCATAGCCTACAATTTCTTTCTCTGCGTAAATCATTTCAGGTGCTTAATTGTGAAATGAATTTATCTTGGCGATAATCTAAGGCTATAGGTCAGTGAATAAACAATCAAACACACAACAATAAAGATACAGATAATGCGATTCGTTCCAATGTGAGCGCATGGGAATACAACTGGAAAACATCATTTCTATTCTTGGAAAGGGCATGGACCAGTGTCCTTATCACTGCACGCCGAGAGCATTCCACGCGGCGTCATCAGATGCGAAGAAGGCAGGAAACATTGAAAGGATGAAATCACGGCTCCTATGGCTAGGCAACTGCACGTTCCCTATGGCCATTTCACAACGAGCGCGCAGACCGCATAGGCTATAATAGCCTAGTGATCCAGTAAGAGCAACTATAGGCTGATTTAACTTTCAGTGTCTCACACATGATTGACCTTTACACTCTAGGATTAGTATTAATGATGTGTGCTTCACATTCACCACTCCATCGAGAGTACCACTCCATAGATTTTAAATCAGTTTAATAACTTGTGAATCTAATTAAAACACATGGTTAGACAAGATGGACATCAGACCAGGTCTGACTTTGATCAGGTTCAAGGCCGATGGAGTTGACCTTTTAGTGAGTGTAGCATAATCCTGGTCATATGCTCCACCCATTAAAACCTGGACAGAAGCCATCACGACCCTCAGACCAACGAGTATCTTTGATATTAGAAGCGTTTTATATTAGCCAACACACAAAAGACAAGACACAAATTTACGGAAAATACTGTTTTGTTTAATGCGTTAACCTCTACAGTAGGCCTACGATTCTTTTGTAAATTATATATTATTTATGTTTTTATAGCATGACATGCTCTCATACCGTGAGATACAGAATAAAGTGCGAATGGTATAAGGAAATAGACAATAGGCCAACCGTACGTTTGGACAAAGAAATATCAAAAACACCTCTACAACTTGGAAAGGTTCTCACTTGCCAAAAGACTTCGGACATTCTGCAAGAAAGTAGACATTTTAGGCGCACAGCTGAGCGTCCATGGGGCACACTGATTCTATGGCACCTTACTTTCATGTACACAGGAGCAAGGGGATATAAAGTGGCCGTGCTGTGGTCAAATAGCAGATTCTGACGTGAAATTGAAAAAGAAAAGAAAGAAAAACAGTTTTACAAGGGGAACGCGTGTTTGAGTGTTGACTTGAACTTAATGCCTTCTTCTTGGTGTTAAAAATGTGCACGAAGAGAAATTCAACATTCCAATTAAGTGACAGAATCTTTCATTTGAAGGACGCCCTCAGCAATCCCATGCACTGAAAACTGAGATTTGGCAATAAAACAGGCTACAACTAAACAATGTTAACCCCCCCAAAATCATACAAAATAAACATTTAACTGGTACTTATACAGTAACAAAATATGTAAACTCTTTATTACAGATTAACAATCACTTCCAATATTTACTTGCATGTGTATAGCCTATCGAGTTATTTGAGAAAAGAAAAGGAAAATAGAAAACCCTTTTTTGTCCCTCAATTTAAATAAGACAAATATAACACTTAACATACTTTAGTGGTGCATCACTGAAGAGGAGTAAATGAAACACTAGGGGAAACAGACCCACCCCATTTAGAACAGATCACTTACGGTACTGCCACTTCAAAACTCCAGCGGAGAAAAAATGGGATATAACATTAAAGTTGAAACAACTGGAATGCAATTTTTTTTTTCTTCAACTTGATACTTTTCAGAGTTCAGACCCTTAGGTTAAATGCTCTACCAAATAGAGAGAAAGGGTAAGACTCAAAGCACTAAATGAGACTAAGTTCAATCAAATAATCACCAACTTACTCTGTGTAGAACATGTTTTACCCCCCCCCCTCCCCCCTCCCCCCTCCCCAGTTTCCCTCTCAAAAGGTCTGCAGTTGAACAATCAACAGCGACTCAGTGCAGATGGTTCCTGGAATCCCAGGAACGAGTATGGAGAAAGGCAAGAATCTGGTCCTCATTCAGCCATATACAGACATGTATATTTTTTATATATATATTTATATATTTAACACTGTACAATATCTACAGGATGCATGTTTTAACACACCCTCTTTTGACAGAAACTCCACCCTCATTAAGTTTTTTTTCTTTTCTTTTACAGTTTCAAAATCAACCACCTGTGTCTAAAACTGTGACCCATTTCTGTTGCTAAAGATGTTAAAGTTTCAAAGTTCAGGCATCAAGCATCTTGAACTTCTGGTTCTGAGGTGGAAGGTGCAGGGCATGTAGGAGTTGGGAAGGGGGACAGGATTCCAGTCATTTTATAGCTGAGTGAGCTAGAGTGGCTCTTCTCAAATGTGGCCATGATGTCACTTTGCATAGTCATGTCAATCACGCCGGACATCTGGGGATAGAGGAAACTCAACAGGTTAAGTATAGAACAACATACAAAGCCCAGCAAAAATCTTGAGCTCCAGACATGTCCAGAAGTCTGAGAGAGCCACACAGAAACCCCACGAAGGCCATTTCTACAACATGCCCAAAGACAGAAAGTAGACACTTACGGCCTCTCGCCTGCGTCGCTCCTGTTCTCTCTTGCGAGCCATTTCCCGCTGGCGGTCCATGCTGCTCTGAGCGCCGGGCGTGGGAGGCGGTGTGGGAGGCTTGGCCTCGGCTGGCTGCTCCTCCGTGACCTTAGGCTGGTCCAGGATGGCAGCGATTATGGGCAGCTCACCGGACTCCACCGAGTCCTGCCTGGTTGGAGGTTCTGGCTCAGAGCGCACTGGCTGCTGGGGGCTACATAGCATCAAAGGAGGACATATTTTATATGAGTTAGTAGAAAAACTGGAGAAAGAAATACATTAAAGTGGCTTTTACAATGGTTCTCTAGCATTTCCTTCGATCAATAAGCAATACTCCTTTCAGTTAGCAATTCCACAACTTTCACGTCTCTATTCCTGAAAACTGAACAGACGCTTTTTGTTCCGTGCCTTTAAGAACTTTCCTGTACATGAACTCTGTTCTGACTGCAACTAATCTCATCACATGTGAAATGATCACATTCTTGTGGGTGGCAACATATTTGCCATTTTATGAAGGTCACTGGGTTGGCGAAGCACATAGAGCTTTCCATTTACAGCTTTCTTGCTTAATAGGGCTCGGGATCATGACGGGAAAACTTTACCGGCACAGCCATATTATTGGCAGCCTATATTTCTGCTTCTAGTCTTCTGCATCTGAATGAATGGATATTACGTTTAGTGCGCTACCAACATGGCGGCAATATTCCTAGAATGCAAGGCGTGTGCCCCGAGCCTTACAGTTCATTTTCCCTTTTCTTATGTCAAGAGAAGATGCATTCATATGATTACTAAGAACCTGGATGGTTTTCTTAGTGTCAATGTAGGTCAATGTTTGTGGGATCTTTGAGATATTAGTGGTCATTTGAAATATTAATTTACACTGATGAAAATTGACTCATGTGGATGGTGTTATAACTGCCACTTGCCAAGTAGGTATTGGCACATTTAAGGAAACATTTAGCACCAGAGCCAGGAAACTTGAAAAAAAAAAAAAAAAGAGCATAATCTTAAAATGATCTATACATTGTAATGGCATTTTCATGCATCCAAAGTATTTCTTTACTGCCCGCCATACCAATTTCTCTCTTGTGGCTTTCGGTCACGACCCGCATCCAGTTGCTGTCGCCGTAGCGCCCGCTCTCTTTCCTCCTTCTCCATGGCAACCTTGCGGAACTGCTGGAAGCTTTCTTTGGAGGCTTTGAGCGTAGAGGGGGCCAGCGAAGCCATCTTAGCCAGACTTGCCCAGGAGTCGGCGTTCTTCAATACTATATCCTGCGTGTGATGGAGAACAGCGTTTAGGTCGGCTTAAGTGGGGAGTTTTGCAACACACTGGCAGTGAAGAGCACAATGGAGTTAAACGGGCACCTTTTTGGGCTGACTGGGTTTGACCGAGTCCGCATTGGGTCTGAGTTGATCTTCACCGTCATGATGCCTTGTGCCTACAGAGGTGTAATATATACATAAAAAAAGGTCCATTAAAAAAACAGTGAGGGGAACTGCAGTGCATGGAACTTACTGCAATGGAGTTCCCCCCCTCCCCTCTCTTTCTCCCTCTCTCTCTGTCTCACACACACACACACTCGCACACTCTGCTTACCCTGCAGTTTGGACTGCAGTGAGGGATCTCCAACAGGCTCGTCTTTCTGAGGAGCAAGTGTGTTGAGCTGCAGCAGGGACAAAGTTTTGGATCATGTTTCTGATAGTGTCACATTAGTGTTTGACAGTTTAACTGGCTTAACAACTGCATTGTTGAGAGGTCAAGGCAGGAGGAAAAAAAACATGAACTTGTGCCAACAAAACCATTTAGACTGAATCTGAACAAAATCCAAACATAAGGTGGATCAATCCAAAACAGTTCACCAAAAAAGTGCAGTGACTCTAAACCAACCCAATACAAACGGTTTTAACCATTCAAATCGCTGTCCAACTTATCAGGACTGTTTTTACACAAGTATTAGATCTCTGGGCAAGTACAACTACGATGACCAAGGAGAGTTCTTACCTCTGAGTGGGTGGTGGCCACACAAGGCGGAGAGGTCAAAGGTGACAGGAGGGGTGGCACTGAATAGAAACAAACAGACAGACAAAGAGGAGAAATTAGCCCTTCATCCCTCAGCATTCATTTCAGCAACACAGGGAGACGCAGCACGCGGGCGCAGGCAGGGAGCAGCTGGGGAGAGGAGGCATCCAGAGACACCTAAACACACCACGGAGCTCCAGAACATGCATGGAAGCAGGCAGCTGGAGGATACACTAGAAATCATGCAAGAGCACAGATTCTGCATCCTGTCGAGGAGGTAAGATAGCCAGTGTTAAATGAGAGTGGGGGAGAAGCAGGGAAGGCAGGAGGAGATTGAGGTCGTTTGCCGACACGGGTCAAGGTGGATCCGTCTTACCTTCCTCCTGCTGGGTACCGCTACTAGGCTTCAGAGAGCTCTCCAAAGGACCAGGAGAACTCAGCTCCAGTCCTGATTCCTGTGAGAGGGGCTGAGGGATGGGGGCAGAGGTATCGGTTGGGGACAGATAGGGAGAACTGGTGGCACTAGTGCCACAGAACAAGGGAATGGTTTCATCAGGGGTGTCTGATGCATCTATGTGTGAGGGTGTGGGGGAATCGGGATTTGGTGTTGTTGGTGAGGAAGTGGCCGTCGCCGGGTCCTGCTCTATGGGAGGCTGTGAAGGGGGGCCTGTCCGGTTTTTGCGAGGTAGAGGGGCTGCTTTGGTGCTGGGTGGAGCTGGCTGTGGGGGCAGGCAACTATGTAAGGCTGAAGGAGACAGTGGGATCAGAGGGAAGAGAGAGTGAAAAACAAAAAGGTAAATAAAAACCCGTGTTTGTGTTAGTCGTCAGCATATGGCCTAAAAATGTCACTTAAAAGGAGGCAATGTCATCCGATCTGTTCCCTTCCGAGCAGATCGAGCCTTTTTAAAAAAACAACAGTCTTAAATAAATCTTCAAAAGGATGCTCCTTTGGGATAATGTAGCTCTGCTTAGCGCAAACACATGAAACACACGCACCTGGGGGTGATACAATGCACTCTGTTGGAGGCAGAATGCCGTGCTGCTTCTGTGTCGTCAGACTTTTAGACTCTGCGGTGGAGGCTGAAACCTCCCGGGCTGAAGAGGGAAGAGCTGACGAGCCGCTGGTCTGAAGAGATGCCTGTGATGGGTCCTCTCCTACAGGGCCCTCCTTCAGGAGGCCTGCGCGCTTCGACTCCTGTTTAAAAATACATCACAGCCACCCTTTTAAGAAGTCTGCCGCGGGTCTCTCACATCAAACAACCAGGGGCAGTGACTACTGTTCCTACACGTGACCTACACAGCATTTCTTGACCCAGCACCTCCCAAATTCCAAACAAACTGCCATTGTCTGGATCGGGTACATGGTCGTGACTAAGAAATGAATGACTATTAGTACCTTTGTTTTTACTTTCTTTTTGTGTGCGCTGGTTTTGTGATGCTTCCGCTTTGCTTTCTTCTCTGCAAGACACGCACACAAGGCACATGGTCACCACTGCAGTCGGAGAATTGAGCCAGGCTTCAGAACTACAAAGGAATGCCTATGCATCGTTTCACAAAACACCATGTGTGACTCAGCTTCCCAACGTATAAATGTGCAATGAGGTATTTTATACTACTCCAGTCCAGTATATGCAAATCGCCTGAAAAAAGGAGGATGGAACTGAAAACACTGAGGGAAATAAATCGATGACAAAACCACCAAAAGTACAAACTAGACACGAGACACAAACTAAACAAAGAAACTTACCTCTAGAATAAATTACAGAATTTTGAGCCAATTTCTTCTGATCACTAGCTTCAGCTAATAAAGTGTACCAGTTGTGTGTGCACGATGTCAGTGAATACTAAATTTGTACTATGTGACGGGACATTAAATACAGAAAGATTTGTGAAATAAAAAAATAAAAACACACCACTAATCTTAAAATGTACACCAGTCTATGAAAGAAATTGTTTATTTGAACCTCAACGTCCAATGAAAAAGCTTTATACCTTTTTAAGGTAAAATGCAAACAATTTGCACAAAGCTACATAACAGCACATTCTCCTGCTTTTTTATGCAAAAGCATGACAGTCTCTTTACTCTAGTCTAAACCTTCATTTGGTCCAGCTCCTATCCTGCTTTGTTTACAATCTAGTGGATACCTCAACATAAAACAAGTGGAACGTACAGTGTTTCCTTTGTTTCAAAGTCAAACAAACTACATATAAAATTTTGCATAACAAAAAAAAAGGAAAGAAAAAACAAAAAAATCACAAAAAAACACACACCAGCACACAGGTACAAAGGAAACTGATGCCACAATCAAAACCCAGTCTACAATGAAGTACAGAGAGGTCAGCACTGGGGCCTAAAGAAGCAGCACAGAGACTAAGGATGGGACTGTGAGCAGCACAACTAGTTGGACTCCAAATGGGATAGTTTTGGTCACATGCAAATCAACATCAACATTTATAATTGGCTGATGGCACTGAGGTTGTTCAGAGGATCAGAAGCAATTTTGAAAAGACTGCCAATAAAGCGCTATGCAATAATACCGTAGGATGCCACTGTAAACTGGGGAGGAACGTGAACTGTAGAGGTGTGTGTGTGTGTCTACTGCACCACAGGACATCGATTGGCTTTTCTTTATGCCCCAGCATTACCATTACTGATGTGGGTGAGACAACATAGAGCAACTGCAGTGTTAACAAATTAAAACCTCAACGAAACAAATAAATAAATATAGCTCTAAAATGAAACGTGAGGGGAAAAATAGTTTCATGTGAGTTTGTTCTCTTAAGGAGAGAGGGAAAAGTGCTTGAAATACAGAAAAAAAGAAAACTTACACCCATTCAACTAAATGAAATCAAAACAACAAACACACTAAAAAAATAAAACCTAAATGAGTTAAACTTTCAAGTATTTGGTTTTACCAGCAGGAGATTAAAAAGTGACGTAGGTGAACTCTGCAAGGGGGTGGATAGTGGTGGGGGATATGTGTATCCACAGACACAGATTAGCGTTTATTTATTTTTTATTTATTCATAAGTTCGTTTTGTTTCTCCGCTTGTTTATTTTTCTCTTGTCCTTTTTTTGGTGGAGGGTGTAACAAAAAACAGTGACGTGGTGCATCCTCGCCCTATGAAAGACAGAAAGCGAGGAAGGGAAGGGGGGAGGAGAGAGGTGAAGTAGAGGGGTGGGGTGGGGTTGGGGGGGGCGATGGATAAGAGTGCCGAGCGAGAGACAGCTAACCTGATTCAGAGTCACTGCTATCAGAGGAGCTAGAATCACTACTACTGCTGTCAGAGCTGGAGGAGGAGCTACTGCTGTCGCTGAGGCGCGAGCTCTGGCCCAGCTCGCACACCGCCGTGGGGGCCTCATCTGTGGGGAGCACAGGGGGAGGGGCGGAGAGGGAGACAGGAGAGAGAGAGAAGGAGACAGATGAGCTTCATACACAAAAACATGTCAACTATTACCACCGTTTTAAGTGGGCTTGGGAGAGAGGTCTTGACCAACTGATTTTATAAACAGGCTTGCATGTCCAAAATGAGAAAAATACCACAGTGGAATATTGTCTCCAGTACTAATTTGAGTTTATTACATAAATGTGTTGTTGTGTTGGGCAAGTGAAGCACACATTATGCCAACTCATATCTCATCTTACAAAAAAATGACAAAGTCTGCTGCAACCTCATTTCAAACAATCAGCCAAGTTTATGCATCAAGGACAACAACGAAGAGCAATTGAAGCACACAGGCTTTTGATTACTGTGCGTCTAGCCTGTGTTCGCTTTAGTCAGCATGTGATTTTTCATAAAGCAGGTTGTGTCCTTCACCGGCCCATCAACTCAGCACTTACTCTTGGCTTTCGTCCTCTTGGTGAGCTCCTCGCCTCCGTTCTGTTTGTCAGCTTCCTTCTTTGTGCCGTGCTTCTCTCCTTTGGGCTTCGCCGCCTTTTTCTCTGCGGAGGATTACAAACGAGAGGAGAGTGAACTTCTTTCCGCTCAATGGAAAGCGCTGACACAGGCAACGGTGACTCATGGTTTCAAGCACAGGGGGCCTGGGGGACCCGAGTGCAACTACACATGACCTTCACATCATCAGCGCTCCACTGTACTAATGCCATGCATGACTTCCACAAAAACCCTCTCCGCTCTCAGGACATTGCACATTTCATTCAGAGTGAATTTTAAAAATATACATTCCTAAGAAAATGCTTTTCAAACACAGTGTTTTATGTGCTACTTCAAAGGCATTAAAATATCCATTGGCAAAAGGCTGGTGCACAGTATTGTGTTACCATGAAAAAAACAAACAAAAAAAATTTACTCACGGCTGGAGCTTTTGCGTCGCTTTCTCAGGCAGGTCTGGACGAAGGCCTCCAGCATCCGGAGTGTTGACGGCTTGAGCATCTCAAAGTCGATCTCGATCTCCTCGGGGTTGGTGTCGCGCAGCGCAGGCTCGCGGGCCTTGATGATGGTCACCACCTTGCCCAACTTGTCCCCTGGCAACTTGTTGATGTCCAGACTCAGCCTCCGCTTCTCCTCGTACGACATGGCCAGAGCCGGAGCCGGAGCCTCGTCCTCCGACGGCTCAATAGCGTCCTTATGGCGACTGCAAGAGGCCATTCCAAAAAGAACACAACGTTTAGTAACGGGGATCTCATGATGCAGATTGTGAGTTTCCGCAGGACAGGAGATGAGATAAGCGTGTTAGTCCCTTACCTGGCCTTGCTTCCCTTCTTCTGGCCTTTGGCCTTGGTCTTGTGGCCCTTCGTGTCGTCCCATTTGCGCTTTGTGGCCTCCTTTTCCTTTTTCCTCTTTTTGTCCTTTGACTTTTCTTTCTTCTTTGGCTTCAGGAGGGGCACTTGTGTCAGCAGCTGTAGCTGTTCATGGACGGCCTTCAGCTGCATTAGATAATGATGGACAACAGTTGGCAACAGCTAGCCAAATAACAGCTGCTTGATTGATGACCAATTCAAAGAGTAATAATAATCAGTCATCATTATCATCATCATCATCCAGTGATCCACAATCTGAATCTTAGGAGAGCATTGATCATCATGACCAAATGGAAATAAACCTACTGACAACCAACCAATCTAATTTGCTTCTCTGCCAACACTCTCACTTCGGTGCCTAGCAACAGATTTCTAGTGAGGGAGGCAACTCAAATTAGGAGTGCCCAGTGCCCAGTGCTGCAATAACAGTGCTGAACTTTTAAAATCTAACAGATGACAGCAGCTTCATTCAGGCACACATACATTTAAATAACCTCAGAGGATGGCAAAGTGAAAGAATATCATGTCTATTATATATAAAGCTGGAACAGGAAATTGACTTATCCAAAGCGATCTACCAATTCATTTCTTTGGAGAAAGTGACATTTTCAAAGTTATTAGAAAGAGCCATTGCTCTGCAAATGGACAGTAACGGGAGCAGACCTGCTCCTGGAGAGTGGCCAGACGCTTCTCCCGCTCCTCCTCATCCTCCTCCTCCTCAGATTCGGAGGAGCTGTCCGAGTCGGACGAGCTGCCGCTGCTCTCCGAGCTGGAGGGGCTCTTCATGGGCCTCTTCTCCTTCTGGCTCTGCGGCCGCACGGGCAGATCGCTCTTCACCGGCTCCGGAGGAATCTTGGCAAAGCGAGACTCAAACACCTCCTAGAACAGGGAAACAAGTAGTGTGTCAATTTCAGGTTTTCTGGCAGCAAAACTCAGATTCTCTCCCCCCCCCCCCTGACATTAGGCTGACATTATCTAAGAATCCATAAGCCATTGTTGGGATTTGTGTTGCTTTATAATTAACAATTCACTATTTGACTATTAGAGTCATCATGATGAGGGTGGAGGTGTGACATTATCCTGACAGTGATTACATCTCCAGAAAAATGCATCTTTGATTTTTGACGGAAAATCTTTGAACCATTTCTTAAATATCTGTTGGCATAGCATTATTAATAACCTGCTACATATATTATTTCAGTATCACACGAGAGTAATAGTCTTACATTACAACAACGCATGTAGGTTGCGATAAGCAGAAACGCACCTGTAATCTCTGTGCCATGGCAACAACCTCGTGAGTGGGGGGGTTGTATTTGTAACAGTTGGAGAACATAAGCCGAACATCCGCCGCAAACTGCAGGGCATCGGTATATTCTCGGCTGTCCATCTTTCTCTGCAAAGGCAAAACAAATCGAATATTCAAGACCACCCACATATACCACCTACGGCAAGTTAATCCCACGAGTGCTTACAGGGGAAAACTCACATCTGACTAATTCACGGCAACTCTGTCAGCATTGCTGTCAGCGATACCCTCAGTCATCATATCTTAGAGCATGCAATTCTTATTGACTTTAACAATAAACATACAGTGGGTATAGTAAGTATTCACACCCATGCTAAAGTTGACTAAAAAGAGGAATATAAAATCATCTTTTGAGAATTGATTGTAATGCCTTAATTCAAAAAATTAGTAAAAATCAAACCGCTAAGGACACTAATTTTCTTTGTGATTGAAGAATGTATCGTAAATAGATAAATGTTCTTCCTTAAATACAGGTTGCATAAGTATTCAACCCCTATGTTAAATTCCCATAGGAGCAGGAGGATTTTTTCTATGTTTTTATTTTTAAAGACCAGCTATTTCATGGATCCAGGATATTATGCATCCTGATAAAGTTCCCTTGGCCTTTGAAATTAAAATAGCCCCACATCATCACATACCCTTCACCATAGATAGAGATTGGCATGGTGCTTTTTCCAGTTAGCCTATTAGCCTGTTTGATTTGCATTGAGCTCAATGAGCATCAAACAGGCTAATTGGCTAACTGTAAAAAGCACCATGCCAATCTCTAGCTATGGTGAAGGGTATGTGATGATGTGGGGCTATTTTAATTCCAAAGGCCAAGGGAACTTTATCAGGATGCATAATATCCTGGATCCATGAAATAGCTGGCCTTTAAAAATAAAAACATATAAAAAATCCTCCTGCTCCTATGGGAATTTAACATAGGGGTTGAATACTTATGCAACCTGTATTTAAGGAAGAACATTTATCTATTTACGATACATTCTTCAATCACAAAGAAAATTGGTGTCCTCAACGGTTTTATTTTTACTCATTTTTTGAATTAAGGCATTACAATCAATTCTCAAAAGATGATTTTATATTCCTCTTTTTAGTCAACTTTAGCATGGGTGTGAATACTTACTATACCCACTGTATATATTCAAGTCACATGCACTGAAATATAATTATGAAAGGGGTGATCGGTGTCAATGAAGTCAATCTTCCTAAAGATATTAAATAGCTAGCTCACTAGTGTTACAATCTAATAGGATTTTTCCTCTCCAAAGAACACCAAACTATTGGTTAAGGGCTCTGACCTTTATGGTGCCCATGTCCATGGGCTGCTGCACGATCTCATGGTAATCGTGCAGGCAAAGAACCTCCACATCCACGGGCTTGTAGAAGGGCCAGGCGTAGGCATAGTGCTTCTTGGCAAACAGCTCCTTCAGGATGGTGTTGCAGTGCTTGAGGCGCTCCGACAGCTTGGCCCTCTTGGCGCCGTGGTGGTGCTGCTGAGGCGAGTCGGGCAGGTCCTTCCTCGGGGGCTTGATGGGCCGGCCGCTGCCCCGCCGGGAGATCACCTTGAGGGCCTTGGCCTCGTCCACGCCCGGCGACGCCGCTGGCTCACAGCTGGGGAGTGTGGGGCCCACTGGCGTGGTAGTGTCTGCTTTTCGCTTCACCCCTTTCTTGATCTAATCGGAGGTGGAGAGGAGATGGGACGAAGACAGGGACAGGATTTGTCACATGCGTGTTTACTTGTGTGCAGATAAAGCTGCACATCAGACACAAGTCATTAACACCGAAGCACTACTTCACCAATGATCCAGCAGGATGATTTGGAGGAGGTTTTATCTGTCTAGACTGCAAAAGGAACTCACTTTTGCAGAGAGCTGAGCAGAGAGAGGGGTGCTGGGCATGGTGTGAAGCGCTTCTGGGGGGATGACCGTCACTGTCTGCTGGAACACAACCTCTGACACCGGAGACTGGGGCCTCTGTTTCACCGGGCCTGCAGGCAGAGAGAGAGAGAGAGAGAGAGAGAGAGAGAGAGAGAGAGAGAGAGAGAGAGAGAGAAAGAGAGAGAAAAGAATCGCATAGGAAGAAAAACAAAGGGAGGGAGGGAAAGAGGGATGGAAAGAAAGGGGGGAATGGAGAGAGAGAGAGAGAGGACAAGGAGCGGTTAGAGGCCCTCACGGGAGGCTGTATGTTTCCATGAATGCAGTGTAATGGTGTAGACAGCTTTATCTAGGGGGACCTTCTCGAGGACAAGACGCGCTCAAGCACCTGACAAGGATTTCCTCCCCTTCCCCGGAGCCTTCGTCGTCACGGCGCTCATCTCGGTCTCTTCCTGAGGCATATCCGCTACCTTCTCCAGGAAGTGCTTCTCTAGAGCCTGGGCCATCAGGACAATGTCGTCTCCAGGCTGTGAAGGGAGACTTCATTAGACTACACAGTGTGTTCAACACGGTTTAATTAACTCATATGCAAGAGACAATCGTCTGCTTACCCTATTGTACAAATAGCAGTTGGTAAACATTGAGTTGAAGTCTTCAATACATTCCATGGCCTTCCAGTAATAGTTGTTTTCTAGACGTTTCTTGATTGTGTTCAGATCCATGGGTTTTTTAATGATAGAATAATAATCCTTGGGAGAGAGGAACACAAAATATAATGCATAAAAAATATATATATTTCTACCATATTAGAGCCAACAAATGTCCAAAAACAGTTAATGACACTTATAATATTGGGGATAATTTAACTGGTCTCAATTAAATCTCAACAGAGTACAATAAACAATCAATTATATATGCAAAAATACACAAAGACTAAGTCAAGGAAGTCCAAATGTTTCATGATTACACTGCTTGCAAATGTACCTTATTTGAATTGTTCTTATTGGCACCCTAGTAACCCTTGCTATGGGGGGCGGGCACTACTTACAGGTAGCTGGAGACGGATTGCATCCACAGGGTATCTGAAAGGCCAGGCAAAGTGATGCTTCCACAGCGCTCGCACCACCACCTTCTCCAGGTACTGCAGCTGATTGGTGAGACGGCCAGGCTTCCTGGGGTTTTTGTACTCTGGAGGCGGGGGATTCCCGCCCGTCGTGTTCGTGGGGGGTTGCATCATAACCGACATCTCCAGGGGGACAGCAGGGGGTGGGGGCCCAGAGCTGAGGGTCTGTGAGAGCGTTTTTTTGAAGGGGGGCAGCTCAGTGCTCAATGCACATCTTCTGCCTGTGCCACTGGATGGGGAGGGGGAGAGAGGAATGTTCAGCACTGGGGCACCATTTTATTTTTGCTGACGCAAACCATTCCACTCACACCATTACTCATGAAAAATCAGAAAGGAGAAAAACAAAAGGACCAGTTCAGGGGGACCATTGTAAACATCACTGTCTGAACTAAAAAAAAAGAAGAAAAGGGAGGGGGGATAAAATAATAATACTAAAAAAAAAGGTATCTGGTCACGCAGTGCTGCCTTACCCGAAAGGGATTACTAAAGCCCTAAGAAATCCTTTGTCCAACAGGATTCATACTGCGAATAGTTAAGCCAGCTAGTGGTCCAGCCATAGACATCAAATTCAGCTCAGCAGACCAGAGCACAGAGTTCTACCACTGGCAACTGAACTTATGCAGTGTCAACCCTGGACATGTCCCACCAAAACAAGTACCAAATAGTATAGAAGAAACAACTCACAATGGGCAAACCGCTCTGGTGCTTTATTTAAAAAATGAAATGGCTGAAGATGGATAAGCATTAAAATGGATTATGGTCTGCAGTAGAATTCATCCCATGAAGTTCTGTAATACACTCAAATCCATTCTTTTTCAGATATTTAGCGTCATTTAAGGACATTTCACCACGCATGCGCCTCTATTAAAACTAAGGATACACCGTTTTAAAAATGTTAAGCTTGAGGCAAGGTTTTCCAACCCGACAATGCCCCACAGCTCACAATGTTTTGAGAACCATACATCCCAGAAGTATTTTATTTTATTTATTAGTTTTTTAAAAAATAAATGGTATTATCGAGGTTCAGACTAATTTCCAATTGGCAGACATTAAGCAACCAGGAATGTCCATCTTGTATCAGAATCTTTAACCCCGTGATGCCAGAGTCTCAAAGGACAATTTTGAATTATTTCAGGGATAGTCAACAATGAAACCACACCAGTATACTATCAAATGCAAGAACTCAGAGGCCCAGTACACAAACATCCTAGGTCTACAAGTCCTGCTTGAGTGGTGTCCACTGCCACCTACTGACTCCACATATGTATTTCCTCCACAAGGAAAACCAAAGGCCAAAGTGACTGACAGTACAACCAATCATAACATTGCCTACTAAGTGGAGAAAAACTTTTAAGGCCCCAAGTTGATCCATAATTTAATGATACCACGTGGATATATACAGTGTATAAATATACACACACTGCTAATCCATCCACTAAAAGTGGCTACTGCATCAGATATTCAGACAGTAGTGATTGCACTTGATGGGGGGAGGACAAGAAATTAGGAGAAAGAGGGCGAACTGACCATATGCTCATGGATCAAATGATGAATGTGTTACCATTTGGTCAAAGATAAGGAATGAGAAAAATAAAAACATCCCTGACAGGTTATCCAAAGGCCAACACCCCCTCCACCAATTCATGCCATAATACTATCAACAACATGTAAACATGGGCACAACACTGGCTGGCTGTTATCAAACCGTAACACAAGGACATTGACAGTTCGCAAACTCTTTGAACATAAAAGTTGTTGCCAAAGAGCGAACACATTATCCAGAAATTCCAAAACAATTGAAACACTGGACAACTATGCAAGGACTGAGGCAACATCGCATTGGGTCAACAAAGGCAAAACAGAAAGAATGACCTTCAAATCATGATCAACCCATGTTGATGACCATTCTACAGTCACAACATCTCTCCATCACGTAATGCAACATTTTACACCACTTACCCCCATCAAGAACTCAATTCTTCAAAACGGGCATCTTCTGTCATAATGGATTTGGCCCATACCCAATCAAATAATTTGCATTACAAGTTATGTAGAGCTTTCTGTTCAGTTTATTTGCAGGAGGTACATTTGATTTTACATATGAACTATTAGCCCTGCCAAGGACTTACAAATTCAGTTCCAAATAAAAACAAAGAGTATCATGTAATAAACAAAGGCAAAAATTTATTTAATAATCTATCACTTCAAAACAAAACAATTACACATTCGCATTATCCTAAAGTCAAACGTGGGAACAGACCTGTCATTTTAAACTGATGACGAGTCTGTCCGTTTGGAGGGGGGAAAGAAAGGAAACAATTACGGCATTTATTTTTTTATTTTCTAGACGATTACAATTTGTGTTTGAATAATTGGAAACCATAGAGATTACATGTCAAGCTTGTTGAGGGCAATTGTTAGTTATTCGTTAGTTTGCTTTGGACAAAGGCGTCTGCTAAATAACCATAACCATAATGTTGACAATGAATGATCACTGCCAACGTGTAGGGTGAGTTGCGATGATTTAACACTGCAGTCATAACTGCTGAAAGTGTAAACAAACTGGCCAGTAAACTTTAAAGGGATAATCCGGAGTGAAATGCACTTTAGGTCAATTTTTCGGACTATTGGGAGTACATACGTTGAGTTGACACCAAAATCATGTCATTCGGATGTATTTTGAGAAAGTTCGCGCTCACCGTTTTTAGCCAAAACTCGTTAGCCTGGAAGTGACCGGGGCGTGTCCTTTCGCCGCTACAAAACGCTATTTTTATACCTCTTCTACTGTTCCAAACAACACTACACTTACGTGGTAGTGAGTAGAGGTTCCCTAAAGCCAAACCGAAGTATCCGCACGTCTTTATGTGGTCGGATAGAGAGTCCAGAATGAATTTAATCGAGTCCGTACCTTTCCGGAAATGTTAGTAAAGTGTTGTGAAAACGTTGCTAGCTGCAACAGCGACATTTCCGGAAAGGTACTGACTCGATTAAATTCATTCTGGACTCTCTATCCGACCACATAAAGACGTGGGGATACTTCGGTTTGGCTTTAGGGACCCTCTACTCACTACCACGTAAGTGTAGTGTTGTTTGGAACAGTAGAAGAGGTATAAAAATAGCGTTTTGTAGCGGCGAAATGACATGCCCGAGTCACCTCCAGGCTAACGAGTTTTGGCTAAAAACGGTGAGCTCGAACTTTCTCAAAATACATCCGAATGACATGATTTTGGTGTCAACTCAACGTATGTACTCCCAATAGTCCGAAAAATTGATCTAAAGTGCATTTCACTCCGGATTATCCCTTTAAGGGTTACATATTCGTGGTCAATGCGTGTTGAATTCATTTGAACGGTAATCATTACAGATAGGCAGATATCCATAAGGTTACCTGCATGGCGTTACCTATTAAAGTTAACGTTAGTTTGCGATGGATTTGACCAGTTAACGACATTTCGTAAAAGCAGTCAATAACTGAAACGATATTATGACATTTTAGAGCTTAGCGCTACGTTGGTTGACATCGTTACACAGCAAAAGGGAGGCCAACTTATAACGGTAAACACAACATTCATTTTCTTAGAGTTACCGTTTGCGAAGTTTGGCTGGCGTTAAATTGAATAGACGTAGTTAAGTTAAAATACCGTTTATCGCAAAGTTAACGCGTTAACATTTAGCTATTTATACCTAAGCCAACTGTAAGGTTCCAATAAAACGTAACGCTGGCAAACGAGCGTTGCATGGAGATGAAACAACGTGATAGGCAAGTTTGCCTAATGGCTAACCTAATAACTAGACAATCTTTGGCAAAACGTTAGCAAAAACATGTTATCGGTGGCTATCACGTTAGCTACTTACAAACTCCATTAACGTTAAGTAACCATAGCCATGCCCAAAGCTTGCATGATGCAATCGCCAGTCAAACAGTATGGTTAGCCTTAGCTAATGTTACAGTGCACGTAACATGCAAACAAATGGTTGTTAGCAAACTGATCCTGTGCTGAATAATCATCGCTTCTAACCAAAAAAGAATTCCCATTCGTTAAAGCTAAAGCTAGAAACATACATTATGAGCATAGTTACTTTCTTAAAATGGGATCACTGCATACACGTTTCACTCCATGTTTGGATATTTTGGGTTGCTATGCTAACTAGCAACAAAATGGCGACAGGAAGCGCTGGCCTTAGCGTGTCGCAAGACAACACGTAGAGAATTGCGTCTTTCAAAAACTAGGCTAGTGGCCCTCCACCCTCGCAGACATCGGTCCACCCCAGCCAAGTCACGACATTCACATACAGGCTATGTACAGAAATAGATTTCTGTCAACACAGATCGCTTCGTCAAACGTTAGCTATGTTAACTAATTCAACCTGATCTCAAAATTTACCTTTCCGTCTCTGGCACAACAAGAGTGTTTTTACTGCCGAACTGAGACAGACGTTCTGAGCCGAGATGTTCTGCTGGACAGTTGAGACGTGCTGGATCTTGACGCTGTTACTCGCGTTTATATAACTAACCAACTTTATATTGTATTTAAAAATAATAAACTGAAAAACAACCAATGTACAATCTTGTTTTTCACAGTTTTCGCAGCAAGGCAGTCTTCAATGGCGGACGTCTCTTTGACTAACCGCCTGGTATTTATACCCTTCTGTTTGGAACTCGAGCTCCAATTGGTCAAAACGCTTCACGTGCCACAGTGCTCTTCGTTTTCCAAGACGACGAGCAAAGAACACAAATAACATACCCTTACAAGATTTTAAGCGTTCACCGTCGACCTGACAGACTTTAGTTAAGTCTTTCCATCCCTGAAAGAGCTACATATAAGGTTGCACGATGGAAATACTCGGAAAAAAACCAAAGACATGTACGTCAGAGTATTTTTCAAAAGTACGACATAACTGGTCTGTGGACATCACATGACCATTCTAGAACATTCCATTGATTTGTTGGGAAAGTGCTGGTTTAACTTCAACTAATTCATCCAGTCAGTTGTTTCAAAATTACAAATTACTACCTATCAAACGCCTAAACTTACGGAAACCCTGCATGCTTGTCTCCGCGTAGCTTCAGTATTCTGTAAGTGCGAGATATGATATGATAGCGAAGACAGCCTTGACAAAGGGGCGGGTAACATTCGCCATGCGCATGTGTACGGCGCCCGAATTGATTGGCAATGGGATTGACGCTAGGATTAACGTCATTTGCCCTGTTTTTGGAAACCTATTTACCGCATCAGACAGCTATGGACAGATCGCACTCTGATGGGGTTTGGAGTTTGGGGATTTTATTTTACTTTGTTCATTTATTTCAAATTGTCAGCATTGAGGGAATTGTCCTCAATCTTTTCAGTTCCGTGCTTCATCATGATCAACAAATGTGTCTCATTCTCACCTAAACTCCTTCTTGGAAATTGTTTTATTCACAAGTTTTCTTGTAAAATGCTTGAGCCAGACAGCCCTATTTTACGTTGGCCTAAAGCAGATTTCAGTCAGATTACAATGACTTTTTCCCCTTCTTAATGACATCCTTGACATAGCCTACCTTACTTGGGGATCAATAAAGTATCTATCTATCTATCTATCTATCTATCTATCTATCTATATATCTATAGGCCTATATCTATCTATCTACCTAACATTGATTCGATAAACTTGCTGGCATTGTTCATGGCCTCCAAGCCCCTGACAGTTCTTCAAGAATTTGTCCAATTCATTAAAAGGGACTACAATATCTTTGGTTTGGACAGTAGGCTATAATCTAAAATACTTCTGAATAATATTGACATTGTAGAAAAAACACAGGCCAATTCAAATTAAGGTGTGATTATGGTGTGAAGATGTTGACTGACTCAAAACTTGGCTTCCTCCTGCATTTCAATTAAAGCCAAAGCTTTTCCATAAAGCTTTCATTTACAGTTTTTCTCAGTGGCTTTGGTACATTTATCAAATCATCCTTGAGATTTGCAAAACAGTGCATTTCTCAAAACAATTTGTACAAATAGCAAAACACAATGGATTACCTGCAAGAGTCAGTTTCTTGCTCAAAAACCTTAGTTCATCTCTCAAAACTAAATATCTGTGTCATGCGTCAGAATGACAAGTCCTTGTGTCTTTGTGTACGGACAGTCAAATGGCTTAGTCATGTTGTCAGTACAGCAGTGTTCTCTTGAGGGATGTTCTGATGTAAACTATGGCTAAATTTTTTATGACAATTTTTGTAAATTGTAGGTTACACCAGTGTGGGAGTTTGATCGCAGACTGGACAAGATTCACATTTACACTTTTAATGTTTTTTTTCTGTAGTTTGTTGACAGACCATGTCATTGCGATGCAGAAAAGAAAATACAGCAGTGCACAGTACAAAGGGAAAAAAAGGGGAAAAAAAGTAGAAATGTGACCATAGGACAAACTCCTTAAGGAGAAATGTACCTCCTGACGTTCCTGTCTTTTGGGCCACAAATTCTCATATGACAACATGTTCAGCCATTTTGCATGTAAAGACTTGCTCAAACAAATGAGAAACTGCTTTTTTGATGTGCACAAGTGACACAATGATCTGAAGATTGAACGGGTAGTTTTGAGAATTTCAATTCTGATGTGAGAAATGTACCAAAGCGACTGAGAAAAACTCTTATTATTTATTCATATATTATATGGATAGCCTAGAGATAACACACATTCCTTTTGGATAATTTGTTATATTCTAATGTGAGGAAACAATTTTCTAATGGATTAAAAATGTCCTCTCATTCAAACTGAAAGATCTGCTGTTTATGAGCAGTAAGTCTATGGGCCTATGCAATTCTGCAGATTTTTATTGCATATTCTCACATGCATATGGTTAGATTCATTACTCAACAAAATAGAGAATTTTGTGGGGAAAGTTGTATTGCGGATACATAGTAGCCTAGTAAAATATTTTTTGATGATTCACATTTTAGGCTTCTTCATGTTTTAATCCTCTTGTAAACTATATTGTTGAAATAATGTGCTGAAACGCAAATTCCAAAACCTGTTCAAGCCAATGTACTAATTATAGGCTACATGTATGCATGGATATACCTGAGTGTAGGACAGGGCTCTTCAATTAGCGGCCCGCGGGCCGGATCCGGCCCCCGAGCTACTTTGTAGTGGCCCTTGAAGTGTTGGCTGATGTTGTTATATGAGCAAATCCTTATATTCGGTAGAAACGTAAATAGCTGGTGGAAAACACGATAATGGAGGCACAGCGATAGGCTACACTGCGAGTAGCGCCTATAAATAATATATACGTTGCCGTTGTAGGCTACTGTGTATTATGCAAAGACGTTACTTGCGCCTTGCTTCGTTTTTACGCAGCGTCACCAACATGTTGACGTGCGCCACATACAAGTTGTTTCCCTCAAAGCATGAAGCATTTTTGGTGCATGAAATCTCACCGGTAATGTGCCTCTCCAGTTCAAGCAGATCCTCGCGAAAACATTCACCACTCGTAATTGGAGCAAATAGGAGTCGGTTTGAAAGTTTAACGTTGGTTGCATCAGTTCTGTTGCATGCTCTCACTCACTCTTAAGTCCTGCAGCCACTGCACCTCAGCCAATTGCACGTAACGTTTAGAACGAGTGGAACATAAGTTCCATCTTAGCTTAGTTTCAACGTAAATTGCCACCGCGTTGGAGTATAAGCTACTTACATTTTAACGGGTTGCACCCATAGGTTGAACCACGCAAATAGTTTCAGTGTGAAACTAATACGCATCCATCGCCTTGATGTCAAGTCCACTGTAAGTAAGATTGATTTGTGAACACCAATCATCCAATTTAAATGGTGAACGTTAAATGTACAAGTATGTTGAGAAGAGTTACATATGCGACCGATTACGCACATTTAATTAATATGAACACTGTTTTGAAACCTGTTTGTACCCATTGGAAATTGTATGGACCTAGCAGTTACTGCGCAAAGCTCAGATTCCATTGCTGTTAATGTTATCACAGATTTCATATTAGCAATGTAGATCCAGTGTCACCTTCCCAATGCCTACCACTGTGGTAGTCTGGGCCTGTGGCAGAAATATTCCCAAAGCACAAATACAACAAAATAACCACCAAAAAACTATATTATGTTTTTACAAAATGCAACATATTGGCAATATAGATCCAGTGTCACCTTCCCAATGTGGGCCTACCACTGTGGTAGTCTGGGCCTGTGGCAGAAATATTCCCAAAACACAAATACAACAAAATAACCACCAAAAAACGATATTATGCTTTTACAAAATGCAACATATTAGCAATATAGATCCAGTGTCACCTTCCCAATGTTGGCCTACCACTGTGGTAGTCTGGGCCTGTGGCAGAAATATTCCCAAAACACAAATAGACTAACCACCAAAAAACAATATCATGCATTTACAAAATGCAACATTTGAAAACCCATATTGGTGCTGTTGTAGTTTATTGTATATATATGTGTACGTGATTACTCATATTTCCAGCTGTATTTCTCCGGCCCCTCAGTTGTGATACTTTTCATGAACTGGCCCCTATTACAAACTAATTGAATAGCCCTGGTGTAGGAGATATAGCCTAATGCAATTATTTTCAAATGGTCCACAAGAGAGCAGCATTGACCATATTTTCAAGTATATTGGAAATTGGACCTCAATGCAGATTTAGTGTAGCCACCGAATTTAGAGAAAAGAGTAGCCTATGGGGTTAGAATAAAGTAAAATTATTTTATGTGAATATATGTCTCACATGTTTTTTTTATTATTTTTTTTTATCACATTTTCTTTTTTTTATGGGGGAAAGAATTCAGCAGCCATCGTGAAGTGCCCTCTTTGTTTGCTTGTATTAGAGATGAAAGACCCAATCATTCTTTGAGACTCAAGAGTTCAAGGGTTAATGCTCAACATTCCAGTGAGGTCGTTCGTCATGTATGAGAAACAATTCAAGAGACAAGATGCTTGAGGAAAAGAGGCAACAGTGTGGATCAGATGTTCTCTTTTATTATTGTAGAATAGTGTAAGGTCATATGGTACTCATTATCACTGTACACTTGTTAAAATGAGCATATTAAGCACATTCATATGAGCACTACACAGAGGTGACGTTCACGAGGGTTTCTTTGGCAGAGGTGTGGGTTGTTTGTGTAGAGATTGCTCCAGCAGCAGCATCATTATGCTCTCAGTGTCCATTCCATGTTTCTATTTGCTTTTTCACTTCTCCAACGTCCCTACCCGTACTCAGAGTGTGAAACAAAGCTGCTGTGTTTGTTTTGCCAAGTAATGCTTTCAAGCCCCTTTTCCTCTTACTGACCTGCCTGTGGTTTTGTGCCACAGAGAGCAGACATCTGCAGCTTTCCTTGGTGTGTATGTGTTTACTTATTTACGTGAGTGTGTTAATGCTATGCCAAACGATCCCACTTGTAGTGTTCAATGAAGGCAATGAGGTGTCATGGTGTCATGTTATCATGCTAGATCCCTGTACACCCAATTCAACAGTAGTAGGAAAATGGATTGTTAATATGAAAGCACACAGCATGTAAATATGCTCAGGCCTTTTATGAGGCCACAAATAAATATCAAAATACAGAGGTAGTTCTGTCTCTCTCTCACACACACACACACACTCACACACACACACACACACACACTCGCACACTCTTTCTCTGCCTGTGTGTGTGTCTCTCTCTCTAATAATCAAAGAACAAAAACATCAGGCTTGTGTACATGATGGCCTCTCATCTTCCCTCCTCGCCTGAGTCGCAGTAGCGGGCGTGAACGCTGAGAGCACACAAACAGACATCAGCACCGCGGCCTGTGCCAGCCAGGGCCATACATATGCATGAGGTTGCGGAAGATGCTACGAGGAGCCCTTTGAATGGATGCTCCCGCCGACACTCCAAAGCGGCACATCAACATTCTCAGCTGAGGCACGAAGACGCTTCGAAAACAAAGTTTCTCTGTCGAATACAGGTGCTGTCTCATTAGTGGGATATCACTTGCACTGACATTTAGGTTGTAACCAGCCACAAAGCATATCCATTTCCCAGAGATGCTCCAGCTAAGCGACAGAGATCCTGTTTGTTCAGGGCGATGCATGCTCAAGCACCCTTCCGCCCCTCACCCCCACCCTGAAAAAGGTACGTGTATAATGATAGAGAAGGAAGCCAGTAAACAAACAGCCCGAAGACAACACACATGTAAATGTGTGAAATACACAAAAATACATCACCCTGCCACCCTGTTCCCCAATAGGAGACACTTGAATAATGAAAGAAAGTGTAAACAAGTAAACAAACAAGGCAAAAAACAACATTCAATACATAAATGTCTCTTTTTTTCACTATCTTGCTCTGTCACAAACATAGACACAGACAGACAGACACACACACACACACACACACACACACACAAACAGACTCTCTCTCTCTCTCTCTCTCTCTCTCTGTCACACACACACACACACACACACACACACACAC
The DNA here is from genome assembly GCF_963854185.1 of Sardina pilchardus. NCBI lineage: Eukaryota > Metazoa > Chordata > Actinopteri > Clupeiformes > Clupeidae > Sardina > Sardina pilchardus. Next base: position 4,631,427 of record NC_085008.1, read on the forward strand.
ACACACACACACACACACACACACACACACAATGAGCAATTATGAAAAAAAATAAGGTCCAGTATCACCAGTCTATGTGATATTCATAAAAGTCAAGGCTGAAAGCTAACATTACGTGACCTTTATGCGCCTTATCATGGATAATCCACCTTGGTTTAAGGATGGCCCTGGCATTTGGTGGGTGTGGGCTGACTTCATGCTGCTTGTTGCTGTGCAGTGATGTTTCCTTCTGATAAGCGCATTAGAGGCAGTACAGTGCCAAGGCCAAACTTTTTGAAGCCACACTGAAGGCTTTGGGCCTTGAATCAAACCTCCAAAGAGTGATAGCCTTATCACAGATTATCTTTATAGATTAAAAAAGTGCCATGCCGTGCCAATTTATTAAATTGATTTATATTTTGTGGGCATGTTCTTTAAAGACACTTGCCATGTTGTTTTTTTTCCATAATATGAAATATGCAGATCAGCCACTGGAATATCTATGTCTAAAATGATGCTGGCTGAGGCCTGAATGCATCACTGTTGTTATGCTCCTTTTAGACAGGAGAAAACTGACCTCATAGACTCTAAAAAGAAACTGGCCCTCAATTAGACATTGTGCTGGGATTTATTCAAGGCAAGTTGCTGGGTATTTACAGGCTGGGTTGAAGCAGACCAATGTGATAAGGTTTGGATAAGAGATCTAGCTTAGGTTACTTATATGCCACATGTTTTACAGAATATGTCAAGTGGTTCTTTTTTTCTTCTAAAATATTCTAAAATATGCAAACAATACCCATGGGACATATTGACCAGATGGAATTGGTTCTACTTCGTGTGAAACAGACATGATGAAATGTTTGAACATCCAGATACAGATTATGATTTTGCAAAACCATCTGCTTCTTTCACATGCATGTTTTTCATCCTATCTATTTTGTATCCAAAAGTAAGACATTAAGATCTTACTATAGCCTACGATAAAACTAGATTAGTCCTTTGAATAAATTAGTCCTATGTAGGCTCAAACTGAAGGTTAGAGTCTGCAGAAAATTAAGAATGCAATGACAGTTCGGCAGTGCACATCTTTTAATCACAGTTTGCCTTAACTTGTAAAAATGAATAGCTGCTTAAGAGTTCTAACCCATGTAGATTGACCAAAAGTCTTTTTTACATAGGCTATATATGTCAATCCATTTTTGCCTTAGATGAAAAATAATAATTCCGTTTAACACGTGCAATTTAACCCTAATTGATTCCCCAAACTACAATCATTGACTTAGCTCGAGAGCAGCGTCTATGGTTGTGCACGAGCCAAGATCTGATCCTTCTCCAATGAAAAGCAATAACTTGAGGTGATTGATGTAGTCCTCAGCCTCCTCCTACTGGCCCCACCTCCGGCTGAAGTACATAGCGAAAGCGGGGGCAAGGGATTTAAAACTTTTTAGCGACCTATTACCGTGACTATTACCCCATCATTTAGGGAATACTGTCGCGCTGTTTGTCATCACATGTTTAGAGGAAGACGGACGGCGCGTTCATCAACTTTGAGAGAAAAGCGAAGACACGTCCCATTTAGAGTTTCGGTTCATGGGCTCGAGCGGCTCCAACAACTACAGCAAAGTTCACGTTGACAATTCTGGAGACTTTCGGGGTATGTCCGTTTTCATGTTTTTCAAACACGTGGAAATATGATTCTCTCAGTAGTATATGTTGTTCAAATAACAACCCAATGGCGAGTTTGTGTTACGACAAAAACTTTATAGCATCTGAGTGCTCGTTGCGCGCTTAGTCAGGACAACCTTTGGGGTGATGAAGTATCTGCATAGCAAGGATGCACGTTTCTCAGCACGTTGTTGTCAGTGCGCATTTCTAAAACACTCTGACGTATAACAAAGTTTTGAATGTGTTTGGCAATGTCTGGTGAGCTGGTCTGTGGTGAATATAGAACTACGTTGGACGTTAAAAGTTTGTTTACAAGTGAGAATTCCAAGATTAGCTCTCCAGTGCGCGTTATGTTCTTCCAGTGCATACAGAGCCGTTCCTCGTGTATAAACAATGTATTCAGTTCCAGCCAATGATTACCTAAGTTCTGCGTAAAAGATATGTTGGTTTGGTTCATTCACTCTTGATTATTAGCGCGCGCTTAGTAGGCAGAGCGCAAGAGAGTCAGTGAATGACAGCCGACGTGAAGTTGACGCATCGATTTAGTCATCAATGAGTAGGATATGGCCACTTCCAGTAAAATGGCACAACAAATCATTGTGTAATGCGTTACGTCTTTAAAATACAACAGGATAGCCTTAGCCTATATAATTAGGCAACTGCCAATCTGTGTATTAGTATCATCATTAACCTGTAGGCAATTGTACATTTGTGTCCTGTGTGGGCCTACGTGTGTGAATATGTGTATTTGTTTTATAGCCTATTCTTTAAGTCATTGAGCTGTCCAAACTCTAGTCCAGGGTCTACAGCCTGTCTGCTCCACTGAGTCCTGTCAAGCCTCACAGGCTATGTGATACATGAAGTCAAATTCTGTGTACTGATAGCTTATTGATTAATACAATTTAGCAGTGATTAATCAGGTCATCTGTGTTATGTAATTTGCCCTGACATGAGTACACAGACCAAACTACAGAAACACCAAGGCAGTTGGATGCATAGTCTACAGGTTAATTATCTCCTCAGAGAAGCTAACACAGTATATCCCAATGGTGGTAGATTTTAAAGAGTTAGAACAGAAGGTGATTTTGGCATTGGTAGATCTGCGAATAGTTGCATGAGCTCTAGTGAAGTCTAATATCCTTCTTCTTTCCCAAAGAAATGATGCATTGGTATAGGCTGTTGTCCATAACTCAAGAGGGAATTATGTTTTCAGTTGTCTTTAAAGTGTAATAAATTAACTATATGATTTGTTGAATAGGAGTTTTCAATGACTGATCTTTCATGTTTCCCAAAGAATAATGTATTGCCCTGGAGTATTTTCCATAATCCGGGAGGGAATTATGTTTTCTATTGTCTTGGAAGGGTAATAAATTACTGTTATGATTCGTTGAGTTTTTCAATGACATTCTACATTGTTAGTTGTTTTCTCAGACAATTCTTAGTTATTTTAGGAATTATTGACAACAGTTATAACAGATAATAACATATATCAGGAATGTCACTCTCTCCTACTGCCTGTATTCATACAGGACACTCAAGTTACGGTGTGAGGGTATTGCAAAGCAAGATTACTGAGGTCAGTGAAGAGCTGCATGTGCTCCATTAATAGCAAGGGCTGTCTTGGGTCTCACCCAGTCTCCTTCAGCGTTGTCTCTGTGTGCTGAGTCTTCATTGTTTCAGAGAGTGATATCTGCATGAGCAGATTCTTTGTGGGAGAAAAAGGACAGAAAGAGAGTGAGAGAGAGAGGTGGGAAGAGGAGTGATATCGGGAGCTTTGCACCAACTTTTTGTTGGAATCCTTAGAAGAAAGCAAATAGAAGGATGAGCTTACCGATGGTATTTAATGAGCTGTACATGGAAAAGAATAGGTTTCATAAGGCCTCAGTTTTTGTGACTTCTCTTTTTTCTTTTGAGTTTGTTACCTGTTGATATAGGCTAGCCTATGCAGAAATAGAAGATTTTTTTATTTGGAAAATGAATCTCTTGAAGATATTGTAGTTTGCAGTCTTGTTAGGTGTTTTGCAACTGTTTTCTTGAAACAGTATAGTTTGTGCGAATGTGGAGATGGGTTTGAATGCAAGTGACAGACGTTATGTTTATCTATTGCATGCATCTGATCAGTGGGCTGATTTCTGATGTTGCTGTACAGTGATGCACAGTGCTCCAAAAGTGCTCTATAATGTGGCGGGTATGCTCTGCACGATGCTAGGAGAGGACAAGGGAGAGAGCGCAGAGCAAAGCAAGTCTCTCTGGGCCTGTGTGCATGAGCTGAGCTGTCTGCTGTGACTCACTCATACGTCTGGTGTGTGTGCTGTGTGGGTAAGCGCATAGCCACACAAACACACACACATACTCTCACACACACACACACACACACACACACACACACACACACACACACACACACACACACACACACCGATACTCACTCACTCTCTCTCTCTCTCTCTCTCTCTCTCTGTCTCTCTATCTCTCTCTCTCTTTTTATAACACACACACACACACACAAACACACACACAAAACCACATTCAGAGTACTGCAAGCTACACCACCTACAGTATAACTGTTGGTGGACAGGATTAGGACTGTGTCTGTTTAGTGTGTGTGCAGTATTTATCTCTGTGTGTGTCCACACACGCATTCGCATGTAGAAGCATGATGCAGGTGCGTGAGCGTGAGCGCAGCCTCACGCAGCTGGCCACACACACCATGCGTCCCCAGAGAGTCGCACTTCGACACGTGGCCACGGGCCTCGCCAAGACACAGAGAGAGAGAGAGAGAGAGAATCCATTTGGCTCGAGCGGCCACGTCCGCGGCCATAAACATGTCAACTCGGGCTGCATCATCAGTCGCTTACGCAATTAAGGAACAGGACATTGTTTAGACTGAGCATCTTTGGCAAAGGGGCAGGCCAAGCTGTGCAGCCTGGAGTTATCATTTCCAGACAACAGCCGTCTAGTGATGTGTGCATGGTTTCCAGTCATCGGCATTTTCAAGCCTTTTAGCGGGTTATCACTTGTTGACACCTGATTGATTCACCCTGTTGAAGTCAGTGTGGTACTGTACGAACTTGGCCGGGGTTTGTGATGTTCTTGGAAGGCATGATACGATCCTTGTTAACTTGTGATAATTTATTAAATTTGTTCAAACTTAGAAATTGAAATTAACAGGATATTTACTTTAAGATTTCAGAGGGAACGTAGTAAGTGGACTAAATGTAGGAGTTGTCCAGTAGGCCAGTGACTAATTTACATTCACTGTCATAGCCTACTAGGAGCAGAGGTCAGGGCAGAGGAACATATATCCAGACAACAACTACAAAAATATAATATATATAAATAATAATAATAATAATAATAATAATAATAATAATATATATTGCATGAATAAAAGCTGAACACTCCTCCCAGGATTTTGAGTATTGTAATCTTATACATTATTACCTATATTAACATATGGTTTATAAATCAGGACATTAGAGATTTTTTTCACTGCTTTCCCTTTAAAAGGTCTATGTCACTTCTAGATTTTTTTCTCTCCAATGGACGGTGAAGGTCATGCTTGTTTCGGAATGATCAGAGGAAGCTGGTGGCATTGGAGAGATAGGCATGCGTTACCGGGCAATGCCAAAACCCAACAGGTCACCCTGGCAAGATTGTCAGCTGCCCCTGACCCCACAGAGCTTTATATGTCACCAAATGATGAACGCCAGGCCAGTGAGATAAGAGAAAAAAGGAATGTTACCACACATGTGTGTTCCCTCAAAATGAACCACATTACTGCATCTGTTTTTGTATGTTGTTATGGATTCAGTCACCACTGTGCTTTCATGTGCGAATGTGCTCTGATCTGCTCAGAGTTTGGACAGAGTTAGTGTAGGAGAGAAGGAGAGAGAGAGAGAAACTGTAGAAGAGAGAATGGAGAGAGATAGAGAGAGAAAGAAAGAGGCTTAGAGAGAGAGAGAGAGAGAGAGAGAGAGAGAGAGAGAGAAATAGAAAACTACACATGAAACCATATGGCGATCACAGCTCCTCCTCCTACGCTCTGACAGTGTGGAGTACTTCATAGCTACTTATTATGTTCAGTCTGGGGTCTGCTGCCTGTGCTGGGGCGCTAATGCCTTTTCCAGGCCTCCGCTCCCCTCCTCCCCTCCTCCCCTCCTCCCCTCCTCCCCTCTCTCCTTCTCCACACCGCTGCTCCTCCTCAGCCTCTCTGCCCCAGCTCTGCTCCGCTCCGCTCTGCTCTGCTCTGCTCTGCTCTGAGTGAGCGCGCGAGGGCCTGAGTCAGATGAGGTGACCCTCCTCCGGCTCAGCGCAGATGCATTGTTTTCTGTCGCCGCCTCCCCCTGTGATTGAATGCCAGCATGATCCGGGCATCGGGGGGCTTAGCTACCAGTCAAGGGCGCGGCCGCCCGGGCAAGCGTGTCCTGTGCGGCCCCCGCAGTGGCATCCTGTCCGTCCGGGAGATATTTACAGAAGCGGGGGTCGAAAGGCCCGTGCTGGCCGCCGTAGAGGAGCGATGGTTTTTGAGGTGTCAGCGTGGGCTTTCGGTGGGTGGCGAGGGGAGAGTGGGCAGGTGCGCTAATGATGTGCTAAAGACTAGCAGCTGGACTGTGTCATGTGCTTCAGATGTGCTGGACCAGAGGGCCAGTGGTGGTCACTGGTGCCGGTGTGACCTGGAGCGTGGGAAATACCACTCTCCATGGTGACCACCCATTACTGTGTGTCAGGAAATAGCAGTGCGTGTTTATATATGTGTTTTTTTGTGTGCATGTGTGACTTTCTTTTGATATACCTTCGTCCCAAAGGAGAAATAAAATGTAGTCTACACCCTCTCTCTCCCTTTCACTCTCTCTCTCTCCCCCTCTTACTTTTACTGAGTCAATGAGAGAAAGTGATATGTGTGTCTCTGTGTGTATGTGTATGTGTGTGTGTGCATGCACAGAATGTGTTTGTGTGAATCTGAGTGAGGGCTTATGAGAAATTGAGTGTGAGAGCGAGAGAGGAAACAGATGTATGAGTGCATGTGTGTATTTCTGTGGATGCGTGAGCATGCTTCAGAGTGAGGGAGAGAAAACGTAAAAAACATGTGAGAGTGAGGTGTGAGTGTGATTGTATAAGAGTGTGTGTGTGTGTGTGTGTGTGTGTGTGTGTGTGTGTGTGTGTGTGCATGTGTGTGTTTGTATGAGTGTGTGTGTGTATATGTGTGTGTATGTGTGTGTGTGTGTGGGGGGGGTAGTAGTGTAAGTGAGGGAAAAGCTGTATGTGTTATGGGTATGGGAAGATGGAGGAACTGCAAAGGAGTGGGAGTAGAGGGGAAGTGAGGAGGGGTGGAGAGGTTGGGGTCACAAATCAAAAGAAGGGGTTACTCTCCCCGGCCAGCCTGCTTGGAAGTGTAGTATTTGTCAGGATCCTCCAGGAACGATGTGCCGCTGGCTTTGGCCACGGCAGCAGCTGCCTGCCGCAGGAGTGAAAGGTTCCTTTGTTCCGACAGCTGTGCTGTGCAGCACTGCAGCATTAGAACCAGGGCACTGCAACGCACCTTAATCAACCCCACCTGCCACAGTGCACTTCGCCGCCTGGCAGAACTGCCACCGTGTGGTTTCGCCTTCGTGTGAGGTGGAGGTGTGTGGGAGTTGGGGGGCTTTCTTTTTTAAATGCTCTTGTGAATTAAGGTGATCTAGTTGGCCGAAGTTGCAGAGATATATAGACCACACTGCTTGATAGAACAAACACACATGCACGCTCGCACGCACACACACACACACACACACACACACACACACACACACACACACACACACACACACACACACACACACACACACATACATATAGATTCTTTTGAGTCTCCTTTTAATTGAACTCATTCGTGATCATGCTAAAAGGGACATTTCCCAACACGTTTTGGCAACATGTGCCACAGAAAACAAACAATGCTTGGTGGCGTGGACAAACTGCAACAGACACAGTAGCCTACCAAACATGTCTGACAAAAGCCCCGTGGAGCGAGAGATAACATTTGCACCTAGTCTCTAGACTTGAATGGAAAAAAACTGCAAACCACCAAATGGCACGGCACAGGTGGGCGCAAAAGCTGGAGATTGGTCTGGCTGGCTTGGGGCTGGTAGCGTGTGCATGTGGAGCTGTGCCATGAGCTCGTGTGGTGGTATTAGGCTTGTATTGTTCGGTGAATCCCATGCTTAGATAAGGACTTAAATGGGGGATGTGAAAGGCAGCTTTATCCAGCGTGGCTTGGCAGTTGGATGCTCGTTTGATTCAGGAATGCCAGTATGGCTGTGCATCAATCAGGCCAGTTCCATATGAAATCATTTCACAACAATGCTAATATCGCAGGGCTTTTAAAAAGTGATCTGAACTCGCACGCAACTGTGGCGGCAGAGATGCAGACAGAAATGTACCTGGTGTTTCATCTCCTGGTGTCCCTGTGGACCAGAAATGGAACTAGAAATGGAAACTCAAATTGCGGTGAAGATGTGGAACCAGAGAAAGATGTATAGTGTTTCCAAGAGCTCTCATTCCTGCTACAATAAACTTTGAGTCTGAGCAATAATTTAGAATCCAGTGTCTGCCTGTTGGAAATATTAAAGTGGAATGCTGTAATTCAGCATTAATGTGATGTTAGAGCAATTGAGTGGTTATTTACTGGTTTATATTCCATTGTTTTTTTTTAACAGCACAAGTGACCATAGTATTTTATCACTGTTATAATATTGTAGTAGATTGTAGTGTGTGTGTGTGTGTGTGTAGTACATCGCATTGGTCATCATCTGCTCTCCCCCCCCTTTCCGCAGTTCAACTAGGGCCAAGTCCGACCCCTCAGACTAGCTCTGAGTTGACCGCTAATCCCCTTAGCCAAAGACCCCACAGGAAGGGGCCAGCATTTCCTTGAGCGTCTCTCTCTGCTTGCCCTTGACCAAGGCTACTCCACTGCACAACAGAAAATATCTACAGAGAGCTGTCTGATTGATGGTGGCCACTGTGTACCAGCCCAGATATGTTATTGAATGGAATGGGTGATCAGTTCAGTATCTCCGTGTGTGTGGTAAGGCATGCCACAGCAGCAGGTAGCCTTCAAGTGTCTTCAAGCGTCTAATTAGCCGGGTGGGGATTAACCCACTGCTGCCCTGGTCAGCAGGCCGCCCCACTGCCTCTCTCCTCAGGACACTGCAGAAAGACCCCCTAATTCCCCACGACTACAGGGGATTCTGCTACTTCTGTTGCTAGAATGCCATCAGGCTAATCTGACAAGTCTCTCTCTGTCTCTCTCTCTGTCTTTCTTTTCATTGTTAGCTGACTGAAGGTGGAGGGGAGAGAGTGTGTAGCTGCAGACAGCCGTAGGAGAAGACTTTGTCCCCGACGCATCTTTTGGTGTCCTGCGTGTCCCGCGTGTGGAGATCTTCCTGCCTGTTTGTCCAGGTGGTCTCAGCGATGCCACATCGACAAGCCCATCCCCTGTTCTTTCTAGCGCTCTACAGCGTGGCCTCTGCAGGTAAGACCTTTCTTTTTTTCCACTCTCTCTCTGTCTCTTTCTCACACATACACACACACACACACACACACACACACACACACACACACACACAGACACACACACACACACACACACACACTTTCTCTCTCTTCTCCCCCTCAGCTCTTGTGCAACGTATGCGGTAACACTTTGCTTGCATAGTCCTCCCACAGAAACTTAACAGATCATCTGCTAAGACTCAAGTTCAGTAAGTTCATGTAAAATTGTGAACATCACCTTAACCAAATTCAACCACTAACATAAACCGTAACCATTGTAGTGAACAGATTTTCAGTTGTTATATATAATCTGAGTATCTGTAGATAGTCTGTGGGCAGATTATTCAAGTAAAGTGTGACCGTATATACTGTACAGTTGTTGTATTGACTGCATCACATCAGAGATGTCAGAGTGGGAGCAGAGATACAGATCTCCAAGTGGTTGGAAGAAATGAGTGAAATAAGCGTCCTGACTCTTGAATCTGTATGTGCTGTGCATGGTTGTGTTGTGTTGTGTTGTGTTGTGTTGTGTTGTGTTAATGTCATCACAGTCATTACAGCCCACAAGTCAGGAAAGCTGCTATAGATTGCCAGTATTTAGTAGAGTCCATTGCAAACCTCATATGCAATGGTGAATCAATGGCCTATTGTGCCTTTCCTTTGGGGCTTGATAAGTGTCTGTTTGTCCTCATTGTGTTACATGTAGGCGTATTTCTACATTGCCATGGAATTGTGCCACTGGCTTTTTTGTGTGTGTGTGTGAGAGAGAGAGAGAGAGAGAGAGAGAGTGTGTGTGTGTGTGTGTGTGTGTGTGTATGCGTATACATACGTGCCTGTAGTGTCAGTTTGGACGTTTTTACTGGACGTGGGCTTGATAAGCACATGCAGCACTCCAGGCCTTGTCAGAGCAAGGCATGCTTTGCCTGTTTTGTCAGGCAATCAGAAATCGCCCCCCCACACACACCAACCACCCCTCCTGACACCCCCCGTCCCCCACGCCCCATGCTTGCGGAATTTCCCCTGTTCCTCCCAGCATGCCTCTGCAGACAGTGTCCCATTCGAACAGGGGTGGGGTTGGGCAAGGGGGGTGGTGTTGGTTGTACTGTGTGAAGGATTTGCGCTAAGAAAGTGCTGACAGCTTCAATCTCACAGGAGAAGCCCACGGCTGGCCTGTGCATAAAAACTTGGCTTCTGCACGTACACGCCAACGGCATTCTTGATCCGGTACACTCCACCCCAGTCCCCCTGTAACACCCCCCTCCCCTTTTCCACATGCCAAAAAAACAGTTGGTGATTCATTTTTCATTTGGCATGACAAATGCTGGCATGCCATCAGGCTCAGGAAGAGAGGAAGAAGAACAAACAAGCAGAACAAAGCGTGAAAGAAAGAGCCCAGCGAGGAACTGAGCCGTCACAGTGGCGCGGTGCTGCTGACCATGGAAGTTCAAGAGTGGCTTCCCTCGGACTGCGCTCTCTGTGAGCCCGCCCTATCTCCTCTCCAGCCACGGGGAGAGTCGTTCTCTTCCTCCATGCCTGTTCTGTTCATCCACTTCTTATCAATACCCGTGTTGCTCTGTTTTGCCCTGGTCATGGGCAGGCTCACTTCAAAGCCTGTTAGCACCTCGGCAAACGCCAGAGATGTGTGCACATCTGGTTCTGTCCCATCAGAACCCTGTTGCGCAGTAGGCTTCAATGAAACACACTGTTCATCATTTTCAAATAGCGCCTATCGTTTTGAGCCAGCAGTCGATGCTTAAAGTGGATCCCCAAACTCTGGTCTTGCATTGTTAGCATTTTTGGTAATTTATTTTGCGAGACAGGGTTGCTTAGTCAGTAGCCAAGTCCTGTTACCCACTGAATCATTGTTTAATTGTTTCTGCCAATCGCTAACTGTATTAGCTGAATCTCCCTATCAAGCTGTTATCTGTTGCCCGAAATATTTCCTCCCCTTCCTGCAGTGGCTGACCTGTTTACTTTGCTCGGCCTGCTCTGCATTAATCAGCACGGCCGCATTCCTCTGACACCTGAAAATGCGCTCAGAAGACATCAGCAGCGGAGTATTTGGCCGCCGCCGAGTGAGCGAGCGATCGAGCGAGCCGCTCCCCTCCTCTGCCCCGAAGTGAAAGCGCGCTCGGGAGAGCCGTTTGCCGAGCATGAGGGGAACAATGGCCGCTCAGTCCGAGTCAGCCCCCAGAGGGAGTGGGGGGGTGAAGGCGCGCGCGGCCCTTGTCTCTCCCACGGCGGGCGTCTCAGTGCGAGGACAATGAGCTCCCGTGCCTGCCTCTCTCCACCTACCTCTTCCTCTTCTGGGTGCCAGCATTGTGGGCTTTTTTTGGCATTCCCCACCTCCTCCAGAACCTCTCCAGCCTCTCCTCCGTGCCTCCTCCTCTTCCTCCAGTCCTTCTCATCCCAGAGTCAGTCGAAGAACAAAAAAAAACAAAGACGTTTATCCCCAACGTGAGTACCGAGTCAGTTGAGGCCACCGTAGATCTCTCTCCTCTCAGGCAGGACTGGCACTTAAGTCTGCACAGACTGAGGATCCTCAGAGTTTGTAGCCTCACTGTGGGAATGAATCACTGTCCTGACATGGATGTAAAATGGATAATATTAGGGGTTTTGTTTTCCCATACACTCCCCACACAGCTGGTGGCTTGTCCGAAGCATGTTGTGGTTTGCACAGGGAGTGGATTACTCACAACGTGTTAATTGTCTGTGCAGCCAGAAAGCGAGAGCCAAAGTGATTTACCGCTATTGTTTAGCTGTGTTCGGTTTGTTCCAAACTGCTAAAATGATTGTCTGTCACAGAGCCATACATCCACGTCTGGGAGTGTGCATGTGTTTTTCTTTTTTGCTCACTGTAATTTGGATTATTATTCGGAACGTGAAGGGAATTTATGAACACTTCTTGGAGATTGCACTGGAAAAGTGCACCAGGGGAAGAACACAAAGAAGACGTTCTCAGAACCTTCCAGATGTGTTTTTTTTGTCTTAAAGATTGCATGTCAAGACTCAAGAAACTGTTTTTTTGTTATGGAGTCACCAGCATCAAAGAGGAGGCATCAACCTCTTTAATGCAGACTTCAGACGCCTTCCCTCTTTATTAATGAGACTTCTGACTGTGGTCTCTGCACACACACACACCTCTCCACCCCACCCCGCCTCCCTCTACACCCCCCCTCTAACTCGATGGTGTTGAAATCCCAGGCTTGCCTAATTAATTGAGGACAGTAAACTGTTCTAGATTCGTAACGTCGCAGAACCTCCTGAGACACTGGCCTTGCCAGGAGCCCTCAGGTTTCCTCTCGGTTTCCTAGTAACCAGACTAATATTTGCTCAGCTCTCTAAGTGCGGCTTTATTGCTCATAATGCCCTCATTTCATCTCATCTCACCGATGCTATGATATCTCCACAAGAGAGCCAGAATAGCAAGTTCCGAGTGTCACTGTTTTTTCTTTTTTTTGAAGGTTTGTTTCTTATTGACTAAGAAATTATCCAGTTGCGTCTATTCGAAGTGAAAGTGGCATAGACGTACTGTAGATATTTGTTATTCTTTACAATGTGGGTCAAACTACCTTGGGGGAATTTAGTTGAGTAGATTTGTAGGGGAGATTGTGAGATATCTGTCTTTATGAAGGTAGTGAATGTAGGATGTTACTTTCATTGAGTTGAATTTATGCCCAAATAGGTGGATTTGGTGAGATCTGGTGCTATATGGTTAGAAAAAGATTAGACCTGGGCGTAAAGGATTCATTTGACTCATGGAAATGAGTCATATAGGAGTGGTGCACTGAATGTGCAACAGATGACTTGATGGGATGCATTTGTATAAAGCGTAGTTGATTGCAATCTTTGTAGTTAGAACAGTGGTTCTTGGATTTGGTGTTTTTGGAAAGGCAGTACAAACTCTCAATCACAAATAATGGCGAAAAGTTTGCCGGTTGGAACTACTGCCCCTGAGCAGTCGCAAAGTGTCAAAGGATAGGACAAGAGCCTAACCCAAAATCACAAAGTGGTTGTTTTTCTCATGACTTAATGATTGGACTATACTGTTGGCTAAATGTTCATTAAAACATCCCTTGCCGGACTCACTCTTGCTGCTTATGTTATTTTGAGTGTTGGCTTGCATTTTGATAGGCTAGTGTTATGTTATTCATAGACTCTAAAAGTTAGCACTCTGATCAAAGGGACAGTGGCTTAATCAGGTAACTTGATATTAGGATGTTGTAGGTTTGATTCCCTCATTAGGTGTGATTGCCCTCTTGCTTCTGCCTATATGTGCCTATATTTGCTGAGAATCCTCAGAGCTGTGCAACTTCAACAGGTTTAGTTTTTTGCTGATGACAATGACAAGGCCAATCAATCACTTGTGATTTATATGAAAAAAATATTGACATTTGCATAGGCTGTGGCAGAGATTTCCTATGGGGTGGGGTATTACACATGTTGCCACTGTTTCCACCAAATATTCAGATTCTATGTGCGCTATGCTGTAACTTATTTGCTGCATCATCAACAACGTTGTTGGAACTACAGTGTTCGAACTCCGGAAGAAGCGAATTGCGACACAGGTATGATGCTTTTTAGAAACAGGTGCTACATCGTAGTTGTTGGACCATGGTTGTTTAGCAACGTCATTGCTAACTTTTGCAGAAATGCACCCCAGGACAGCCAAGGGGCTAAAAGTATTCACTTTGAAACGTAGGCCAGTGGAGGCCAAGCTAAAGGTCAGCTGGCCTTGAAGTGGTGGAGGGCATACCGCCTACTAGTTCCAAACCAAATGTCTCTCTTCCCCCAAGGGAATGTGCTGTGGTACACTCAGCTCAACACAACCAGGGTGTGAAAGAAATTAGTTTCTTTGACGTTCACTTTGATGTGTGCTTCTCAAGTTTGGCAGCTCAAGTGCTGGTGAAAGCACACTGAGAGGGAGCATGGTAGAAGTCTTTTTGCTGGAGTGCCACAGGCAATTTTTTTTCTCTCTCTTTCTGTCTACCCCCTCTCCCCCTCTTTCTCTCTGTCTCTCATTCTTCCTTTTTTTTGTCTCTCAGATTGTGTAAACAGTTACATCTGCCAGACAACCTGTCAGGAATGGCCTTACGTAATGTTTAAATTAGCCTGAGATGGATCATCTCCCAACCAAACGCCATCCAGGATACGGGCCGTAACTCTTCACTGCTCTGTCCGAAAAACGCCTTAATGGCCCTCTCTCAGTGCCTGTGCCTCTTTATCTCTCTCTCTTTCTCATGCAGTCCACCCGCTCCCTTTCTCTCTCTTTCTGTCTCTCTCCCTATAGCATGACTTAGCATCAATATTCCTCTCTAGTTGTTTTCTTTCTTTGAGTCTGTCCTACAGTACAGTCACACAATCTTTCTCTCTCTCTCTGTGTGTCTGTCTCACTTGCTCTCTCTTTCTCTCTCTCTCTCTTCCCTAGAACTGTTTGTTCTTTTCCCCCTCGTTTTACTGTTACCTTCTTTCGCGTGCAGCTCAGCTGGCCTTGCCAAGCGCTGTGCTCCCTAAAGGCTGTATTATTATGGGGTTGGTGCTTCAGACCGACTTCAGGTTTCATGGAGAAGTGGAGAGGAGTGGAGGCGCGCCAGATATTAATTTGAGGAACTTGCCAAAAACAGCTCCGGCAGGATGCTGGCTATTGGGGAGGCGCAGCACTCAGCCGGCGGTGGCTCCTTCTCTCTCCCTTTCTCTCCCTCTCTCTCTCTTTTCTTCTCTCTCCTCCGCTCTTGTTCATCTCCCCCTTCTCTCTCTCCATTCTAGCATAACATTTCTCTCACTTTCTTTCTCTCTCCCGCCTCCTTTCTCTGTCAGTCTGTCACTACTAGTTTTTCTCTCCCTTTCAATCGCTCCCCATCCCTCTCTCCATTTCAAACACACTCGCATGTGCTGTCAGTGCCTCTCAGCCTTCTCCTCCTCTTCTTCCTCTGACAGCCCCTTCAGATGAGTGATGTGTGCATTATGAGCCAGAGGAGCTCCCACCCCCCCACTGATCAAGTGTTATCTTGTTCATCTCATGTAGCAATTAATCTGGAGCCGTGCACAGAACACACAAGGCGGCAGGCCCCAGAGATCAACAAGTGGGAGGTGTGAATATTGACGAGGTGCACTTTGTTTTTGCACCGCATCCAACAACAGTTCTAAAAGACTTTCTCGGAAAACAAGAAAAAACGAAGCGTAATCACAAACGTAGCCCGGACCAGGAAAAGTTTTGTGTTAGCCAGAGACTTTTTAAGAGGAAAAAAACGATAATTCTGGTCTGAAAATCAGCCAGGCCGCAATTTTCTCTTTTCTTTCTTCACCCCTTCCCCCTCCTCTCTCTCTCTCTCTCTCTCTCTCTCTCTCTCTCTCTCTCTCTTCCCCCCTCTCTCCCTCTTTCTCTATTTCTGCTTTGTTGTTTTCAATTGCTTCCCCATTATATTCTTCAACACGACAGTTGACCATCCACTCTGTTGTCTCATGGAGGCATCCCAGAGAGTTTTGTGGAGCTCAGCTTGCTGTCTCTCCTCTTAGCCGCTGGCCTATGACTACAAGACCCCAGCCAGACGCGATTGCGCAACCGCTGTTACACGATCCAAGAGAAGGCTGAGTTAGACGGGGAAGGAGAAGAGAGAGGGGGGTACGGGGGGAGCAGAACTCCAAAACCGCCACGCTCGTTGCCTGGGCCCCCTCCCCGCCTCCTCCTCCTCTCTCCTCCTTTCTCTCTCTCTCTCTCTCTCTCTCTCTCTCTTTCTGTCTCTGTGTTCCTCCCCTTCCCAAACCAGATGTTGTCGCGTGACTCAGGCGGACGGTAACGAGACTCCATGGCTGGTTTTCGTAGCGCTGCTATCCAGAGGTGTGGGGATGTTTACATAGCAACGGGAGACCTGCACAACCTTAATTATGACACCCCACCACCACCACCACCACCTCATCCTTACTCAACCCTCTGCCTCCCCTTCAGTAAAGGCCTATTCTATCTCTCTCTCTCTCTCTCTCTCTCTCTCTCTCTCTAACATCTGACTTATAAATGTATGGCTTTGAATCATACGGTAGGGGATGTGAGGTGGCAGTCAACACCTCTATGTGTGTGTTGTCCTCATAACAATATATATATTATACACTCAGAGACAGTCACATACAGACCTAGATGTACATCCAGTCTCATACAGACCCAGCATGAACACCACCGTATACTCTGTTTCATATAGAAACACACATAACTGTCAAGTGACCTAAGTGGCTATATGAGGCATTTTTAAACTAAATTCTGTTATATCTATATTTGGCTATCAATGCAGTTTTCTTTTTCTCTCTTTCTGCTTCATGCACAAACCCTCAACCACACACACACACACACACAGACTCACACAGACTCACACACACTCCACACTCACACACACACACACACACACACACACACACACACACACACACACACACACACACACACACACACACGCACACACACGCACACGCAGGCAAGCACGCTCGCACACACACACAGGCTTGCGCACACACAGGCATGCACACACACACACACACACACACACACACACACACACACACACACGCACTTATGCCAGTAAGTGTAAATATCCTTAACCAGTACACTAATGGGAGACAGCTGGGGTGATCCTGCATTTTCCATTGTTTTCCATTTGTCCATGAGCGAAAGAGAGGGGAAAAAAGTCAGAACTAACCGCAGGGGCCAGAGTGAGTAAGGAGGAATGGAAGAGGGAAACGTGCCTCCTTCAGAAAAAAAAGAAGAGAAATATGGCAATGCTTAACCCATTCTCAGCTGGTGAAAGAAAGTATTTCCATATAGTGCTCGTAATGGCAATTAAGATCAGATTGCGCGAACAGGTGCTTGGACACAGTGCCAAAATGTGAAGTGTGTTCTTTTTTATATGTCGTGACTGTGCTGTTGTTGGGGAATGGCTCAGAGACAGGTGAGATACAGATCAGGTTGCAGATAACTCATTATCTCATTAAGGAACTCAGACTGTGAGGTCAAATCTTTGCACGGAGCTGTGCACTGTCTTATATAAAGTGCTGTTGTCGGTTTTGTAGCTGTCAGTCCTCATGAGTATCATTCTATTGCTAATCTTTTAGGAGTTGCAAAACTCCTCAATTCTCCATTGTTTTCTCAATGTGTGTTCAATTCAGAAGGAATGATTTGTTGGATCTGTTGTGTCCCAGTCATAATATTTAGATGTGTTTTTGTTGGTAGTGGTTGTCGTAAATGTATAACTTGTAAACACTTTTGACTGATTTGTGGTGTGTTTTGTATTTGTTCTGACCAGTACCTTGATTAAGCCAGAGTGGAGTTGATTTCGGTGATGGCTGGGCTGGGCTGCGTTGCAGTTTGTTTAGTTTTTACTGCTGCACTCTGTCACCTGAATACGGTGTGACTGGTGGACCGTTGAAAAACTCCCAACCACACAATGTGTGTCATCTATACATTCTCCATGTGTCTCTATCTTCCATGACGTGTCACATAAGCCTACACACAGACACACACACACACACACATTGAGTATATGCATGAAAAAAAACATGCACATTGTACTCAAGCTCTCTCTCTCTCTCTCACTCTCTCTCTCTCACACACACACACACACACACACATACAAATAAGACACAATACATTTACATATACACACTCACTGGCGCATTGATATGAACACAAGTATTTCTTGCTGTTTTTCCATTTCTCCTCAGTCCATTTATTCCTCTTCTGTGTCTCTCCGCTCTTGTCTTATATGACACAGTAAATCTCAGCTGAGTGGATGGAAAGTTTCTTTTGGAAAAAGATTGCTACTTTCTTTTCCTAGAAGCTACTTCTGGGATCACCTCACCTCTATCCTTTGTTAACATATCATACACACACACACACACACACACACACACACACACACACACACACACACACACACACGTCCTGTGTGTAAGGCACTGTTCTCTGTGCCATGCCCCCACCTCTGTGTCTCTCCATTCTGTTCTTTTCCCC
>NC_085008.1:4654598-4659598 GCF_963854185.1 Sardina pilchardus
CCCCAACACACACACACACACACACACAGCACACACACACACACATACATACATACACACACACACATACATAAATGGACAGACACACACACGGACACACAGACACACCCACTCCGCTCATCCATCCCGTCACCGTCCCAGCTGAGATGATGACCCTGCTCAGTGCACTGATGGTGTTTTATTTGAGCGGATTCTCAATACGTCGATTGTCCTTGACCCCGCCGACTCACCCCACTGCAGAGCTGGATTTATGTGCGCCTCCCGCACCACACCTGCTAACGCACTTGCAGACGGAACAAAGGGCCACTCAGTCTGAGCTCGTCCGTCTCTCCCCCCCCGGTACCGCTCCAGCTTCTCCACTGACCCCAGTAATGAGTTAATCTGATCAAAGAGAGGATTTCTCCTCTGACAAAATTCGTTTTCCAGAATACACTCTTACACTCTGACTTGTGGAGGCTGGATAGTACAGGATAATAATTGTCTATCTTAATGGGGTCTGGCAGGACAGGATTGGACTGGATTCTATCTTGCGCGCTGGACGGCCTTCAGCGCTGACCAAACATTATGTGAGCTGAAATATTCTTTGGAGCAAAACCGTTCAAAGGGCTTTCCCTGAAGGGCAGTTGGCCTTGGGTTTGTGCGAACGTGTCTGAAGTGTTTGATTGACAGCGTCTGGCCGTGTGCCCTGCTTGGCCGCCTGTACTCTCACCACTTTTTCACGCTTTGAAGGGAGTAGTTTACTACTTCCTCCACCCGCCCACCATTTTTCCTCTCTGCCTCCCTTCTCTCCCTTTTCCTGCTTTCTCTCCCTCTCTCACTTCCTTCTCACTCTCTCTTATTGACTCTTCACCCCTGTGCTGTTCTCTCTGTTTCTCTTGTTCTCTCACCCTCTCTCTCTCTCTCTATCTTTCTCTCTGACCCCCCTCTTCATTCACTTTTCTCCTCCTCCCTTCCTCCTTGTTCTTTTTTGTTTAATAGGTTCACCTCATCCTCCCTCTCCCAATGAAACTATAAGTTACTGGCCGGCAAATCAATCCCCCGCTGTTGCCACGCAAAAGTTTATTTGCTGCATCCTGTACGTATGACGACTCGCCGCCTCCCTTTACGGCGAGTGACTTACAGTAAAGCCAGACTCTCCAGTGATTGTGTTGGACCGGAGTGAAAACAGAAAGGAACACATGAGAACAGAGAGAGAGAGAGAAAAAAATGGGTCAAGAAAAAAAAAATCCTCCAGCATCCAGAATATTGTATTCATTAAAGGACGCCTCATCCGAGGGCTTTCGGTTGGACCCTGGGAAATGTTTGAGAAAGGGGAGAGAGCCAGTGGGTTAGGAGGATTGCTCCAAATCCCTCTGTCCTATATGGAAATATGGGAAAAAAGAGATGTCTTTCCTGTGGGGTTTATGTGGGATTGGGAACGCCGTCCGGCCGGTGAAGCCCTCCTGAGACCCACGGCCTCTCTTGGCTTCACTCTGCAATCAATTCAGACTTTTGCGTCCTTTACCTTCATTAGAGGCGCATTCTTTACCTCTTCCCCCACGTTAAACATCCATAAGCCCAGAGGGCCCTGAGGGCTCACCTCCAATCATAGCTGTTGCGAGAGCTGTCCGATTCTATCTTTGGCTTGTTTGAGAATGTTGGGTTTAGAGAGTGAGTAAGGCCCGGCTCACGAGATCTTAGAGTTGAAAATGAAAGGACATGTGAAAGTGTGGCGTGTAAGTGTGTATGTTTTACAGAAAGGAAAGGGAGAGAGAGAGAGAGAGAGAGAGAGAGAGCAAGAGAGAGAGTTTTTTTGCTGAATTGTGGCAGAGCTTTTGTTTGTTTCCCTTCGGAAATGGCTTTGTGGGAATATCAGATTTGCTCCGAGCTGGCACAGCCTGTGACATCACTTCCTGAGGCCCAGATATTGGCACGACCCCAGACTTCCTCCTACTGCGTCACGTGGAGCTGGTTCTGTCCCAAGGTATTCTGACAGGGCACATCAGGAGCTATTTGCTCAACCTTTAAGTGCCCTTATTTTGACTGCACATGCACATTTCCTCCCCCAACGAACGCCCCTTATCCTCTCTCTAACCACCAGATTTAATTCAATAAAGGCTCCTAATCAACAATCTGTACCCATGCTTCTGAATCAATTACGCTGACAAACACAGCTTTGAGTCGTCATACACCCCGGCAGCCTTCATGTTATTTTATTGAGCAGATTTAATCTGGGTGTAGGAAGTCATAATTCACCAAAGAGCCATGGCCATAAAAGCAAACTCAGGATTATAGGGCCTGTTGTATGAAATGACTGTGTGTTTCTCTCTCATACTCTCTCTTCAGTGTGTGTGTGTGTGTGTGTGTGTGTGTGTGTGTGTGTGTGTGAGATTGTGTGTGTGACTGTGTGCCTGTGTTGGTTTGGGCAGAGCAGGACAAGAGCTGGAGGGACAGGGGCAGTGTTGTTGCTTCTGTTGTGAGTGCCAAATGCACGCCAAAGCTGCTCACTACTGATTCTGCTCCCCACAACTCTGCCTTTGATGTGACACATAGCACAACAGAGCTCGCTTCCTCTTTTCCTCCCTCCCTCCCTCTTTCCCTCCCTCTTTCTCTCCTTCTCCCGCTCTTTTGCTCTCTCTACATTTACTTTCACATTAATGTCCAAAGCAACAAAACTTATTTTACAAACACAGAGAACCATCATGGTACATTGCGAATAGCAGACAATAGTGTAATGTTAAGTACCACGCACATTGTGTAAGAGTTTAGTTTAGATTGTTAAAGTCAAGTTAAGTCAAGGACATGTATGAGAGGGATAGACAAGATAGAGGAAAACATTGGTAAGTAAGGTCACACCACACAGGGCTGGTGGAGGTGTTAGAAGAGGTACTCTTGGAAGAGTTTGGGTCCCCAAGAGGTTTTGCAAGATAGAGAGGGACGCCCCTGCTCTGGTAGCTACTGATTGGCCACCACTGGCCAATCACAGATGAGAGCTATGAAGATGTGGGGGGCAATGCCAGGCTGCGTTCTTCACAAGTGTGACCACAGCGGTGGAGTGGTAGCATAGGCCTTTATAGGAGGAATGGTTTTGAAGTAAGTAGGTTTGTTGGAATGGGATCCAACAGGCATGTAGTAGGACACTGTTGATCTTATGATTGTGAAAAGCAGCCTTTGCAGCAGTAATACTGGCTGAGAAGGCAGATAGGAGCCACTGGTAGTTCTCTAATATGGCATTGGCTAGTATGGATTTCATTTCAGCCATTTTCTTTCTGCTGCTCTGATGAGTTCATAGCGATCAGAGAGTATCATTTTACTAAGGGTGAGATTGGTTGGATGGACCAGGCCCTGTGGATAGAGGACACAAACTATCCAGAGTTCAGCAGCATGGAGTAGAGTGACTGCGGTATCATTAATGTCTAGAGACGAGAATGTATTAGGCTGAGGTTCAGCGTAGGCAAATACTGAGGAGGAGTGGGTTGAAATTAGGTTTCGGAGGTTGCTCTCGCTTCGTACCTCTCGCTGAGCTCTGATTATTGTGGTACTGTGTAGATATTACGGTGTGTGTGTGTGTGTGTGTACATGTGCTCGTTGATAGATGATAGAGTTTTCGTGTGTCACTCAGACAGGGGTCAGACAGGCAGTGCTATCAGCTCCATCTCATTTACCTTGGCATTTTTTCATTAAATGATGGCAGACTTGAAGGCTCTTTCATTCTGGCTCATTTCTCTCTCTCTCTCTCACTTACTCCCTTTCTCTCTCTCATCTCTCTTTTTTCTTCTCTCTCTCTCCTCCTCTCACTCTCACTCTGTCTCCGGCAGTCTATTTAAGGTGCTTGATTGGGAATGATATTCATACTGTACAATGCCCTTTTCTGATATGCCACTTCTCAGTCGGTGTGTGTGTGTGTGTGTGTGTGTGTGTGTGTGTGTGTGTGTGTGTGTGTGTGTGTGTGTGTGTGTGTGTGTGCGTGTGTGTGTGTATGTTTGTGGTTTATGCTTGCACGCTTCTCGCGTGATTCTGCACTGCAGATTCCGAGTGGTTGTGATCGATCAGATTAAGCACACGCGTGTAGGTGGGTAACAGCAACAGGAGCGTCTCCATGTGTGTGTGTGTGTGTGTGTGAGAGAGACTATAGAGTACTAGCATCAGCGGCATCGCCCTGTCTTTGCCATGGCAGCGCGGTGTGTGAGGGGTGGGTGTGGGCGCTCACATCACCCCGGGGGATTTCTCACCCGAGTGCGAGCGCTCAAGTCGAGCAGCGCTGCGCAGCGGAGAGACACCTCGACGGGCTCTCCCTCGAGAGGGAGGAAACGGATGCACAAGCATGCCTCTCTTGTTTCGCTCTCTCTCTCTTTGAAGTCGTTTGTTTCTCGCGTCTTACTGTAAGTCGCTGCAGTTCCTCTCCGACACCTCTGGCTGTGGTATGAGTGAGTGTGCGGTGTGAATGGCCCCTCGAAGTGCTGACTTTGGATTCCCACATGCAAAAACTTCCTTTGACCACACATGCACATTGGAAAACACATGCAGACCTGCTCATTCTCTCATTTTATCACACTCTTTTGCTCTCAGTTTCACCCACACACACACGCCCCCCGATACTCTTACTTCCTCTTTCTTTCTTTTACAAATACACATATGGCCACTGCACCCATATGAAGACATGGCCATGTTAAATAAATACAGAGCATTCCTTTTTCCTATCATGTCTGTTACCAAGTTTGAACAATTCTCTCGAGAGCATGTTTTGGCCATATTTCGCCCAGTGGTGTTGTATAAGTGTGACTGTGTGTGTGTGTACGTGTGTGTGTGTGTGTGTGTGTGTGTGTGTGTGTGTTGGTGATATTGTGGTCCGGGTGTATAGGGCTTGTGTGTAGAGTGGAATGTTGATGTTAAGTCTGTACCATGAGGCCTACACGCTGTCTGCTCAGAGACAGGTGTGCTCTGTGTCCAGCGAAAGCTGTGCTGCCCCCCCTCTTTCTCCCCCTCTCACTCTCTCTCCCTTCTCCCCCTTTTTTTATCCC
>NC_085008.1:4664598-4687098 GCF_963854185.1 Sardina pilchardus
GTCCAGGGGAGAGCTACTGGGTGACTTGTGACAGTGGCTTCAAAGCAATGTGTGTTTGTGTGTGTGTGTGTGTGTGTGTGTGTGTGTGTGTGTGTGTGTGTGTGTGTGTGTGTGTGTGTGTGTGTGTGTGTGTGTGTGTTGGGGGTGACAGGAGAGCCTGTGCAAAGCAGTATCACTCAGCTCTGACCTCTGGTTTAACTTTGCTCAGCGCTCCAGCACTGCTTGTGTGTACGGTAGCCCAGACAGCTGTTGATTTCAGGCCGAGAGAGACAGATAGAGGGAGAGGCAGACAGAGAGAGAGAGAGAGACAGAGAGAGAGAGAGAGAGAGAGAGAAAGAGAGAGAGACAGATAGGGAGGGAGGAAAACTCATTTGGTGCGAGCGGCAGACTCTTTGCCTGGACCTTAATGTGCTTTTTCAGTCCAGCAGACAAAACACAGACTGAGCGCGAGTCTCTCCGTCTGGCCCGCCTCATGCCGCTCTCCGGCCCTCCGCTCTGTTGGGGGTGGGGTGGGTGGGGTGGGTGGGGTGGGTGGGGTGGGTGGGGGCCCCCGCTGGGTGGGTAAAGAGCCCGAGCTGCCACTGTCCCCTCAACGCGGCTGGACTCCAGCAGGAGAGGGGGATGCTAGAAGAAAACAGAGAGGGAGGAGAAGGAGAAGAGAGGGAGACAGAGGGGGAGTGAGTGAGTGTAGGGGGTGGAGGTGAAGAACAGTTCAGGAGAGAGGCGGGAGGTGAACTGAAACGCAATGAGGGAAAGAAGGATTGAGGATGACGAGAACAACACAGCCAGCTGAAGAGAGGAACAGGGAAGCACAGTAAGGGTGTGTGTGTGTGTGTGTGTGTGTGTGTGTGTGTGTGTGTGTGTGTGTTTGGGAATGAACATTTAAAGAGAAAAGAGTATGTGTGAGGTAAGTGACAGCCAAAAAGAGTATGGATATATGCCTTTCAGTGTGTGTGTGTGTATGTGTGTGTGTGTGTCTGTGTATGTGTGTGTGTGTGTGTGTGTGTGTGTGTGTGCACGCAGGCGCGCGTGCGCTTGCATACACTATTCCTCCTGAGTGCGGCCCGTGTCCCTGAGGCAGAAACCGGACCCTCGGCCTGAGACCCGGTAGCTGCTGCAGAGGAGCCGCTCTGATTGACAGCCGCGCTGCCGGTTACAGCCGAGGTGTGGGAGGGTTAGTCACAGTTCAGCAGCGCTGCAGCCCGAACAACACCGCGCCATCTCTTAGCCTCATCACGTTAAAATAACATCATCATCAGGAAGCCGTGCAACATGGCCTTCAGCTATTTCAAATGCGTCACGTGAAGTCTGTGATTCTAATCCCTCTAATACTTTTTGTCAAATACACCTAATTGCTCTTTATGGCCCTCACACGGTCTGTGTAGTAAAAAATTTAAAGTATTTGAACTTTTGTTTTGAAGCATGGCCTCAGGTTCTCATGAAAGTTGGCAATACTCCTTACTCCTCCTACAATCCTTGAATTTCCCCTTGGGGATCATTAAAGTATCTATCTATCTATCTATCTATCTATCTAATACATTTTGAGGAGAATCACACCAGATATTCACAGAGGCGAGTGTGTGGTGTCTTCTCAGTATCGCTCCACTGATCCCACTAATTGTTGCTCATGTGCAGGGCGCCCATTTGTAGCAACTTGGGCCTCTTGTCTTAGCCACTTAGTGGAAGAGGCCAACAAAGCTGCCCATGTAAGGAGATAGATGTAGGGGAGGTGAGGCTGGAAGATATCCTTTTAGGCTCAA
Source organism: Sardina pilchardus (assembly GCF_963854185.1). Lineage (NCBI taxonomy): Eukaryota > Metazoa > Chordata > Actinopteri > Clupeiformes > Clupeidae > Sardina > Sardina pilchardus. The sequence continues at coordinate 4,666,359 of NC_085008.1, forward strand.
CCCTCAACCCTTGGTGACATATTGTAGTTATTCGCGTGCATGAATGTGTGTGTGTGTGTGTGTGTGTGTGTGTGTGTGTGTGTGTGTGTATGTGTGTTGGATTAGCCTTGCACGGGTTGCCTCAAGGTGTGAATTTTATTTATTTCGGTTTTATTTAGACTTGCCTAGTAGTTTTCACTTCCATAAATCTGGCGCCTTATCAATTAATTAGAAGGGAGTTGCAGCATGAGCGAGAGCCGCCTCTGTGTTTGTGTAAGCACGGTGTTGTTTCCAGGGCTATTATCTTATCCGTGTCCTCCCGATAACTATGGGGAGTGCTTGTAGCCCGGGGCTCTTGTTTTTTTGCTCGCTGGAAGATGACTTCACAGGGCTCTGCTCTGAATAGCTGCCCGATTTTATGCCTGTGTAAAATTCCTGCGATAAGGGTTTTGGCGAGCTGACATCACAGGGTTTACCACAGCTCAACCTCTGTTTGCTGGGAAAGATACACTCTGATTGTCAGAGTTGAGAGTGAGGGCATCTCCCTACTGTTGCACTCTGAGGAAGGAAGGCCGACGAGTTCGCTTTTCGAGTTCTGAGTGTTCACAGCTCAGGTCTCATTTGGCTCATCTCTGTTACACATTTGATAACGTAACCAAGGGACCTACACTACATACAGCAGATATTGACTGTGTCTGCTACAGGAACATCTGCTAACGCTTGAAAATGGAGTTGTGTTTTGTCTCAAAGACTTTTTGTTTACTTTTTGGTAGTCGCATTGAAGTAAAACTTTAGAAAAGATACAAAATGATAAAAGAAGAAACGTTCTTTTGAAATACTCTGCTGAACTGGTGTTTCTTTTTCTTATTCCAAGATCTTAGCACAGACGTGAAAGCTGTCTGCATGCCCCGAGATCTGCATTGATCTTTTTTGTAATGTCATGATTGTAATAATTGCATGAATTTTGCCAAACAAAAATGATAACGTTACATTAAACATTTTAGAGTTAGAATCCCTTGTCCATCCCAGATGAAACGATTTGACCCTCTCCTCTGCAGCCGAGTGTCTCACTCTGTCCCCCCTTATCTCCCCTGGCCACAGGTCCTCTGTCGCGGAGCCCATGTGAGCTCCTCCCGGTGGGCTCGGGGCACCCGGTGCAGGCCCAGCTGAAGAGCTTCACCGCGCTGTCCGGCTGCGCCAGCCGCGGCACCACCGCCCTGCCCCAGGAGGTCCACGTCATCAACCTGAGGAACAGCGGAGGCTCCGACGCACCCGGGGAGAAGCCCGCCGAGGTTAGCAATGGTCACTCACCTGCACGGGAACAGAAAGCCCCCATACTGCAAATGGCCGCAAATTCAGTATGAATGCAAAGTATTCCACGCATAAAATGTACATGTAGACACATGTAAAAACTCCTGCAGAGGAGTTCATTCATCATGCAGTCCACTATGAAATGTAACAGGCACAGTGTAGAGCTCCCAAAGAGATGGCACAACACAGACATGACAGACATGACATGACATGACATGACATGACAGATATGATTCACTTAGCGCCCTCTATCTTGGTCCACACACTTGAAGTAACAGTAATCTCTTTAAGTGCACCTAATAGCACACTGCCAGCAAGCTTGCGCCATACTTGAGACCAGCACACAACGTCTGGATTGTTTCATGGCTCGTGTCTTGTTGCCTTCAAGAGAGAAAGCGTCAGTCCACAAAAGAAAAAAATCCCCTCGTCCCCCCCCAAAAAAACTTCACAACCTCCAGCCCTGGCTCCCTAAAATGAGTCGGTTAATAAGCCAGTCCGCTCCCCACTCCGACGACCCTGGAGCTGATGTTTATCGTGTCTGTGGCACACCGCCATCTTAGGTGGGAGGCTCAGCGGGGGTGTGCACTCGACAGCAGCGCTGAGATAATTGATTCTGTAATTGCTGGAAGGCCTCTCTGGCCCGGGCCTCCGACTCTGTTCTGCTGACTCGGGGGTTTTCAGTGTTTTCCCTTTTTTTTTTAACGGGGTTCCTCCCGGAGAGCAGCGTAATTTTCTTGTTTAGTTTATCATCTTTCAGCAAGTCTGGAGCTTGGGAGAGGTCCCCACTGAAACTCAACGCAGAGACACAGGCACATATGTGCAGTGCACACACACACTCACACACACACACACACACACACACACACACACACACACACACACACACACACACACACACACACACACACACACACAGACACAGACACATACACGCATGCACACATTGTCATATACATGTACAGATGCATAAATCTGGATGCAGAGTGTAAATATATGCATTGTATATGTATACTTTGACAGAAACTCACACAGACACACTCATTATGTGTGCATGCATACTTTCAGACACACTCAGGCCAGCATGCAAAAGCTGTCCAAACCTGACCCCCTCTCGCTTTCAATGTTTAGAGGTCCTGAGTTGTATTACCCAGAGGCAAAGCAGACAGAATGGAGCGAAAAAGGTAAGAGAAAGAAAAGAAAAAAGAATTTGAAGAGAAAACAAAGCCTGTCGATCAAATGTTCGTGCCAAGTTTGGCCCAAGAATAACAACAGCGGGGCCTCCCGAAACCGAGGGGGGCCCATGGCGGAGCGAGAGTAAAGGGGAAAGAATGAGGAGACAGTTTGGGGAAGAAAGAAAGAGCACAAGCGAGAGAGGGACACAGGACAGACACACGCTGGATAAATGGGGGCAATTGTTCGGGACTATCAACCACGCGTGTCAAGGAGACTGGTGTTCTCATTGTGGTGCGGGGATGTCAGACATTAGATTAAGTGCCACTCAAACAGACAATCTGTCCCCCCGGACTGCCGAAGACAATGAAGGCTTATTTCTGCTCTCTTGGGCCCAAAGTGTGCTTTCTGCATCAGGGGGTGCGGTGTTGGCAGATTCAGGGCTCGCGCCGTTGCGTCACGCCACACTCCAGAGCTCTCCCCGTCACCTCCCTTTACTGCTCCAGGGTCAGTCTGGCTATAAGTCCCAGTGGACGCATCTTATTTTTATTGTCTGCCCGCCGCCGCTGCTGCCCTCCATTGTGCTGCTGGGCAGCTCCAAAATGGCCACCGTTCCTTCCACCGGGGGCCAGCGACAGGAAGCAGAAGAAAGGGCAAGGCAGCGGAGGACTGTAAACATCCGTGGACGATCAGATTGTTGTTGAGGGGCCGCGCACCGTGAGACAAAAAGCGGAGGGGCAGAATGTTATCTGCTGGCCGATTCCGGGTGGTAAACAAGCGACTGCTATCCCTCCCTACCTCCTTTTTCCCCACTACATGTGTCTACCCAGCCCTCCCCCCCCCACCCTCAGATCCGAAATACAAAACAAAAGGGAAAGAAGATAAAGAGAGAAGAAAGACTGTCATCAGATTCTTTTGTGTCTGCTTGTTATCATGACAGGGCGAGCAGCAGAGATACGCAGACATCTGCAAACAAAGATTAAAATATTTAATAAATACTAAGCCCGGGGACAGAAGAGCGGAGAAGCCACACAATGGTTATCCCCGATCCTGTGATTATTTTATTATTCTCTGCTTTCAATAATCAGCACGTCAAACAATAAATCCCGCCGCTGATTGCCAGCTGGGAACTCGGCTCACTTGGCAGCATTCCTGGTCTCTCCCCTCCCTCCACTTCGGCTTCTTTTTGCACTCAGGAGGAGGTTTCTGTGCCTGGGCGGTGGGGTGGACATGTGTTGGGATTAGGTGCGATGTTCACCCCCCCCCCCCTCCCTTTGGGGGTCTGACACACTGGAGAGTGGAGGGGAGATCCCCTAGTTTAAGAGTCTTGAGCCGTGAATCATGAGCTGGCCCATCGCTGTGGTTCACCGTTACGCCTCGTCAGGGTTTTGTCGTGTCCCTGGGATACGCTGTCATAAAGAGCCTGGCAACCTGGGTGAGAGTGTGAGAAACATCATGCCCGGGCCTGCCGCGCTAAATCGCTCAACCCTTAACTCCAACGCCCCGCGGTAAAAACAGAGCACCCGGCCGTGCCAAAATGTCATTTACTTTTATTCTGTTGGCAAGGCAGATACGTCGGTGTTTGTTTTTCTGTAACACAAACTGTGGTTGGGTTTCTTGTATTTCAGCGTTGAGTGTTGACGGATGGCAACAAATTTCTGCTTTCTTTAATGGTTCAAGAATTAAATACGTCAATACATCACGTCTGCGGAACTTGTTGTTTTCATGCGGTATTACTTGACCTCCATTTTGCCCCAAACAAAATTGGCCAATTATTCGGAGTATCAGCCGAGCCTTATTAAGTAAGTGCTGGAATAACAGTCTGCCAGGGCAGCGGTGAGTGGCAGTGGGGTAGAGGGACCTGTCCCCCCAGACCGACGTGGGACGTCAAGCAGGAAATCAAACATCGATGGGGTTCTGGTGTCCTATTGCTGTCCCCCTCTCCCATGGAGCTGAAAGAGCTTTTGTGTGGACAGACGTGTGGATGATTGGGACATGACTAAGCTGTCAAGCACTCAGAAGCCGTGGGGCTCACTGTTGGAGGAGCGAGCAGTCAGAGTTTCTTTGTGAGGAAGACGAAAAAAGAATGGCAGGGAAGAGGAAAAAAAGAATGAGGGAGAAATGCAGGCGAGAAAGAGATTTATTGTATGTACTCCCAGGCCGTTGTCACGTTGCACTGACACACGCTTGCGCAAGGCCTCACCTGTCATTACGTAAATTGGAATCATGTGTTTTGTGTGTGTGTGTGTGTGTGTGTGCGTGCGTGTGTGTGTGTGGGCTTGTGTGTGTGCGTGTGTGTGTGTATGTGTGCATATTTCATTTCCCGTTATTGTATTCAATCAAAGTATCACTTAGGGAAAACCAGTTGGGATGAGAGAGGAGGGTGGCGGTGTATATTGCATGGACTCAGATTATATGCCTAAGTGAGATCCAGGCTCCCACAAAGTACCCAAAATGAGGCGAGTTTTGTCTACAGACAGGCTGACAGATAAGATTGTCCCCTAACCGCATTCCAAGCCCCAGGTATTTGTGTGACGTTGAAATTTTCCTGTACACTAATTTGTGTGTTTGCGATTGGGAAGATAGATTGGGAGAAGGGGTGGAGAGAGAAGGAACAAGAAAGCGAGAAGGCACATCTCAGTTTGACGTCAGTGCACAGTAGAGCGAGGGGGATTCAGAATCTTCCCAGATCTACGCGATGAGACTCCAGCGAAGGCCCCTTGCCAAACCTCTCACAGAGCATTTCCCTTAAGTGAGGGCCAGACTTGCAGTGTCCAAATTTCAGTACCAAACTCTTTGCTATCTCTGCTGAGACACAGAGCGCAGAGCAGGATTGGGTGTTACCTTCTCAAATGATGACAGCAATTACCGTCAGTCCATTCAGCTTGGGAGGCAATGAAAACACACACACACCGCTTCCAATAAGGCCCCGAAGGATTGCCGTCATCTCCTGACATGACTTATGAGTGGGTGGGTCAGTCCATTTCTTCTGGCGTGGGGCTGAATGGGGGCTTACCATTGTGAAATTCTCCAGAGTAGCGCAGTTTCTATTATTTTTTTTTATCACCCTTAGTCCAATTTTTCTCCTTTCTCATCGTCTGTCACGTCTGTGGTGGGAAAATAGTTGCGTGGCGCAATCAGGAAATATGTAAGTACTGTATGTGTGTGCAAGTTGAAAGGGAGGGGAGATACCTCCTGCGTCTGACCTGACCTGATATAAGTCCAGCAAGGATGGGCTGGATAACCCCGTCCAAGTGCGTTCTCTGGAGGCCGCTAGAGTATCTGAGAGCATGTGGCCACCCCTCTCAAGACGTGGTTCCAGCTCACTCCCTATCGCTCATGATTGTGCAGTACATGCAGATGTACATTCGACCCCCTGCTCCACCACTCTCCGCCCCGCCGTCTCTTTACCTTGGCTCGCTGCCAGACGTTCCCAGCTCCTCTCCGCCTCACTGTTTGCTCAGCACATGTAGTCTCTGCTGGTGAGGCTCAGACGCCTTAATGAATGAAGACGAGGATTAAGAGACAAAATGGAACAGAACATTCTGCATTGCCAACACCCCCCCCCCCATTCCCCTCCTCTCTGTGCCTCCCTTAGACCCCATGCACCTCCACACTCCCTCCATCTTGGTTCGTGAAAACATTGTGCAGATATCGCCAAGATCTCTGATATCTGATCTCTCACTCTGTCTCTCAACCACATCCACCCCACCCAACACACCACTATACACAAGCACACAAATACACACGCACACATGCACGCATGCACACACACATACACACACACACACACACACACACACACACACACACACACACGCACACATACAGAGAGAGAGAAACTGACAAAAGGCAATGATTACAACAGTCTGCGTTGTCTGCCTGACTGTTCTTTGACATGAGAGTAGAACAGACATAAATCTTATTTACCTCATCCAGTATTTGCAGTATTTGCACACACACACACACACACACACACACACATAACTGTATGACTGAGGAGGTAGCCTTGTGGAAGGTCGGCGGTGCAGGCTATGAGCAGAAGGCCACGCTCCCTCCCAGGCCAAGTGTCTGACGTCAGTGGCCCGGGAGGAGATAAGCTCAGCAAGGACGTAACCCTGACTCCGACCACCTACCACTTCCCACTTACCTGAGGCAGGCCCAGATGCTCTAGTCCAGCTCTCTCTGTCTGTCTGGATGTCCACAGTCTGTTTTCCCTCACTCATCTGTTGGCTGTGTGCTTTCTGTCTGGTTTTACCAGCCCACGGAGTTGTTGACTTGTTATTCTGTTCTTGTTAGTTGAACTTTCTTTTCCACTTCCCTCTAGTACAATATAACCGGATAGGTTTTGATACACATTTTATTTGTCAGTGCTTATGTAAATAATAACATACATTTGCTTTATATTTATTTTGTGTGCTTGTATTGTTTTTATTTACCGCTTATGTGCTGTTTATTGGTTTTCACTTTTTTCCTCATCTGGGCGAGTATCTGTCTGTCTCTCTCTCTCCCTCTGTGTCCTTCCGCCGAGGGTTAGGGTTACTGAGCCTGTCGCCCACTCTCGCTGGATGAGTTTGTGTATTTGTGAGGAAGGGGGCATCCAGGGGCCCAGACTCACTGGGGTTTCATGTGTCCAAGCAGGCGTTGACCTTCAGCGACAGATGGAGCAGACCCCCCCCCCCCCCCCCCAAGACATAAACAATCCCAGCAACCCTGATCGTAATGCCACCCCCCTCCCTCCCCCACCCGCTTGACGAGCACAGAGCCCCGAGGTCTCAGCACATGGAGGCTGCTATAGGGTTACATCTCCACCGCATCAACAGCTTGCTCTGGAATCTTCCCCGCACACGCACAGACAAGGAGACAAACTGTCGGCAGAACTCGAGGTGAGGGGAGAAAAAAAAAATGCTGTGGGTGTCACAGCAACCGATTTCCGAAGTCATGGCAACCAATTTGCCAAAGTCACGGTAACCGATACGAAGTGCTGGCAGCTAATCATTGTGTTTATTTGTGAGTGCTGAGTGACGGTGCGTTATTCATGCATTGCATACATTATGTGCGCGACCACTTAGCCAAATATTTACCCGGCCGACTTGGCCTAGTGCGCCACGGAGTGGACCCCGGCGGGGGGGACTGCTACCTCTCTCAAGGTCCTGCCTTTTAAAGTTCATTTAATGCATGACTTGCGGCAGCCCCCGATACTTCGTTTAAACCGTGACTCGCATATTTTCAGCTGCGGATCATGTGTTTGCTTATGTTAGGGAAATATATGGAGGCCTCGCAGCTTCATCAGATAGCGAAGGGGTCTCAGAGCAGGTTCACGTCCTGGAGTCGCGCAGCGAGGAGACCGTGAGTTAGTGCTTGGCCTGTCCTTCACGTTGCACGACACACCGCAGGGTCGAAAAAGGGAACAGACATATTTCATTGTTATTCCCTTTCATGCTTTCACTCAGTTATCGTATGCGCATCTGTGGAGGGGCGTGTGTCACTGTACTCTTTCAGCTCTTTTACTCTTGTGTGTTTGTGTGTGTGTGTGCGTGTGCGTGCATGCGTTTGTGCGTGTTTGTGCGTGCCTGTTTGTGTGTGCGTGTGTGTGTGTGTGTGTGTGTGTGTGTGTGTCTATGTGTTTGAGTGTGTGTATTTGTGTGTGTCTGTGTTTTTTTTTTTTTAAAGGTTATTTTTTTGGCTTTTTATGCCTTTAATTGGACAGGACAGTAGAGAGAATGACAGGAAGCGAGTGGGAGAGAGAGCTGGGGTGGGATCCGGAAAGGACCACGGGGCGGGAATCGAACCCGGGTCGCCGGCGTGCGGTGCAGGTGCCCCAGCCAGTTGCGCCACGGCTGGGGCCGTGTGTGTCTGTGTTTGAGTGTGTGTGTGTGTGTGTGTGTGTGTGTGTGTGTGTGTGTGTGTGTGTGTGTGTGTGTGTGTGTGTGTGTGTGTGTGTGTGTGTGTGTGTGTGTGTGTGTGTGTGTGTGTGTGTGTGTGTGTGTGTGTGTGTGTGTGTGTGTGTGTGTGTGTGTGTGTGTGTGTGTGTGTGTGTGTGTGTGTGTGTGTGTGTGTGTGTGTGTGTGTGTGTGTGTGTGTGTGAGTGTGTGTGTGTATGAGTGTGTGTTCTATGGCTTGTTGTCCAGAGGGGAGGAGGGCACAGCTGCGCCGCTTCATCTCCATCCCAGACGAGTTGCTCTCGTGTGGTTCTGGAACAGACCTGGCCCAGTTCAGGGTACAGGAGGACAGCGGTGTGGAGGACCAGGGAGGGAGGCAGGGGACATGAAGAGGAAGCCCTGTCCCGGGCCACAGAACAGTCCGCTTGTTTTGGTGTTTAACGGAGGGCTGACAGTGGCACAAGCTGGGGTCTGTGGTCAGCGTTGGATCGGCTCAAACGCTCTCTGTTGACGAGCGGGGACTCAGGGGGAATGTGTTTTTTCCCCCCTTCATTCCTCTTCTTTTTTCCCCCAGACCTTGCGATGTACTATGTCCGCAGAGTCAGTTTACAGACCAAACCCATGACCCCCCCCCCCTCTCGTCCTTTTCCCTTCAAGAGCAGAATTCCAACCGCAACCTCAAACACAACGTCCACTCAGTTCCTAGTCACCTTGGTGCAGAGTATCAGCTTGCCTGATCTCACCGCAACGTTGTACATGTAATAGAAGTGTTCAGAATTTATGTTGCTTTCAGAAAAGGAACTGCGTAATTGTTTTGCGTTGCTGTGACATCTCTGATAGTGAGTAACAGCCAGGCTACTCTAACTTTTTAGAGGAGCAGTGTAGAATTCCACTGCAAGGCAGTGTAGAATTCCTATCTTCCTATTCTCCTCCACATGTTTTGGATCAAGGACAACTATATCATTTTTTTTTGCCTGTGGCTTCTGCAGTCGCCGGGTCTGCAGGCACAACCCACAATGCTCAGCCCCCCTCTCTGTTTTGTTGGTAAAACAGGATGTTATAAAATGGCAGCTCCTTTGTTATTCCTTCATATTCCTGAGGTAATTACCAAACACAGGGACATGCCTCTCATTGCTGTGACATCAGGGACATGTTTATTGCAGAGAGGACAGGAAACAGGAAGTCAAACAGGACATTCAGGGCCTTGGCAACATCAACTAGGCATTTTTTGGAGGGGATAGGCCCTGATACTGTGGATGCTCCGCACTACTCCTTTAAAAAGCTTGATGGAAAACAAGTGTTATTTAGGGATATGGTGAAGACAATGGAGTTATCCCACATTAGGTGCCAGATCACAGGTGACATTGACATTGAATTTGCACTGAAGAACAAACAAACAGATATGGTCCCATGCTCACTCACATCACAAGTTCAGAAGTTCATCATCTCACCAAGTGCATGATTGCGTTTGCTCTCTCTTTCACTCATACACACTCACACACACAGACACACACACACACACACACACACTAACAGGCTCAAAAATCACACCGGCCTCTCCAACCACCCATATGTTCACAAACACACATACACACTCACAGACACACACACACACACACACACACACACACACACACACACACACACACACACACACACACACACACACACACAGTGTACTGTATACTGTAGTCACACCTCTTCAGTGCAAGCAGCTGCAGGGTATCAGGCCTGCTCTACATCCGCACTAAACTAACATCCCCGTGCGAAACCCCAGAGAGCAGTGGCAGACCCCTGCAGGACCCCCCCCCCCCCCCCACACACACACACACACACACACACACACTCCCCACTCCATGCTCCCCTGCCTCTGTCCCACTCTCTCCAGACCTGCACTTCCCCTCCGCAGCCCTCAAAGAAATAAATGCCTTCTTCCTGCTGCACTGGGCTGAGTGGGCAGTGATCTGTGTTAAAGAGAGAGAGGAGGGTGAGAGTGAGTGAAAAGAGGAAGAAAGAGAGAGTGAGAGAAAATAAACAGAGCGAGAGAGTGAGAGTGAGAGAGAGGGAAAGAGAGCAAGAAAGAAATAGAGATAAATGCACAGCTGCATACACATACAAACACATACATACAGACACCCACCCACACACACACACAAACACACACACACAAACACACACACACACACACACACACCTCCTGCTCCCCGTGGCTGCTGGCCTCTAGCCAATCTCCATGGCTAAATTGGGTAATTAAGTGAAAGGCAACACCTTTGGCCCTGACGGCACACATGGGCCCGGTCGGTGTGCGGCTCCCTTGGCCGAGACGCTGTGGTCACTCATGCTGACGAATCAGAGGCCAGCCGGCACTGTGCTCTGGAAACGAGGCACCCGTGTGGACATTTTCTACATGAGCGGACAGTTACAGGGTGGCAGATTAGGTGGCTAATTGACTCAGAGTGTGGCAGAGTGTGCGCGTGTGTATGTGTGTGGGAGGGGTTAGAGAGATAGAAGAGAAAGGAACACGAGACGAGAGAGAGAGAGAGAGAGAGAGAGAGAGAAATGTTATTAAAGAAACAACATAACCAGATTTAAGGGTTGTGTTTTTTACTCTTGTGAAACATCCTTGTGACATCTTTATTTATTGATGGACAGATACAGCAGTGGGAGACTTGAAGGGCAGAAGATGGCCATCTCTTCTTGTTTAAAGTGAATCAGTGAGGAGGGAGGTGAAGGATGAGGAGCCGAGGGAGAGAGGAGGAGAGGGGCGAGAGACAGAAAGATGGAGAGCTGTCTACACACTGGGGGAAAGTTCTGAGGCCTCCAGATCCCTTTCGTGGCTTCAGACAGTGTCCATCTGAGGGCCCTTTAAAGCTCAACCTCAAAGAGAAGGCCTTTCTTCACACACACACACACACACACACAGACACACACACACGCTAACGCACACACACACACACAAACACACACTGACCTTTTCTGTTCCTTCCATTAAGCACTGCCTCCACACTTTGTGCAGCAGCCTGACTATGGGAGTGTACCCCTGATCCCCTCTCTTTCTCTCTTTCTCTCTCTCTCCCTCTCTCTCTTTCTGTCTCTCTCCCTCCCTTGCTCGCTCGCTCTCCGTAGCCCACGTCCTGTCCTGCTGTTCCTGACACGGCGGCTCGTTTGCCCGCGCTAATCCTTTTGTTCCAGGTTAATGCTCTCGCTCCCACTTCTTTATGAAGTGAACAGCGGTGACCTCATCTGTGAACGGAGTGAAAGGGAGACCAGGATCAAAGTGCCAGACCCTCGACACCCCACCGGCCCCACCGGCCCCACCCCCCAAAGCCCCCCCACTCCCCATCTCTGCCGCCCCCGTGTTGGGGATTAAGGTAGAAGAGATGGGAGAAGCCAGTGCCAGAGCAGAGAAACAAAGCAGCCATTCACCCTCAATAGGGCCTTGATAAGGGCTTTCAAGTAGAAGAGAGAAAAAGCGAGCGAGTGAAAGAGGGAGAGAGAGAAAGAGGGAGAGAGGGAAAGAGAGAAGCCGCAGGGCATAAGCAGAGTAACTGCCGGCAGATAAGGGTAGTGTTACTGTAGTGGCACATTGGCACAAGATTAGGGGCACCTCTCACAACTTTAATATAACCCCTGTGAGGAGGTGTGAGGGAGCGGGACACACAGACTTAGGGACGGGGAAAAGAGCGAGGGATAAGGTGAGCACCACCAAAAAAGAGTAGGGCGGTAGTGACAGAGAAAGAAAGTGATAGAGAGAGAGAGAGAGAGAGCTGTAATAACAAACGGGCCTTTAGACTCAGATTACATACAAAGGCCCATATGCTTCAGTGGCTGAGTGGTTCACGGCCCCCTCAACCCCAGCCTCTCCCTGACTCTTGACTAAAGGTGTTAGTGTTGCGGTTTTTTATACACCTCCCTGAAGTGATGACCTCACCTCTGGAATCCTTCTCGGTCCACCGCGTCTGCACTTTTACACTTTTCCCACCTGTCTTTCCTTGCCGCCACATCGACTCTCGCACGACACTGGTGCATTGTGGGAAAGCTATCCCCCGCCCCCGCCCGTCTTGACCCAAAGGGTTCCCATGTCGCTGCCCGCCAGCGTCACAAAAATAAACGCGGGATATTTTTTCTTCTCTTGCGAAAACACGTCACTTGGTTGTTTTCTTGCGCTCTTAGCAACGGCAAGCCGTGGGGAACAAACTCGAGCAGGGCCCGACGGGACAGCGGGCTTAGCTCTTGCCGCACGATTGCACGATACGGCCGAAAATAAACAAGCTGGGAGCGAGCCGGGGCCCAGCAATCTCTCCTCTCACACCGGCCATCTCTGTCTAATCAATTTAGCCGCAGCCCGACATCAAAGAGCCAGAGGCTGGCACAGGCCCAGCGTGAGCCTGAGCAGATGATTGTTTTATCAGGTGGAATTCTTAGATAGCTGTGCCCGGGAAAGATGGATCCCTTCCCCTCCTCAGAACACACACATATAGTACACAAGCACACAGATATACAAACATACACACACACACACACACACACACACACACACACACACACGTGCACTGCACACACACACACACACACACACACATACACACAGTGCACACACATAGTTGCACTCAGACACCAACTGTAACCCCATGGATTCTGTAAATGAAGTGAATAACACTCACACATTGACACTGACTTACAGTATACACATTACAGTAAACTCACGCCAGCAGTAACACCACACAAACATACACACAGAGATGCACGCGGTCATACCACATGAATTATACTCTTTCAGGCAAGCGCACACACACATGCACGGATAAAGCTGCTGTTTATCTCTAGCACACACACACACACACACACACACACACCCCACACACACTCACATCTATCTGTATTACCTGCGTGTTTGATGTATTATAGGGGAAGTCATTACTCTGCAAGTAACGGATGAGATGACTGTGTTCGGTAAACCTCAGCCATCTGCTGCTAATTATCTTGAAAGAGGGAGAGGTAGTGTGTGTGTGTGTGTGTGTGTGGGGGGGGGGGGGGGGGGTGAGCAGATAGAGAGAGTTCATAATTCTCACCCTACATGTAAAACACACACAACAAGAGTACCTGTTGTGTTGCCTAACCTGACCTCTGTAAGTCTTAAGCACAAAACAGGGAGGCACTGTGGTGAGGCGCTCATGTAGGTGTGTGAGCAACACTGAAAAAGTCAACTTTCTGTCAACAGGTAGTCAGCGGTGCCAGCTCTGCTGATAAGCAAACAGCTAGTGCCGCCTCAGCTTACTTGGATAAAGAAATCAGACTGTTTTATCAGCACAATCTCTGCATTCACTAATGAGGTCATGGCACACACACTCACACACACATACAGTACACACACACACACATACTCCAAAAGCGATGCTGTCAAGAGCTCCGTCTCCACTCACTGTTATCTTGGTCAGCGATCTGTGATTATCATCTCTGTGTGTGTGTGTGTGTGTGTGTGTGTGTGTGTGTGTGTGTGTGTGTATTTGTGTTTGTGATGTGCTGTGTATTGGCTTTAACTTCACCTGGCGCTCCACACACTTCACTCTCCGGATCCTTATCCATGCTCAGGGGGTCCTATCCTGCCCCATCTCCCCCCGCCCTCCCTCTCCCCCTGCGGCAGACTGATAGCCGTCTCTGGGCCTGGGGAGGGGAGGGGGTGGAGGCTCCAGGTAGAGAGGGCCTCATCACTGCAGATCAGTCAGGCACGGCGATAAGAGCAGACGACAAGCTCTCCTGCACTTCTCTGGCCCTCTCTCCCACCTCTGTTTCATCTCTCCATCTTTCCTGCTCCCTCCCTCCCTCCTTTTCTCCCTCTCTCTCTCTCTCTTTCCCTTGTTCTCTCGTTCTCCCTCCTGGTCCTTGATCCCCCTCCCCATTCTCCTGCTGCAGTGATCCGGAAAGAACCAAGATAGAGAGGAATACACACTCACACAGAACACACACGCACAAAAAGGACACACACACACACACTTCCAAGACAGAATGATGTGCACAGAAATGAGCGCACACATACTGTACACTGACACACGATTTCTACACACAGATAAAGGGTTTTCAGCAACAACAATGTTTGGTTTGTTCTTCAACATCACATTGCCAAATACACAGTGAAGCACAAACTCTCTCTCACACACACACACACACACACACACACACACACACACACACACACACACACACAAACACACACACACACACACACACAAACGCACACACACACACACACACACACACACACACACACACACACACATAATGTGATTTAATCTGTGCATTCTTGGAAAACTTCTCTGTCCCTATCTGACCAGAGCAAAACTTTCTGGGCATGATACCACCCCCTCTTCCCCTCGCTCCCCCCTCCCTTCCTTGACTCTTGGCCCCGAATCAAAAAGCCTCCAGCTGAACTTTTCCCTTTCTTCCTCAAAAACACACCGTCAGTCCCATTAACACACCAGGCCACTTTGCCTTTCAGTGCCACTTTCATTTCACTCCAGTCCTGCGCATTAACTCATGTTCAAATTGCATCAAGGAGACGTTCTGTCAAACCACTCCGACTCGCTATACTTCCCTTTGTGTGTGTTAAGAGTTTCTTTTTTCTCTTTAAAAAAAAGAAACACGGGAAAGGGACAGGTTGAGCCTGCCAACTATTTCCTTCTAGGGCCCACTTCAGAGAGCCTTTGAAGAGGCTGAGGTTTACCTTTCAGCTTTCGGCCTTCCTTCTCCTCTCCCCCTCGCCAGACTTCACAGCCTTCCTGCACAGCCCTGCCATTGCTACCAGCCGTCCTTCATGCCAGGACCTATTCCACTACTCCATGTGAAATATTGTGTGTGCCTTAACTGCCTTTGTGTGTGTGTGTGTGTGTGTGTGTGTGTGTGTGTGTGTGTGTGTGTGTGTGTGTGTGTGTGTGTGTGTGTGTGTGTGTGTGTGTGTGTGTGTGTGTGTGTGTGTGTGTGTGTGTGTGTGTGTGTGTGTGTGTGTGTGTGTATTTTAGTGATTACCATTTCTCCTGGCCTAATTGGAGGATGTTTTGAGTGTTCCTGTGAGTCACCGAGGGGGCCTGTCGGCTACACTAATGAACTCTGTCAATAGAGGAAACAGCCGCGCTTCTGTTC
The DNA here is from genome assembly GCF_963854185.1 of Sardina pilchardus. Taxonomy (NCBI): domain Eukaryota; kingdom Metazoa; phylum Chordata; class Actinopteri; order Clupeiformes; family Clupeidae; genus Sardina; species Sardina pilchardus. The sequence continues at coordinate 4,681,838 of NC_085008.1, forward strand.
GGATGCACCCCTACCTGAGGCACGGGTGTTGGCCTCAAACGTCTGACAGACAGACAGACGGGCTTATTTATCGTCCCTCTTCTCTCTCTCTCTCTCCCTTTCTCTCTCATGGAACAGCCATGAATCACTCTTCTTATTGCACATTGCACTTTGTCTTCTGGCCCTGTTGGCACCATTGATGCCGTGGTGGTGGGGGAAGAAGAAGAGGCATGTGTGCGTGACAGCCTGGGTTAGGCAGTAAACGCTGAGCTTGGCAGTTCTTTGGCGCCGCTGGCATGCCCCTGCCACTGCCTCTGCCATTGACGAGTGGAGAGGCGGGTGGCGTGATGAGTGGGTTTAGGTGTGTAAAGGTGAGCTCGAGGTTGTCGATCTCTTCTTTGCTCTTGGTGGAGTAGTCGTGCCAGTTTTGATTGCAGTGGAATTGTGTTGGCTTGCATCATGTTGAGGAATTTGTGCAAAGTTAGTTCTGTTTGGCATTGATTCTTGTGTTGGAGGGTCTTGGTCTGGGTTGTTGACATTAGGCATTCATTTGACGGTCCCTGATGTGACTTTGCTTAGGTATTGATGATCAGGCTGCTGGCGTACGCTTGATCATGCTGATTGCGCCTGATTAATGTTGGTTTGGCTGGTTCTGGTTTGTTGATTTGGCTGGTTTTTGGAAGTTGATTTGATTTGGCCGATGGATAGGAGTGATGGTGGTTGATTGATTGCAATCGCTGTTGTTTTGGAGCGGCTTGTTGACATCCTCAGTAGACCATGTCTCACCCTGCCACACCCACTGCTCGCCTCCGAGCTGCATGTGCCAAAGACCTCCCTTCTGGGTGTATGCCTGTCTGTCTGCCTGTCTGTCTGTCTGTCTGTGGGTCTGTCTCGGCTTGGGCCTCTGGCAATGTCTCTGTTTTGATGGCTGCAGCTGTCCCCCATGGCAGGTGTCTCTGTCCTGCTGCAACCTTGATTGGGCCAGAGCTACCCCCCTCCTCCTCCTCCTCCACAGACACACACACACACACACACACACACACACTCCACCTGCTTATGCCTCTTCCATTTCCATCACTACTGCACGCAACAACAGCACCCCCGAAAAAAACCCCCACATGTTTCCACGTTTCCACGTTTCCACATCCCTGGGACCCCAGCGCTCCCTGGAGCAGACTATCAGTGTCAGTGGCCTGTTGTTATTCAGCGCACGACCCTGCGCTCCTCCGACTCATAACCTCTCTTCCTGTCTGGGCTCCTGTGCAAAGCTGCGCTGGCGTTGGGAATGCCATCCGGTACGCTGTCGTCTACCCTAGTGACATCCCTTAGGGGCTGGATCTGCTTCTCCCTGTCTAGCCCTCCCCAGGGGCCGGGACTTTCACATTCATCCCAAGCGTCTCTGGCATCTAGTTAAGTCCCCATTCTGTGCCATGCACCACCTTAGACAAGGGGCCATGCACCATCTTAAACATGGGGCCATAGTTGTCAAGAAAATCACTCCACAGGAGGCATGTTTGAAAAGATCTGAGGTGTATAAGTAGTAGTTAATGTTTTGTGTCTCTACCTCTGACCTTGTGGTTCACCTTTGCTCTTTCATACAGTTCTCCCTGATATACCCCTGCAAAACGCCTCTATCTGCCTCTATTCAAGAGTTTTGAGGACCACAGCTGGTTTCTTTTTACCGTGGTGTCTGGTCTCAGTCTGTGTGTGTGTGTGTGTGTGTGTGTGTGTGTGTGTGTGTGTGTGTGTGTGTGTGTGTTTGTGTGTGTTTAGAAGTGTTGTAATCAGAGAGTTTCCTACTATGAAGTCATCAGGCTTAGAAAGTATGTCAGCACTTGGTGTGGAATCCGGTAATCGAGCTGACATTTTCCCAGTTTTCCGCTGGAGTTGTCCATCCTCAGTTTGGAGCCAGTGGGGTTGTTCTGTCTCGTAATAAAAGCATTGTGCTCTCCCCATGGTGGCACGTAATGCACTGTCTCAGCCCGGCAGATTGGCTGAATGGGTCCCATGTGATCTGTCCATCGCTCAGCACCCACGTTCTGTCAGAGGAGCAAACCTTTTCCCTGTTTCTCTCTATTTCTTTCTCTCTCTCTTACCCCACCACCCCCATATCTGTCTCTCTCATTCACTTTCATACATATTGCTCTCTCTTGTTCTCTCTCTCTCTCTCTCTCTCTCCTCTTTTTCCATGCTTTTTTGTCCTCCTTTTCATTTCTGCTCTCTCCCTTTTTCTCTCCGCGCTGGGAGTTCACGGCACTGTGTTGGCCAGACTCATTTGCTCTTCCCTGCAGCAGCAGCCCCCTTGGCTTGCAGCGAGCCTGTTTATGCCTCTACGGAATGACTCCATTTGGAATACTTTCTGTCTGATGCTGAAATTCCACAACTTTTACAACCAGGAGACTTTGGAGCTCAGCCCCCCCTTCCTAACCCCTTAAAAAAATAAAAATGAAAAGATACCTCTTACCATACCATACCCCCCCCCCCCCCCATCTCTCTTCTCCTTTTGTCTTCCTTTAACTTTATTTATGACTGTTTCGTTGGCTGTGGGGTGAGTTCTCTGCTGTGATGCTAAGTAAATATGAACAGGTAGGACTCTTGGACAGGGCGGACGAGGACTCAGGGGAGGCTTGTCTTTGCCCACAGCTAGAGGGGGGAGGCTTATGCAGATTAGTTAGTCATCTCAAAATTTTCCACTCAGTACAAATATTAAGAAAGACAGATGGAGACAGACATAAAGTGTGTGTGTGTGTGTGTGTGTGTGTAGCAAGAGAGAGAGAGAGCGAGAGAGAGAGAGAGAGAGAGAGAGGAGGAGAAAGAGAGAGTAGGGAAGGGAAGGCTAGACTAAAAGATAGAAGCACAAGATAGGAGGGGAGTGAGAAAATGGACAAGTATGATGATATGCTGTTGGGCCTGGCTGTAATGCCCCTGTTTGTGTATGGGAGTTTTTGTGAGTGTGTGTGAGTGTCTGACTCATCTGCATCTGCGTGTGTGTGTGTGTGTGTGTGTGTGTGTGTGTGTGTGTGTGTGTGTGTGTGAAAGTGAGTTTGTTTGTGCGTGAGTGTGCTGTAGCATCTGCCAAGTTTTCTGTGAGATAAGCGCCCTGTAATTTCTTCCATTCTCCAGCCTCTAAAGGCCTCTCATTATAAGTATTGGAGCGCTTTTATGGGTCTCTTTACTAACACTCTCATTTGCAGTTGCCCACCCCCCCGCCCTAACCACACACATGCACACACACACGCGCACACACACAGACACACAAAACACACTCACGCACCCACACATGCATGCACGAGCTCATACAGTACACACACACACACACACACACTCACAGATAAGAGCTTACAGACAGCTTCTGCCCTTTTCTCCTTAGCACTTTTACTTTCCGACTTGTCTTTCTTTCTCCCTCTCGCATTTCTCTTTTTCTTCTTTTCTTTCCTCTCCTGACTGTTCCCCCAAAAGCCTCCCCCCTCCCTCTCCCTCTCCCTCCTCTCTGTGTACTGTATTGGCCAGGACTCCCTACCTGCTCTCTCCTCCATGAGCAGCAGTCAGTCGCACCTCCTTGAGGGGGAGATTGTTGATTTACACACAGGGAACCTTTTTTGAGAGTGGACAATGGGAGATATTTCATGGGTAATCTTAGGGATGGTGGGGTGGTGTGTGTGGAGATGGCTTTGGATAGCTGTGTGAGGGGAGGAGTGATGCTTACTTTAGACGGGGCCCTGGCCATGCTAAACAGAGTAACCACAGGGGGGGACTGTGAGTGGGGATCATAGGATAAAGAGAAATTAACTGTCTGTTTATGTGTCCAAGAGAATTGTTTAATGTCTGGTCTGGTAGGCTTCTAACCCTGGCTCGCACACACACACACACACACACACACACACACACACACACATGCGGAACAAGAGCAAGCGCTAGTGCACTAGGGAGCATAACGTCACAAGTGTGAAATCTGTTCGCGTTTTAAGCTCAAGTACTGGTAGTGTCCCCCCACTTCACGGAAAATACAGCAAAGATGTTTTCCCCTGTGTGTATCCCCAGCATGTTCGTAGTGAACGAAAATACCTCTGACGCGGGGGGAGCGATCCAAGCCACAGTGAAGTCTAGAGCGCGCGCGTGTGTGTGTGTATCGGTTGCTCATGCATGCGGCGTGGACCGCGGAGTCGGGACAGGCGGCCGTCTCCAGGAGATACACATCTGGAGTCGGAGAAAGTTGGGCAACCCATTCCCAGTCCCTATTCCCAGCCACGAACGATCTCATCTGCGCTGGCCACACAGCTGCAAGTGACCTCTGAAAGGGGCCGCTCTGAGCGTTCACGGACTAACAGCATTAAGAGACACGCAGACACAACATTTAGATCTACTGTAACACGGTGTCTCGTCACGAAACAACACCACATGTGTCTGTTTGAGTTTGTTTGTTTTTTTCATATGCAGATTTTGCACGGAAGTCGATGCTGAAGACATGAAAAAGAGGCCAGTAGAAAGGGGGACTTTGTCTTGCTGTGTTTTCCCTCACAGATGGACTTGCCTTGATGTTGATGGTGACAGATTGAGTTAGGGATGCTAGGAGCAAGCAGGTAATGCAATATGGATGCCTGTCTTAGTGGACCAACAGGAGGGAGTTCACATGCGGCAGGGTGGCTAACGTGATTTGTTTGCAAATTGAGTTTGGAATGAACCGGAAAGTGACAAAAAAGGCGAGTGTTATAAGGTTACAAGATCAGTTACAATTCACCACTCACCCCCTCCGCTGACTCTCTCTGGCCTGATTTATTTTGAATGTCATCCCAGTAAATGAGCCGTTTTGGAGGTTGAATGTGTGCACGTCCGGTCGACTCCTCAAACAGGCCGATAGCGGAGCAGCGTTTTTTCCTTTCTCCGCTTAAAGAAGTCGAAAGAGCCATGAAGTCGAGGCTATTTGTCACAACGATGACGAAGACTCCTAAATCAAAACATGTCTGGCACAGGGGTTGGGTTTCAGTTGAGATGGGAGGCCTTAAATCACCGGGCTAAATGTGGTCCTTGGGGCCCAGCGAGGGGCTTTGGCCCCCGGGCAATGAGAACCAACAGTGGTCTCCGAGGTGCGACCCTGCCTCCTTCCTGCCACAAACGTGCTGCTGGGATCCATTTTATCCGACAGTCAGGAACAGCAAGGAAGCTCCTATCCCACACGATAAGGTACCCCCCCCCCCCCCCCCATACCCTTCAAGCATCCTCATATTGCTGGAAAGTTAGTTTGTTCTGGCATTTTCTAACAAAAGACCCTCTGTGTGAAAGTT
>NC_085008.1:4692098-4709598 GCF_963854185.1 Sardina pilchardus
CCTGACTTGTCCTCTGGGAGGGCAGTGGTCGCAGGACTGGGGTATTACCGCTTTCTTATGGGACTGATGTGCTAACTCCCGCTAAGCTGATTCTCACAATACATCAAATAGACACCACACAGACACACACACACACACACACACACACACACACACACACACACACACACACACACACACACACACACACACACAGACACAGTATATATAGAATATATATATTCTCTCTCTCTCTCTCTCTCACACACACACACACACACACACACACACACACACACACACACACACACACACACACACAGAGAGAGCCTAGAAACATTAACCATAGGCACACAAAACAAAATACACTTACTCTGTGCCCCATGAACACACTCACACAGCTAGAGCATCAGGTTTCAGTCACCCTTGAATATGCAGCAGAAAATGGTTTGAGCAATTCCCTGAACACCAAGCTTGCTGTTTAATTGAGCCATTTCCTGAGCTGAGTGGATATATTCTCCTGTCACATGAGATTGAAAATGATCCGGGAGTTGTGGGGTCGCATTTCATTTCACAGCAGACAAATCTGCACACTGCGTGTGTTTGTGTGCGCTTTTTCTCCCAGGAGTCTGTCAGCAGGGCAATGCCTTTGGCACAGCCCAGAAGAAGAAGAAAAACACATGCATGCCGACTACACACACACACACACACACACACACACACACACACACACACACACACACACACACACACACACACACACACACACACACACACTTGCTTATAAATGTTTGGCCTGCATATGCATGTTGATGTTGAAAGAGGGTATAGGTGTGTGAATGTGTATGCATAACTGTGTCTATGACCATATGCCTAAATGAGCTAAATGGACTTCTGGGCGCAGGCTTCTGTGTGTGTGTGTGTGTGTGTGTTTGTGTGTGTGTGTGTGTGTGTGTGTGAGAGAGAGTATGTGTGTGTGTCTAATGTGGTTAGGCATGGGATATGGCGGCTCATGTTGGGCCTTGTGTTCCCAGAACAAGTGTGAGTGCTCAGACCATCCCTGATGATAGCTTTACAGCTGGGGCTTACCTCAGTGTTTTTCTGCACACACACGCACACACACACACACACACACACACACACACGCACACACACACACATACACTTTCAAAATCATTCACTTGCATTCACAAACTCAGGCACACACGCTCATACACTCATACACGCACGACACCTACATATTCTCACTTGTTTATTAAAAAGAGCTAAATTAAAGCCCAGGATGAGAAAAACGCCACCAACATGTCTCAAGCTTATTTTTGTTTAGTAAGCAGCGTAATCACAAGTCAGTATATCGCTCTATACGACCAAAGCGCCCTCAGAGATGAATGTCTGTACTGTAGCGTCTGGCTCCAGAAACCAGAAGATGGTAGCAGCACCGCAGATGTCTGCTCTTTCATCCTAAATTGAACCAAAAACAGAGAACATTTTTTTCCCAGGGCACAGCTTTGATGGACAGCTATGGAGCATGTTGGCAAGTCACGGAGTCTGAGGTAGCATTTGGACGCCAGCGGTTGAGCAGTCTGTTCAAATGAACTTCTCTAGAGCCCTTAGTTACCACACTTCAGAACTGTTTGTGTGCATGTGGGAAAGAGGGAGAGAGAGAGAGAGAGAATATGAAAGAAAAGAGGTGAGCGAGACACCTTACACTTTTAGCATGACTTCCTTCCCTCCGCTAGCTCCTGAGAAGATGTTGTTGTTTTTTCCGTTTTCCGGTGGTGTGCGGGCGTTGGAGGATGTAGGTGTGCGGGTCACGTGAGGGAAAGCGGTCAGGCACCAGCCCCCCCCCCCCTCCCCTCCCCTCCCCTCCCCTCCCCTCCCCACACTCTTTACTCAGCTACTGGCAGCGATCTGGGCACACATCTTTAGGCAGTTATGTTTCAATAACGGCAGGACGGAATTTCGCCCGGCTCCCAGCGAGGTGGCGTAGTGGAAAGAGATCCCAAAAGCAGCCAATGCCTCGCTCAAAGCATCTGTCACGTCAAGACTTCCCGGCACATTCTGTACATCACCTCTCTTTCTCTGGTTCTCTTCTGAACTGTAGGACACGCAATGACATTTTTGTGTTTCCCAGGTGATGTGTCCATGCGGAGCGTTATAGTCTGTTATATACCTACGCTAGACTTAAGCGTGCTTATTATATATCAAATCTACACTGGTACTCTGGCTAATATGTCAATACAGCAAAAGTATTATCTTACCGTGGCCCCTAAAAAAAAAAATTTTTTGGTGCGTTTACGAAACAGACAAATAGCGCCTTCCATGTTGTGGACTTCACAAGCGATGAGATCAGTGTCTATTATTCACCATCTCCTCTTTTCATCGTCTTGTTATGTGGAAACAAATGTGTGTGTGTGTGTATGTGTGTGTGTGTGTGTGTGTGTGTGTATGTGTGTGTGTGTGTGTGTGTGCCTCCTGCCTCCTGCCAGGCAGCACCTCCAGCTCTGGCTGGCCAAACCCTTCCCAGACCTCCATGGAGCTCCAGCGGCACCGACTCTTCCCCAGCCAACGGGGCCAGAGCTCATAAGCGCCTTTCCATGCAGCCATCTCCAGATCAAACCCCCACCCCACACACCCCTCTCACCACCCCCCCCCCCCCTCCCCCCTCGCCCCTCTTTAACGAGATGTTCTCGTGAGGCAGCGCCAGGCCTCGATGGGTGATCACAACGAGCTGGAGCCAGATGGAACACTTGTCCGTACGAGTCCAGAATCTCAGCTGGTCAGCAGTGCTTTTTTTGTAATCTCTATCTAGAGAAAAGACTAGAGTGAGGAATGTGTGTGTGTGTGTGTGTGTGTGTGTGTGTGTGTTGTGTTTTGTGTGTTGTGTGTTTCTTGGGTGAGGAACAGATTGAGCTGGACAGGGGCTTTGGGCTCTTCACACCTCACTCACGTGGAGGCTGGGAGCCAGAGCGTCTCCATTAGAGGGGCCGCTTCATCATGGGGCTAATAAAGTCCTGAGTCACGCACGCCAAGCTCCATTTCCTAGTTCCAGAGTGTCCATTGAGACATGTTGTGCACACGTACTCTCTATCATTCTCGCTCTCACACGAGCACACGCACGCACACACACACACACACACACACACACACACACACACACACACACACACACACACACACTCACACGTACATTCACACACTCACACACACATTGACACACACACCCACACACAAGTAAGTACACACACACACACGTACACACATGTACACACACACACACACACACACACACACACACACATGTATACACACACACATACACACATGTACTGTACACACACACACACACACTCACACTGACGGACGGGCCGCCCAGTAAGCTGGATCAGCCTGTGGCTGGTGAGCGCACTGTTGGTGTTGGCCGCGGCGTCCCGTGCTGTGCTGTGCCGTGCCTCCCCCTCTCGCATCCCGCCCCCGACTCCAGACATCTCACTGTAAAACATGCGCTGCAGCCCCCCGCCTGTCAATCAAACACGGCCACGAGTGAGCCAGGCGGGCCAAGCGCACAGAGAGCCAGACTCCAGCCGGGGCCAGGTCAGCGGGCATGGAGCAGGGAGGTCCAGCCCACGCCAGAGAGAGAGAGAGAGAGAGAGAGAGACAGAGAGACAGAGAGAGAGAGAGAGAGAGAGAGAACTGAGTTTGTTCTGCTGTTTTGTTGTCGTGGTAGCAGCAGTGTTTTTGCATTCGCTGTAGGTTTTCGTCGATCTGGAATCCATTTATGAAGGCCCCATATTTAGCTGAAGCGACTTTTTCTTTTTCAATAATCGAGGAAAGGGAAGTGACCGTCAAAGAGCCACAAATACTGGGACTGTTGGAATTTGTTGCTCTTTCTGACTTTGCCAAGTGGCTGTTTTCTCCCGATTTTTTATTGCCACTGGGGTTTGCCGTTTGCTCTCTCTCTCCCTCTCTTTTTTCATCTTCTCGCTCTCTGATTGCTAATTGAAACCATAGAGCAGCACAGCATTGGCTTCAGTGGGGAAGGGAGTGATCAGTAGAATCTCCTTGGTGGCATCGAGACAGATGGTCTTGTTTTCAACACAACATCCTTTTCTCTCCCAATCCGCTCAAGGCGTATGCATACAGTATATACACACACACTCCCACACACCCACACACAAACACACACATAGACATGCACACACACGTGCAGGCCAGTGCAAATAACTTGATGCAGTCGTTCTGAACTACACGGAACAAAGCGCTTGAAAACATGTACTGTATTAATGAAACACATAACGGTTTGTTGCCATTGTTTAGATGCATTTAGATGACATGTTGGCCCTATTCAAAGATCCGGTGGCACTCCCCCACATTTCTCTTTCTCTCTGTCTCTGTCTCTGTCTCTCTCTCTCTCTCTCTCTCTCCCTCTCTTTCTGTCTTTCCCTTCTTTGATCTGTTCATCATCTCAAGGCGAAAAAGCGAACATGAGTTTGTGCTTTCCCAAGATTGAGGGAGTTGCTGAACGAGCAGGCCTAGATTTCGGCACGCCGATAATTGATCTCAAACATTTGGCGCGGCGTCTTGAGCGCTCTCTCCCTCTCCTCCGTCCCACTCCCACTCCCTCCCTCTCCCGCCCAGTAATTCCTGCACATATGGCAGTAATATGCAGACGTTGATAGGGGAGAGAGGCCAGGAAACCACAGTCAAATGTGCTTTTAAAAAGCCATGGAGCATGGAGGGTACTGGGAAGCAGCAGCCTGCTGTCGGTTAGTTGGGCTGGGGGGTTGCGGAGTGGTGGGCTGGGGTAATGTAGGTTTGGCGTGGAGGCCTGACTCCTCATCAGACGCCACCAGCAGCCCAGTGGAGCTTCTCCTCTGCGCTGGGATTCGGAGAGATTTGGCGTTGCTTGGGCGTAGTACAGCTTTTCCCCCCTCGTCGCTTAGCTACTCCTCGACAGTTGCCAGCTGCTGCCGAAAAAGAGCGGAGGCCGGGTGTCGGAGAAGCCCCAGCCGTTGCTTTCTCAGCACAAATCCGAATCGTAAAGCCGTCCTGCTGGTTGTTTAACGGCTGCGCCGCATCTGTTGGGCTTCCCTCAGACAGCTCCGAGGCCTCCTCCTCTCCCTTGCCTCCCCCATTTCCCCTTCCGCCCTCCACGTGCCTTTTTCCCAGTGAATTTGCAAAAGTCAGCTCGCGAGGACGCGCAAAGTTTCCATGAGTCGCACCTCGCCGTCGCCCCGGATCAGACGGAAGGCCCCATCGAGCGCGGCGGGGTCGGACATGAGCTCATCTCGCCGAGCGAGCGCACCCAGGACTAATCTTTCGTCTGGAGCTGTTTGTTTCCAGCGCGGAGATAAACAGGGGAGATTTATGGGCCCGGGTGGGAGAAGGGGAATGTACGAGAGAGCAATCATGTCTCTTTCGCTTTCTCACTCTCGCTCTCACTCTTCCTCTCTCTCTCTCTCTCTCTCTCTCTCTCCCTCTCTCCTCAGAGTGTGAGCCAATGAGGACACGTTACTGTACACACTAGCATTCATCAATCACACGATTTGGTTTATCTTTCACACACTGGTGCAGATAGAGTGTCATACTCCACATATGGATGAGTGTGTGTGTGCTGACACACACACACACACACACACACACATGCACACACATGCACAGACAGATACTCTCACACATACACACAGTGGTGAGTTTCTATAGTCTCAAGTTTCCAAGGTTTGACCTTTGGCTCACTCTCAGTGTACGTTATGAAAGGAATTCATCTATGTGATACTGTGTAAAAGAATATGCACGTGTTGCTGTATCGTTTCGTAATTATCTAGAATTATTAAGAAATAACAATGAAAATTGTTTTAATTACTATGTAGTCAGACACAGTCCCAGGGCAGTAATTTATGACTTATTACAGGCCTACCCGTTTAGGCTGCTCATATTTAACTATTAAATGTAAAAATGTTTATTTCTACTTTATCTAACCAGGTGAGTTGCATTGAGATCTTGCATCTGTTTTTCAAGGGAGCTATGGGTCCACAAATGAAAAGAACACTAAAAACAATTTGCTATTGTTTTACTGCCATATGGCACATGTGCTGTAATTTGCTCTTCCAGTGAGCTAATCTGGCCTGATGAGGCAATGCACCCCGCAGCAGTATCTGTGACCTGGCCTCATAAATCACATCGAGGTGTGCTTCATAAAAACTGGAATGGCGCGCAGGGAAATAGCATACTTGATTAACACGCCGAGCTCGAGTCCAAAAGAGATTTGTTCCTTCGTTTTACGAGTCGACAAGCAAAACTGAGGTCTGAAGCTCTTGCCATTATGGAGTTTCTGGGACCTGGCATCCACTTCCCGGGGCCTTTCATGTCGGGCAGCGGCAGACGTTACTCACCTGGCACGGGTACGTACGTGCGTACGCATCTGTGGGGGTGCCCACACCCGGCATGGGGAAGCGGGCCCACGGCCTGCAGAGCTGCGGCTTTGGCTCGCAGCGCTCCGCTGTGGCCTCCCTAATGCTTTCATACTCCCATTTGGAATTCTTGTGGGTTCGGGACGCGCTCGGAGGGCCTGGAGCTAATTTTGTGTTTCTCAGAGCTCGCCTTTCTAATTCCCTGCGACTAATTACGGCCCCTATTCCCCTGCAATTAAATCGATAAACTCTGTCAACTCTTGGCACGGCTGCCAAAAGAAACCCTCCAATCCCACCCCTCCTTCTACTTTCTTCTTCTTTCGATTCTCTCTCTCTTTCTCTCTCTTTTTATTTTCTTCTTTCCTTTTTTGCTCTGTCTCTCGATCGCCTTTGACATGCCAGGCCTTTCAGCCAGCTTGTGCAGCGGCGACAGTGAGGAACTCCATCTTCCCGTGGTCTGTTCTTCCTGCCGAGGTGGATGGCGAATGCTAAAAATAAAACCTCTCCGTATGCGCTTGGATTCTTCAACAGCCCCCTCTCTCTCTCTTTTCGTCCTCTTTATCTCTCTTTTTCTCTCCGCTCTCTCTCTCTCTTGCTTTCCTTCGTCCCTGTATGTTTTATTATTTGTGGAGCGTGTGCCAGGAACGTTGCGAGAAGCATCCAGGGGTCAGGCAGATGTTCCTAGCTGCGCGGGGGCTCGGCGAGCGTGTCTTAAAGCGAAAAAGAGAAACGAGAAAAGAAAAAAGAACGGGGTGTTTTATCACGTCCCTCCCCTCATTTAGAACTTTTTGGTTTCGTCCTGCCCGGCCCGACAACACATGGCCCTACGCACACACAGACACACACATACACACACACACACACACACACACACACACACACACACACCACACACACACACACACACACACACACACACACACACACACACCACAAGTTGTGCAGTGGTTGGGCCTGAGCACTGACTCTCGGCCTGATGAAGCTGGCTCAGCTGCTCCATCTATCTAGCGCGGTGGTGTGATGTAATGTTTTAATTGAGCCTGCCAGTGGGTGGCGGGCAACTGTATCGTATCTCCCCCCCCCCCCCGCCCCCCCCCATGTGCCACCCACACGTGCTGATAGGACACCTTTGGGAGATGGTTGGCGTAGTGATTGGGGGTGTTTGGGGGGGCAGAAAAAACAGCTCAGATGGAAATCTAATGAGGTAGGCTGTCTAGACCGTGTGCTTGGCCGTGGAGCAGGAGTTGTACGGCACAGTGTGTTTTCTTTTTCTTTTTTTTCTTTCTCTCTTTCTGTCTTTCTTTTCTTTTTCTTTTTCCCCGCGTAGCACATGTGAATGTTTATCGCTCTGAAATGGAGCATATGGGTCGAGCTCCATTAGGAGCCAAAGGGGGTGGTCTCTGGCGGAGGAGCGGACGGGCGGCTGAGCGGGCGAATGAACACACTCCCTGGCTCAGCCTGGCTGCCAAAAAACAAATCAGCACCTCATCAGAGGCCACCACTCTCCCCATCCCCTCTCCTCCCCTCCCCACCCTCACACACACACCTCTTCCTCCCTCTCTTTCTGTTTTTCTTCCTTCTCTCTCTCCTCTGCTGTACGCATATCACAGCTGGCTTTGCGCTCACTGTTTTCCGCATAGCCATATGTGTCCAATTTAATCACACTTTGGAGGTGAAATCTCTCCATTTCAATTCTGGCACTGGGTTTCTTTGAGATGGACATCTACGTTCAATCAAATGACAGTTTTCCATTCCACAAACACACACACACACACACACACACACACACATGCACACAAATATAAACACACCAAATACTCTTGACTTGAACTCAAAGAGCGTGTGTGCTGAACTTGACCGATTGTTTACACTGTGAACCAGGCAACCATAACAATGTCACATCTCTTTAGAGAAAGCTGAATGTATTGTGTGGCTTAAGGACCGATGGTGTTGTTGTGTTGTGGGGAAACTGGCCTTGTTAGGCCGAACCATGCAGCTGATGCATCCAAATGGAGAGAGACAATCTCTTGCACATTGTGTTTGTGCGAGTGTGTTTTGGTTTGCACACTCGCTTATCCGGGTGTGTGCCTCTTCAGTTTGCTCTGAGTACACACACAGTCTGGCAAAGCACTCTCCAGTCCAGGCAGTGGCCATTTTGAAAACAGTCTCCCCCCCACCCCCCTCCCCTTCTGCTGACGCACAGTTGCCCGTTACATAAACACTGGAAACCAGACACCTTATTGTGTAAGGAGACCATGTGTGAGAGTACAGACAGCCCGTTTGGAAGGGCTCTGAAATAACGATCGTGATCGGAGTGTGAAGGATGCGTTTTGGCAAGGCTGCAGGGTTTAATTTGGGAAAGGTCTGTTAATGCTGTTCCCCTCTTCTTCTGACTCTTCCTCCCTCCTCTCCCCATTTCACCTCGGGCACGTTAGCTTTTTATTGGTTTCAGTCCTTCTCTGCCGTTAAAGTGGGATGAGCACGGTGATAGTAGGTTCAGGTTTTACAGGCATATCTTCATCAATAGAGAGATCATTGTTATGTCAGGTCCTCCTAAATGATGGTGAATCTGGTGAATCTCTTGAACCTAAACTTCTTAAACTTCTAAAATCTTACTTTTGGGTTTTAAAAAATACATTTCATATAGTAGACTTTTTTTCAGATTCATCCTCTGTGCATGTTATGGGTCACCTATAGATATTTCACATCTTTAAAAAAAAAAAAAAAAATGTAGCGAGGCTATACTATACAGACTACCTCATAGAGTAGACATATTATATTGACATTACACAATATTTCCATTCCCTTTTCTCATTTTGCTGAAGATGGATATACCACTCAGTTGACTACTCCTGTTGTCAGTCATTGATACAGTACAAAACAGTCTTTGTTCCCAGGCAGACACTAGACCAGTCAGTTGAATAGACTCCCTTTGGTGAAGACTGCTTGGTGTAACCTGTTGCTACTAGCAAAGATGTATGTCAGCATGAGTGTATGACTGTTTGTGCAAGTGAATGTGTGTGTGTATGTGTGTGTGTATGTGTGTGTATGTGTGTGAACTTGTGATTCACACACCTATGTTTATTCTGTCTTCCCACAGGTGTCTGAGGGCTCTGATGTGCAGTTTGAGGCGGGGAACTTCTCTCTCTCCTGTGAGGTGAAAAAGGAGAACCTTCCCCATGGCAACGAGCACCTCCTGGCCTGGGCCCAGAGGAGGTACAAGGCCATCACCTCCTTCTCCGAGCTGAAGATCGCACACGACGTCTACATCAAAGTGGGCGAAGGTATGTGGTAGTGGACCACACGAACGTCTGTAATACACACAGCATCGTTCCCCCTCACTCTCGTTATCTCTTGTCTCTCTGTCTATTAGTCTATGTCTCTTCAACATCTCTTCTAGCTCATACGCTAAATAAATAATTCACACACACACACACACACACACACCTTCAAACACTCACACACATACAGAACATATGAATAGTGAACACATCCACTAGCCTCAAAGGCAGTATACCGCATTCCCTCCTGTATGCCTGAGGGAGAGCTTTACACCTTTTCTCCAAACTGTGCATTTCACAGTGCATGACGGGCCTACCCTGCCCTCCCTGGCAGAGCCTTAATCAAAGCAGTGCCCCCCCACTAACTCACTCTCAATGGCAGCCATTGACAGCCAGCGCTGGGCCTGGACTCTGGGGTAATAAAGGCGTCCCAGAGCTGCCCCAGCCACTGGCTCTGATCTCCACAGACCCACAGCCATGGCTGCAGGGAAAAAGACCTCAGCCAGCGTTTCCCCCTTTCTCTTTATTTCACTCCCTTTTTTCTCTTTCAATCACTTTTCTTTCTTTCTTTTTTTGTCTCGATTTCTTTCTTGCTAACTTTTTTCTTTCTTTCTCTTTTTTTCTTACCCTGTACCCCTCATCTTCTAATCAGTACCTTGACCACGTAAGTGACCTTTGCCCTTTGATGACCTGCTGGCCAAACTGGCAGCCTTAGAGATGGAAACAGAGAGAAAGAAAGAAAGAAAGGGAGAGGGAGAGAGAGAGAGAGAGAGAGAGAGAGAGAGAGAGAGAGAGAGAGAGAGTGGGCTGATCAGTGGGCTGATTGCTAGCTTGTGTGAATGGGCCTCTGGCCTGACCTCTCTGCAGTCCAGCTAAAAGTAAGGGGATCTAACGAAAAGAAAAGGACTCGCTCAAGAAAGCAGGTGCCAGAGGAGATTTTTGAAAGAGAAGCCAAATGAATGGAGTGAATCGAGAACTGAGATAAAGCTTTACTATAACAAAGTGAAAGTCAGACCATTTCATTCCTTGTGCCTGTTGTTGTTGAGTGACCAAGTGGTCTACTGGCATTTAGTGTCAGGGAGGTGGGAGGACCTACTGTAATATATTCACCCCCACTTCCATGCAGCCTAATTTGACTGTTTCAAAAGTCTTTTTCAAGCTGTTAGACAGATCCTTTACAAAGCAGAAGACTGTGCCCTATGCCTATCTGGACTGCAGCCTGCATTCTGAGACACAATGCTCATGATTACATCATCTGCATTGTACTTCACACTTACAGTAACTGAATTTCAACAGAACCCATGAGCACCAGTGTGACCTCTGAGTGACTCACTGGTCCTGCAGAACTGCACGCCTGAAAAAGGCCTCAGGTTGCTGCTCTTCACAGCCAGGCTGGCTTGTTTTTTTCTGTCTACACCCCCCCAAGAACTGTGGAAGGTATTAATGGTTTTAGCAAACGCAGGCTGCTGTTAGATAAGCGCGAGTGGAAAGTAACTGTCAGGGGGACAAGAGGTGGAGGTGGTGGAGGAGGAGGGGTGGGGTCAGAGCTAAACCAGAGCCGGCGGCCTCCTGCGGCAACTCCAGTGGGCCGTGTAAGCGTCCATTGCCGTTTGATGTGAGCGATGGGGTCCACTGTGGGGTTTAGGGGTGGAGGGGTGGGGGTCTGTCCTCAGGGGGGGGCAAGTTTGATTTATCTGGCCCCGTGCCCCTCTGAAGGCTAACCCATGTTTCACTCGCTCCGACCAATGGTAGAGAGAGAACTTGTCCGCCCTCGTCATCAGTCACCTAACCCAGGAGCTGTGCTCCCCCCCCCACCCCCCATTCTCTCTCCTCTCTGCCTGCTTCGTCCAGTCTGGGGAAAACATTGGAATGGGGCTGTGCTGAAAAGCATGGGATGTAATGAGTGTATTATGTCAGGTATGCTGCGGTGGGACGCTGCCAGAGGCCAGCGCGGAGAGCTGTAGTGGCGCGTGGGCCCGCCGCCGCCGCTGCCCGTTAAAGCGTTTGCCTGCTGCAGTTACAGACGCTGTGGTTTTGGCAGGGCCGCGCGTATGCCATGTTTATGTCCATCAGGCAGGCCACAGCTCGGCCTCTCCCCGCTGTTGTACCGTGCCTTCAGATGAGGATCGTCAGAGTTACACTACACTGTGTTCTCTCTCTTTCTTTCTCTCTCTCTCTCTCTCTCTCTCTCTCTCCTTTTCTTGCACCCTATTTCTCTGTCTCTGTCTCTCTCCCTCTCCCTCTCCCTTCCATGTTTCAAAGCGCCAGGAAGGGTATAAAGAAAGGTGCCAGGCCTTTCAGCATGCCGTGTCCAAATTCATGTCCAAACCAAATAAGGAAGCATCTGTCTTCTGTTTTCTTCAGGCGAGGAGCAGAGAGGAGAGGAGGCTTTGCTTGAAGAACAAAGATTGGCCTGGTCTATTTGTTTAGGGTGGTGGGGCGGAGGGGGTGGGGGGCAAAGATTTTATTTTTTCATAAATATTGGAGGAGCCGTTAATGTAAAAAAGAAAACAGTCTGAGTCAGACAATGGTGGTGATTTGTTGTATTTATGCATGTTGTGAAATTCTCTTCCAGGATTTCAAAAAGTCAAAAAGGAGTTCAAAGCTTGTCTATGTACTCCCTAGGGGGGCCAGCAGACTAGCTTGTGTTATATTTTTTGCATGTGTTTTCCCCCACTATTTTGATCTCTGTCAAAGCACACACAGACTCCTCTCACCCCAAGACTGATTAATGTCAAATGGCTTCTCTCCCCAAACCCTCCTCAGATCCTGTCTTCTCGGACACGTGTAAGATTGACAACAAGTTCCTCTCCTTGAACTACCTGGCCAGCTACGTGGAACCCCAGCCCTCCAAAGGCTGTGTGCTAACAGGTCCAGACCATGAACTGGAAGTCCACATCATTGAGCTGCAGGCCCCCAATTCCAGCAGGTAAAGGAGTCCTCCTGGACCAGTTACAACTGATTCTGCTGTTAGCTTTGATTTAATGCTGCCCGCCAGGCTACATTTTCTCTCTGGCTTTGCATACCTCTGAGATGTGTTATACAAGCATTTTTGCTAGTCAATGTGTTCATCAGCTGCTAATAGTCATTATGAAAATTAATCTGTTCGTGCCTAGGGGAGCAATAAGTAAAAATCTCTGTGGACAGTTATACATGTCTGAATGTTTTAAATCATACATCATAAGTGTTATAACATGTTACCTGCATATAGTTTAAAATAATGTGACCAATTACGTGTCTTACAGTATTGAATTCAGGGTCTGATTGTCACAACAGCCGTGTCTGAAAATTGTGCACACAGAGGAAATGTAGCCTTTTGGTCTATATGTGTTGTAGCGGTTACACATCCATCTGTTCATGCTAATAACAGCATGGTTTCTGCTTTCTAAACCCACAAGTGTGTGGTATGTGAATGCAAATTCCATTACCCTCCTGAATTTTCACTGTCTGTCTCTCTCTCTGTTACTATCTTCCCCTCTCCCCCACTGCCTCAGTCCCAACCCTTCTGCAAAGTTTATTTTGGGTTATGGAGGACTTTAGGGGTTAGTGCTGACTGAATGACGTGTTTTGGAAAGATCTGGTGTCTGTATCTGAGTTTTGCCAGGTAATTGCCTCACCTCCCTCTACCCCTCACCCCCCCCCCCCCACACCCCTCAGCCTTGCACTTGATTACGGTGCGTTGCCTAACAGCAGCTGTTTGTGGGGGAGATGGGGAGAGAGAGAGAGAAGAGAGAGAAAGACAGAGGAGAGAAAAAGAGAAAGTCTGGGAGCGGGGCAGAGTCATGATGGATTTAGCTGTTGCGTGATGCGGTCTGCAGCGCACATGTCCTCCTTTTTCTCCGGGACGCGGTCCAGTTTTTTTAATCAGTTGGCCAGACACTAGAGGCATGTTAATACTGCGGGGCCCTGGCTTTTCCAAATACTCATTGCACTTTCTGTCTATCTTCCCCCATCTCTCTTTCGCTCTCTCTCTTCTCCTCCTCTCTCTCTCACTCCGTCGCTCCATCTCACAGTGCATTCCAGGTGGACGTTATAGTGGATCTTCGGCCCATGGAGGCGGACATGCGCTTGCTGAGTCGAGACGTGGCGCTGATCCTCAAATGTGAGAAGCCCGTCAACTGGGTGATCAAGGCTCACCGCGTCTACGGCAGGCTGGAGGTGGTGGTACGTAACCAGAACACCAACACCAACACCAGATGCACATGTCATATTCCCCATGCTCATCTGCCCTTTCCACCTGAAGATGCAAAACAGAACAGTGCAAAGAGAACACATGAGCTCATCAGCATAGAGCGGCATCAACACGTCTTTCTTGCGCAGAGTCACGGTCCCCTTCTTCACAGGTGCGGCCTAATTTTTTCTGGCGTGCATCCGACGACTGTCACGGGGCGCTGGATCTGCCGGCCCAATAAATTTGTCCCTGCTGCATAGGTCCTGTCAGAGCAGGGTCCCTGACCTCCACGGGAACGACAGCAGGCTGCCTGGCAGTGCGGAGCCAGGAGGGATCAACTGTGAAATGGTTGCCTGACAGCTTGTACGGGTTGTCACCGGATCGAATGAAAGGCGAGCCTGGATCGCGGGCGCCCTGTATTTCTTTATTGTGTACACTTGGCCCACGGACCCTGGGTTGACATCTATCAGAGCATGAGTTATGGGGAAGGGCTTTGCTTCTTGCTCTGTCTACCGTGGGGTTTCAGATGGCAGAGCTAACGGGTTTGGATGTGATACGGGTGCACAGCCAGGACCTCTTGTCTGTCAGCGTCATAAAAACAGGGAGAAATGTCATAAAAGAACAAGTGCACCTCTCTCACTGTGTAAGCCACACTTAATATCTGTGGTATGTTAAATGCACCGTTGATAATACAATACATTTGTTTAAATCCATGTAATGGTGCTCATATTGTACTGGTTATCTACACAGGCACTCGAGCAAATATTTCTCTAAGGACACACACAAATACACTGTGGTGCTTTGGGAGGCGGCGTGGACTAGACTGCTACAGTGTAGTCATACACACTTGTAATTTTTATCTTCCACAGTTATAGCTGTCATATAGACATCGGTGTGTATACTTCATGTTTATCGATGTCTTGTTCATAGCTGTCAGCTCTTGGCTTTACATCAAGCCCCATGAGCTTGGTATGAACTTGGCTCATAGCTGGTACTCTTTAAGGGGTCTTTCCCATAGCATGTGTTCGCATTATAGATGGTCATGAAGGAGGTCTGCATTCATCAGCACCCCCCACTCATGTCTGTCAGTAGCTAGGAGCCAAAGCTAGCTCGTAAATTAGCTGCTTAGCTTCTTGGCTCCCAACGTACAGTAAACCTTACCTTGTTGCCTTAGCTTGTAGCATTAGTATAAAGCAAAACCTCCAGTGGATCTGCAGGTCTGAATGCTCTTGTGGTCTGGAGCCTCTGTTGACCTCAGTGGTAGTGGTGGTGGGGGGGGGAGTGAAGGAAAGGGGCCTCCTGGTTCCCACACTCTGTAATGGAGAGGGCCGAGGCAAGGAGAGGGTGCCAGGCATGACAGTGCACTTCTTGCCAGGCAGCATAGCGTCTGTTTGCACAGCTGCCCCCCTCTGTTAGTGTATGGAATCAATCAGCAGTGCCATGAAGGGGCACAGCGCTGCAGAGAGAGAGAGAGAGAGAGAGAGAGAGAGAGAGAAGGGCAGGAGCATATGACTCAGAGACTCTGAGGGCAGTTTTGCTACCAGTGTTTACCTGCTGGAGGTTATTATGGGTTATTTGGCCGAGGCGCAAAAGCCAAACAGCCATAGGATTGGAAAAAAATCAGGTGTACAATTCACAAACCACAGTCACCACAGTGCATACAGGAACATTCACTGCATGACCTGTATAGCATATGCCTTACGTGCCTGTGTGTGTGTGTGTAAGAGTGTGTGTGAGTCTGTCTGATCTGGGCATGAATCAAACCCTGTGTTCGGGAGCGCCAAGCAGGAGAATGCAAACTATGCGTGTGATATGATATCCTCATAAAATCAAAGCCCTGCTACTGAGAGCAGCCTGGTCCCAGGCTCAGCCCTGTTCCCCAGGCTAGCCCTGGCCCGGGCTAGGACGGACCGGGACGGTCTGGGCTGGGCTGGGCCAACCTAGGCTGGGTGCTGCTGGGCAGGGTGGAGGGGTGGGGGAGGGGCGTGTGTGGGAAATGACTGTGGGAAGGGATTAGCATGGTCTCCCAGCACCCACCGCCAGCCACAGGGAACTAATGAGGAATCCAGTGGAAATCTGACACATCTCCAGCCGCGCCATTGAAGACGCTACATACTGTATATCAGGCGGGCTCGCTCGTGACCATATGGAAGAGGCAGACAGTCTTTTTAGGACAAACAGAGGAAAACAAATAAAAAAGAGAATGAAAGAACACTATACTGATTTTGATTGGTACAGTACACATGAGTTACAGTATCTGCATCTTAACCTCTTGTGGAGATGTTCAGGAGACGTAGGAGTTTTCTGTTTTTTTTTTTTTTTTCAGTCCTTCCTGACATGTAATAGAAAAGCAAGACAAGTGGCATTATGTGATTAGGTTGCACATACAAGGTCACTGGCCTGTGGGACATGAAGAAATGCTATTGCCATATTGATAGAAACTTGGACTCGCAGTCTGGCAGTTAATACAGGAGAAAGTCCAGGAAAGTCCCATATGAAGTCATCCACATCCTTCCGTGTAAATCTGTGCGAAGTGTTTACCGAGAGCGATTGCAGAAATAAGCATTTCAGCGTGATTTGTTCACCCGACTGAAACTTTTATTGTTCATATCCACCAGCCATGCACTGTCTGCCATCTGCAAGTGATTTTATTTGATGGATGCAGAGGTTTGGAGCCAGTTATGTCTCAGCCTTGTTCATCATTTCTGAGGCTAAAGAAACATACACATGGCAGGCTCGGTCAAATCCACACTGTCAGGAGAAATACAAATTAAACTGACATATTTGCTTTCCATTGAGTTAATTTACACTCTGTCCAGATCAAGTTTGATCTCCATTACCTAACACTGTGGATTTAACCATGTACTGTACCTGTGTTTCCGAGTCTTTTGCAATATACCGATCACTCTCTTTCACCCCTTCCAGACGTCAGATACCGTTAATATGGGCTCCAGCACAGAGGGGCAGATGCATGTCACCAAGACCCAAAAGGTGCCCCTGCCCTCGGGCTCCCAGGCTTTGATCCAGTGGGCCGAGGAGCACAATTACGAGCCCGTCACCTCCTACACCAACACCCCGGTGGCCAACCACTTCAGCGTGCGCCTGAGAGAGCAAGGTGAGTACAAGTGCACCACACATGCTAATGCTAATACACTGGAAATGCATCTAAACTCCATGCTAAGTGCAAGATAACAGCTTCCCTTTGCTAATCTGGTTTACAGTAATTTCCTGCATATAAGCCGCGTTGTGTATAAGCCGCAGGACAGTGTTTTATGCAAGTTAAAAGAAACACTTGCATAAAGCGTATTGATCTCATACATACCTGAAGAAAATGAGCAAAATCAATGTATAAGCCGCGGCCAATAGTCAGGAAATTACGGTAACTATTAATAGACGTATACCTTATTGCATGGCTACCTAAAGGTACTGTAATTTCTAAACTAATGCTAGTATAGTATAGTCTAGCTAGAGAACAGTAGATGATATGGAGGGTAAGGGCTGTGCTCTGTAGTCCTCAGTAGCAAAAGCAGGCACATCTGTCCCTCTATAAACAGAGTTGCGTGAAGAAGCACCTGCCAGCAGAGTCTGGAGGCTTTTACGGCTGCTGTTTTATGTGATCTCCATGCCTCTAAATCCATCGTTTCACCACTATTAAACTG
>NC_085008.1:4714598-4729598 GCF_963854185.1 Sardina pilchardus
CTTACTGAAGATCTGTACAAAAGAACCACTTTTGCAATCTGTTGCTGCTTATTGTCATGATCATGAATCATATGTCTTATGAGTTTCCAAGGGTTATCAGGCTTATCATTTATTATAGATTAAAGCTCTCTGTTGTCAAATGTTTCATGTTTGACTTTGAACACGGGAGGCGGATAAATCATCAGCCATGCAGAATGTGTTTTGAACGCAGTGTTAGGATCTATGTTTAGAGGATGACCAGTTTGAGCTGGATTGGGAGTCTGGATGGTGCAATGTCTGGAAGAAGCTGCAAAGTGTACTGTAGGTTTGATGGGGCTTCCAGAGTATCTGGGCCTCGGGGAGACTACAACTCCCAGACTCCCTCAGTGCCAGTAAAGTACTTGGTTGGCTCATGAGTGGGATGGATGATTCAGCCTCTGACCGCCTCGCCACATGATGTCTGTTTCTTGAACTCTCGACCTGACATTCTGGAACGTTGCCATTCCTTTTCCTTTTCTACTTCAAAGCCATTCTCTCTCTCTACTCCTCTCTGTCTCTCCCTACTTCTCTCCCTCTCTCTCTCTCAGACCCCATTTTGAGACCTCAGCCCCTCCAACTCTCTTTACGTCTGTTTACTACCATTCACTGTGTTTCTTTCCCCCTCTCATATTTTTATTGCTCTTTTCATATTCCCTCTCTCCTTCTCAATGTCTCTGTTGTCTGCCTCTCATTGTCTCTCTCTCCCTTCCTGTGCCTCTTGTGGTGTTTTTCCCCCTACTTTTCTGGTGTCTCTTCTATCACTCTTGTCTCCTGCCGTGACTAAGTAGGCTGACCCACAGCACAGATAGGTCAATACCAGATGCATTCATTTGATGTCAAAACTGAGTCCATCATTTCATTGGATCTCCTCTATCGTTTTCTTTCCCATCTCTCTTTTCCATCTCTCTCTCTCTCTCTGTCTCTCTCTCTCTCTTGTTCTCTCTCTTGATGGCTCTGTCCTCTCTCACCCCAGTTTAACTGTACGTACCGCAAGAACCAGGGTCCAGACCACAGTCCCCCTCACCTCTTCCCCAGCCTCGGCTTCCCTGGAGGGACAAAAGACGAAGTGGACAACGTCACCTTCAACATGCAGCTGCACAGCACCAGCCTCTTCCTCGTGGACCCCGACCAGGCCTTCTTCACCATCTCAGAGAACAAACCCATCTACGTGGAGGTGAAATGAGCAAACCCCAACACTAAGACACATGCCATCCAATATACACCAGACATGTTACAGTTGATTTCCTCCAAAGATTTACTGTATGTAGCTGATTTGATTTGAAATGTGAATCATTCACCTTTTCATTCACATTTACCGAAGGGATATTTGTGCAGTAGTTTATTGGTTTATTTTTAAGAACTCACTGTATGAAAGAATATAAGAACTCACTGCATGGAAGTATGCACTGTATAGTATTCCATTTTCTGTGACATTCCATCCTGATAACTGCTGTTTATGTAGTGCTTTTGTGTCAGCTCTGGTTTTGTGCAGAAGGTGTATAAAAGGGTGTGATGGGCGGACATGTTTAGTTAAGAGCAGAGAACCTCAGTCTTCTGTTTGGCTCTGCCATTGTCTCACGCACTACTGAGAGAGAGTCTGCTAGTGCTACCCGTGCACTGGATGAGAAAGGAACATTACAGCTCATGTCTTGTTTTACTGCCTTGTTGATACAAGGTCCCAGAGCATTTCAAACTTTTCAAACCCCCACTTGTATTTTCAAAGCCATAAAGTGGGTGTAAACGAATGATATCACAATATATTACACTTTACAGCGTGTGTTATATGTATATAACATACATTACTTTAATGTTACATTTGGAAGTATTTAAACCCGCATGTACTCAGTAAAGAGAGATGGCGCTTTCTTTTGTGTTGGACGTGTGCAGGATCTGTCATGCCAAAGTCAGGACGTTAACAAGGTCTGTCTATGGCTCCAATGAAAACATTGTTCCAAAAGATGATGCCGTAAAAAGCAGCCCCTGAGGAGGGGCTCTGTTTCGGAGCGGGCGCTTTGAAGTGGCAAATTTATGGCCCCGACAGGAGCGAGGGAAGATGGCAGAGTGGACAGAGCGCCAGCGATGCCACAAAGGGCCTCTCTGTCCGCTGGCGTCGGACCCTATCCCCCGCTCCCCTTCTCCTCCCTCCCTGTCTCTCCCCTCACTCTCTTTCTCTGTCCCTCTCTTCTCCCGCTTCGGGCCGAGGGGTTCGCACGGCTCTGAGAATTCTGACACGCGGCGCCCGGGTTCTGACACACGTTCCCAGGCTTGGGAGGATGACCTCTTCGCTCGGCACGGACATTGCCGGTTGAGCAAATGTGGCCTCCGTATGTCCCAGTTACTCTGCTCAGTCCTCTCTCGCTTTTTATGTGTGTGTGTGTGTGTGTGTGTGTGTGCATGCATGTTGGTGGCACAGCCAGTTCATGTACTATACTTAAGTGCCTGGCACAAGCAAAGGCAGGAAATAGGATGTGATAGTTTTATTGCTCTTGAGTAAGTACTTGTATCTGTGCTTGTGGGCTATGTGAATTGGTGTGTGATGTGTGTGTGTGTGTGTATGTATGTGTGTGTGTGTGTGTGTGAGAGAGAGAGAGAGAGAGAGGGAGAGAGAGAGAGAGAGAAAAGGGGGAGAAAGAGGGAAAGAGAAGGCAGAAAGAATGGGGAAAATGTGTGTTCCTTCAGGCGGACGAGCGTAACTCAAGGCAGGCAAACGTATTTGTCAAGCCTGGAGCAGTGGTGCCACAGACAGAACCAGATGTGTATCACACTTTATTTTTCAGCAGAGAAAGTGAGAAGGAGAAGTAGAGAGAGAAAGAGAGAGAGAGAGGGAGAGAGTGAGAGAGGGAGAGAAAGGGACACCATAAGTCAGGAGGAAATACCTCGTGGTCTGAAAGACGGAAAGATCCTCTTAAAACTGTTGAAGGCAAAGAAATCTCACTTTGAGAAAGCTGTGATTCTTGGACCCACTCGCCAGCAGGCTTCTGACATAGTTCCTCTTTGCCTTCCTCCCCTCCTGTCTTACGCACTCTAATGCTTACAGTCTCTTGTCCTCTCCTCCTCCTCTCTCTCTCCCCCTCCCTCCCTCCCCACCTCCTCTCTCTCTTTCGAAACCCCCCCCCCCCCCCCCCTCCAAACAATGAATGACCGGTTTTTAGTCCGGAGCGCGTTTGCTTTGATAGTTTTGAGACAGGGCTCTCGGCTAACACGCGGCTGGCCCTGCAGCAGGAGCCAGAGTGAACAGGAGTGGCTGTCAGCTGCGCTCATAAAGGCATGATTTAGCACGCGCCGAGTGGAAGCCGATAAGAAAGCGGCCGCCATGCCTCCCGCTCAGGGTGCAGGCGGCTCGCTCGGCTCGGCTCGGCGGCCCTGTTTGGTCATGGCCGTCCCTGTGAAGTCGGAGCGGAGGAGAACCGCTCCGGGGACGGAACACAATTAATGATGATGTGTAAAGTGTAAATCACACCAAGTGTTTGGAACGCTACATGCTCTCAGACGTCAGAGTGAAAGGTGTTTATGTAAGATTGGATGTAGCTCAGTTTGGACAATTTGTACAGTTTTGTTACAGAGAACTGCGCCAAGAATCAAGACTTAGGATTCTCCCTCCTTGTCTGGTCCTCTTTGTTTCTCTGTCTGGTGTTAAACGTGTCTTCTTCCTCCCTTTACAGGTGTCGGCCACCAAGACAGATCCTGATCTGAGCTTCGTGTTCCGAATCTGCTTCCTCTCCCCAAACTCCAACCCCAACGTGGAGTCGGAGTACAAGCTGATCGAGAACATCTGCCCCACCGACGACTCGGTCGTGTATTACCAGTCCCTGGTGGAGCAGCTCAATCCCCTCGCCCAGACGGAGCGCAAGCGCTTCAGCTTCACCTTCAGGCCCAAGTTCAACACCTCACTGCTCTTCCTGCACTGCGAGATGTCCCTGTGTTCCAATGGCCCCAACAACGATGGACTCACTGAGGTAGCTCACTAGACCTCCCCTGTTCTTCCCTCTTCTGGCTCTCCGTTGTCCATAATCGATCTCTGTCTTTCATCTGTTTCTATCTTTGGCAGTGATTTTCTAGTGGTTAGGGATCTTGGCCCTCCAAATGCAGCACCAGGTGGTTGTTCGATTCCAGGTTCTGCCAACATTGTTCCCCAAAGCCAGGCCCATATCTCCCAAAGTGCTCTGTCTCTATAGTTATTTCACTATGAGGTGCTCTGAACAAGGAGTATTAGCGAAATGACGAAGAATTGTATCATATCTGCTCTACATTTCTTCTCTTTTTTTCTACTCCACAGTCCTCATCTCACCTCCATCTCTCCTCTACTGCTCTCTCTGCCTCTCTGCTCTTCTCGTTTTGCTCTGTTGATTTCTTTTCACCACTCTCTCTCTCTTGGCTTCTCATTCTTCTCCTCTCCTCTCTTCTCTCCTCAGTTGTTTTCTGCTTGTCTCTCTGCTCTTCGCCCGCCCTCGGTAAATCAACATAGATTCCAGACTCCTCAGGTCTCTTGAGAAGCAGGGAATCTCAGACAGCTCCTACAGACTCTCTCTGCTATTGTATAAATCAAAGCCCGCATACATAAAGCATCTCGGAGTGAAATATCTGACTCAGGATCAGGCTGGCCTGTCTGTATCCCAGTCACATAGATAATGTTTATACAGAGCAGTCCTGATTGCAGACCAGCGCTGGGCCTGTAATGAATACAGGCTGAGAGCCAGGGCATTGGCACAAATCAAATCAAAAACATGGAAGTTGGGTTAAATGACAGAGAGATTGAAATCCTTTGATTTTTGTATGAAAGGGCCTCCAGTATTTCAAGTAAACTGCTCCAATCTTTGATTCTGTTGGACTTGGGCCTCGGATGAAGATAAAGTGCTCGTCCGTGTCTCGGGCGTGATTGCCCAGAGAGAGTGTCGTGGCGGTGTGCTCGGCGCGGCGCAGTGTGGTTCAGAGGGCCGTCGTTGGCACGGCCCGCAGCTGCGCACCATCTGCCAGGCCTCATCCATCCTCGGGCCTGCGGGCAGGAAGCATAAATCTCCTCCAGGTCTCCCCTAACAACGCCGCCGCGCTGAGGGAAAACAGAGCCTGCCTCCCGACTGAAGTGTCGTGATTTTTTTTTCTTCTTTTGTTTTCTCCTCTAGTCCATTGAGCTCTTTCACTCCCTGCATTTTCATTCATTTTCCCTATATCCCTTCTTTTCTTCATTTTGCTCTCACTCATTTTCTCCCTGCAATCTCTCGCACGCTCTTCATGTCTCTCTTTCTGTGTCTGTCATCTCCCTGCTATAAGTTGAGCTGTAGAGAGTGGAACTGCTGACTCAGGCTTGTGTAGCTGTGGTGTTTACTCTGCAGCAGTAATCTGGAAGGGGATGAGAGATGAGCCTCTTTTAAATAGGTACCGTCCTCGCCTAATTACATGTGCGGTTTGTGGGAGATCAAAGGGGTCACTCCCTCGCACACTTCTGAGAGAGACAGGGAGAGAGAGAGAGAGAGAGAGAGAGAGAGAGAGAGAGAGAGAGGAAAGGAGAGAGTTAGAGAGAGTGTGTGTGAGAGAGAGGATAGGAGAGAGAGGAAGAGAAAGAGTTAGAGAGAGAGAGAGGAAGAAAAAGAGTTGGAGAGAGGTAGACAGAGAGGATGGGAGAGAGTGAGAGAGAGGTACAGTGTAGATAGATGCTGTAGCACAATGCTGCATTTTTTTCACTACAACTGCCCTCAAATGTCAAGCCTCCCATTCCCTCTTGGCTATATCAATCACCTCATAAAGCCTTGTCTGACAGTGTAGATGAAGACACAGACCACAAATGATCACTGTGTAGAGATGACATGATGTGTTTTGTTCAGTTGCGGTTCTATTGTTGGTTTGCTTCAGCATAAGTTTTACTGTGGGAATATACTCTGTGAGTTTAGGTCCCCTTATTTGTGATGCATGCCATTATTAACCCTTAAATGCTGTTCCGGTCTAATCTGACCGGTTTACAACTTCTCATGGCTAATTTATCATGGCTCCTGTGTTAGTTACTAACTGTCTGAAATTCCGTCCTGTCCTACACTCTTGCACAGGACTTTAGTGCAATAACCTAATAATAATAGGTTTTTTTTGTAGTCTACTCCAAGATACTATGTAAATTGTCCCTTGGGGATAAATAAAGTGTTTTTGAATTGAAAAAGAAGAGATCCGAGGCACTTAAAAAAAGATGGATATAAAAACTCTTATTTTCTCATGACTCCTTAAACATGCTACCAAGGGCCGTGGAACTGATCGCATGTTTAAGTAGTCATGAGAAAAGAAACGTTTTTATATCCATCTTTTTTGAGTGCCATGGATCTCTCTTCTTTTTCCATATCTGGAATCCCTGCACCGAACAGCACCAAAAAGGATTTAGACTAGAACTTGCAGCACTCCAAACAGACTGTTTTTGAATTGAATTGAATTGAATCGAATCGAATCGAATCGAATCGAATCGAATCGAATCGAATTGAATTGAATTGAATTGAAGGTCACCAATGCCGTCTCTACCGTTTGGGCTCTTTGCAGTGCATGCAGCCGGCCGAGGCATGTGCCTCCATGGACGCCATCACTATCATGAAGATGACGGTGAACACCAAGACCTCCAGTAAGACCCTGGTGGTCGTCCCTGACGGAGTCACCTCCACCATGGAGCTTCCAGGTAAGACCAGTGCACACTGCACGCACGTGGGCAGGACCCTACAGCCATTCTCACACTACACGGATCAAGTTGTCATGCTGTCACTGTAATGGACTTAAGCCGCTGGCAGAGGATGAAGCCCAGCTCAGGACGAGATGCTGTTGTTTTGTAACCGGATCCGACAGGCATGAGTTCCTTTTCCTAGAAAAGGCATGTTTTCAACACAGCACTCCTCAAGCCAAGGCCCCTTGTGTGCTGCGTTAATAAGGAGATCTACGAGTGGATGATCTCACTGGCAGTTGCAAATGAGGAGGGAAAAATGGGATTGTGTTATGGGAAAAACTCAGTCATATCTCAGGGGGAGGAGAGGAAGAAATAGGGACAGACGGACAGACAGACAGACAGAGCGAGTTAGGGAGACGGAGATAGAAAAAAGAAATGCTCTGTAGTGTCCAGTGTCCATCCAAGCCATATTCCCATCGGACAGATGACCTCAGGTCTGTGTCTGACCCAAGCCTAGTGAAAGCCCAGTGAGCTGTATGCTGGCTGCTATGATATCACAGGCCCAGCCCTCTGTGGAGGCACCCCTTGGTGATTACATCCGGACCCAAAGGAGGTGTTGGTCTGGCGCATCACAGCCGACTTGAGGTTACGGCACTAACGAAGACCAGGGGTGCCACACATACTGTATGCAGCGATGGCCTGTGTGTGTGTGTGTGTGTGTGTGTGTGTGTGTGTGTTGGGTAGGGGGGATGGGGGATTGGGGGCAGGAAGTGTGTCAGGCATAAGGGACATGAGGGGGACAGACTGCATAGAGTATTTCACCAAACTGTGGCAGACTGCTACATCTGGAAAGTGTTAGCATGTGATAGGGAGTGTATGAGGTTAAGTATGACTGTATTTGTGTATGTGAGTGTGAGTGTGTGTGTGTGTGCATGTGTGTGTGTGTGTGTGTAGAAGACAGCTCTTGGGGAGGCCTTGTGTCAGTTCTGGATCTGAGTTTTAGCTGATTAGTAAACAAAGAATGTTCCAGCACCAAACCACAGTTGTTTCTACTTAGAGTCAGTTTCAGAAGCCCTTCTCACTCTGAAGCGCACACATACACACACACACACACTCACACACACACACACACACACACTTTAGGGACAGGGAGAGTGAGAAAGGAGAGGATTTCAGCCCATACAGCGTCCATGCCTCATTCTCTCCAACCTTTCCCCTCCTTTCGTTTTATCATCGTTCTCCTGCATTCCCTCTCCCATTCCCTGTCTCTGTCATCCCTGCTGCCCATGTAGAGTGTGTGTCGTAACTGTGTGGTCAGCTCAAGAGGGAGGGGTACATCAGGCCGGGGGCTTAACCCAACATCACACTTTACTAATAATGACCTAATCTTAGATGGGGGTGATATCATGAGAGCCTGAGAGCCTCTCTCTCTCTCTACACACACACACACACAAACACACACACACAAACACACACAGACACCAACGCACAAAGCCTCTACCTCATCCATTCCAGCAGCCAGTGAGCCTTCCCCCATGTGAAATGAGTCAATCACCCTGGCTCACGTCTCTAATGGAGATCATTCCTCAGTGACTCAGCAATACTGCGGATGCCATTACTCCAGCTCTCGGGTAATTGGGTCGCCATGGCCACAGGTCGTAGCGGCGACCCGGCGGTGCTTGATTAGAGACTTCCAGCCAAAAGCAGCCAGCGAGGCTCGGACCGCGGCCCGCCAGAATGACACGGTGGCAGACACTTTTGATTACGCTTGGCCCTTTCGGTTGTCTGCAGTGAAATTAGCACCAGCCGCGTTTGCACGGTTTTATGTAGCGCATACACAAACAAGATATGATGGGCCTAAGTGAATCCAGATTCGCTCCCGGCCTCTCTGTGTGTGTGTAAATCCAATGTGAATCTAAAGTGCGTTGCCACACGGCCCAGCTCGCAGATGTGGTTCTGCCCTGGGCCCACGGGGCAGATTGATAGTCCCTCCGCTATGATGAAGTCAAGTCAAGCTGCGCCATAATCATAATGAGCGAAATGCAAGCTGGATCAGATATTAAAAACAAACTCCACACTTTGAACACAAAGACATCTCTCATGGCAAGGGAAGGCGGCTGGAAAACAAGTGGTCTTTTCACAGCAGCTAGGGGAGAGGGAGAGGGAAAGAGTGAGAGAGAGGGAGAGAGAGAGGGAAGGGAGAGAGAGAGAGGGAGGGGAGAAGAAGAGGGAGAGGAAGAGGAAGAGAGAGAGAGAGAGCCCTGGATGGGGTCCCAGCGCATGCTCGACTCCATCTGCAAATCAAAGAGAGATGTTTTTGGGACCAGCGGCCGTGGCCATGGAAAAAAACACGGTGTACCCTTACGGCAGGATCAGAGCGACCTCAACACATTGACCCTCCCCTTTACACACAGGCGCCCGCACACACACACACACACACACACACACACGCACACACACAGAAATTGGAGTTGAGAAACGATTGATCTAGAATATGTAGTGACATGCCAAAATGAAGCAGTTGATTGTCCTCTAAGCAAACACACACACACACACACACACACACACACACACACACACACACACAGACAGACGCACACACATTCGCACAGACGCACACACATACACACACACACACAGAAAAGTGCTTGCCAGAAATGGGATAGTTGATTGTTCTGTGCGACACACTTGAGAGCGGGAAAAGCAGAGGAGTGTGAGAGTGTGAGCGCCAGCAGTTGCCCAATCAAGGAAATGGGCCAAGCTTTACACACGCTCAGGCACACACACACACACACACACACACACACACACACACACACACAAGGCCTTGTACTTGAGTCATCTTGTCTTCCTCCAGTATAAGAGGTCAAGGGAAATCAAACGTCACATCACACGCTAGAACTCTGCCACGGAACTCGGTTCCGTCAGCCGTTGGCCCAAACGCTTGAATGAGAACATCGCCCCTCGTTTTCGTGCTCTCTCTTGTTCCCTTTCGGCTGTCTTTGGCTCTGTCTCTCTTTCTCCAGTTTACTTCCTCGCCTCTTTCCTTCTCCCACTCCCTTTCTATCCCTCTCTCATTCTCTCTCTCTCTCTCTCTGTCTCTGTCTCTCTCTCTCTGTCTCTCGCTCCAGTTTTTTTTTATCTTCCATGCTCTTCTCCGTCTTCACTCCCCCTAATCCCCCCCTGCACCAGAGCCAAACTCACCACAGAACAAGCGAGTGTGTTAAACAAAAGGCTGCTGACACAGGGAGGTGTGGAGGCCAAAGGCCCAGCTCATGTGATGTTGCTTTAAGTGTGTGTGCGTGTGTGTGTGTGTGTGTGTGTGTGTGTGTGTGTGTGTGTGTGTGTGTGTGTGTGTGTGTGTGTGTGTGTGTGTGTGTGTGTGTGTGTGTGTGTGTGTGTGTGTGTGTGTGTGTGTGTGTGTGTGTGTGTGTGTGTGTGTGTGTGTGTGTACTTGTGTATGTGTCTATATGTGTTGGTGGTGAGAGAGACTTTTTTTGTCTATGTGTGCGTTTGTGTCTTGAATGTGGGTTTGGGGAGGGGTGTGTGTGTGTGTGTGTGTGTGTGTATAATTTTATATGTGACCTGTATTGTGTATTCTGTTTGTGTGTGTGTGTGTGTGTGTGCGTGTGCGTGTGCGTGTGCGTGTGCGTGTGCGTGTGCGTGTGCGTGTGTGTGTGCGTGTGTGTGTCCACTTGCCTCCTTGGACAGAGCTCTGTTTGCATGGGCGTTACAGTTACAGTACTGACCCAGTAGAACCGAGCCCTTGGCCCTCAGCTCCCAGCTCCACAGCAGGGTGGGGTGAACCCTGAGCCCCTAGCCCCCTCCCCTCACCCCCTCCTCCCTCCTCCTCTCCCCCCTCCTCTCTCCTTCTCTCCCTCTCTCTTCTCTCTCTCCCCCTCTCCTTCTCTCCCCTTTCCCTCGCATCATTAAAGAAAATGCTGGGTCTTAACTTTCAGCCTCAATCTCTCCCCATGTTCACGTATAACTGCCATACGCACCATTGCTGACCTCACCCCAGTTATGAATGTGCTAATTTTCTTGGCGTGGGTTTGGGAGCTGCCTGTACTCCCCACACTTCTCTCAGCATTTCTCTCTCTCTCTTTTGCTCTCTCTCTCTCTCTCTCTCTCTCTCTCTCTCTCGCTCTTCTCTTTTTGCTGTCTTTGCACATTTATTCACAGACCAGGGGGATTTTGTGGTGTTTGGCTTCTCTGTGTTTTTGCGCTGAGTGTGGCTGAGATCGTATGATGTGTGCGTATGTGCCTGTGTGTGTGTATGTGTATGTGTATGTGCATGTGCATGTGTATGTGTGTTTGCCTGCATGAATGCATGTATTTGTGTGTGTCTGGGATCAGGGATCAGTCGCTGTCCACCACCAGAGAAGGCTCCTGTGAGGGCTCCCAGCACAGCTCTGTCATCAGCACCCCCCCCCCCCCCCACTACCCGCCCGTCGCGCCCAAGGTGTCTCCTCTCTCCTGTCCTCTCCCCCTCCCCAGAATGGTGGCCTTTGTGCCGCTGGGCTTTGGACGGCGCCCAGGCCGTCCCGAGGCCCGGGAGCCACACAGGGACCATTGTGCAGGGGAGCACGGGCCTAATTAGAGCTAATTAGATCAGTGAAACTCATCCATGTTATGAGGGGGAGCCAGGGAGACAAGCCCCTGGTGCGTATCTGAGATCAGGCTACAGTAAGACAGAGAGAGAGAGAGGGAGAGAGGGGAGGGAGGAGAGAGGGAGTGATAGAGAGAGGAAGGGAGAGGGAGGAAAGGGAGATAGGGAGAGAAGGGGAGAGAGATCGTATCAGATCAGGATCTCCTTTCATTGTTACTGTCCAACAATAACAAGAGGCAACGTATAATGTTATATGAAAGAGTCCATTAAAATAGCTGCTTTTGTGTGTGTGTGTGTGTGTGTGTGTCTGCGTGTGTTCTGTTAACAAACTGCTCTGCGCTTTGCGTCCACTCTAACCTTGGCGTGGAGGCACACACTGTGCGTTTCTTGGAGGAGGACACCCAGCACCTCGTCCAGTGTGAACGTGCAGCCAGACTGGAGTCAGCGTCCATCCAAACATTCCCCCTGACCCCCCCTGGCTCTCCTCATTCTGGACGCATACTGTACTGTATGCACGTCTGACTGTTTCTCATGCCAGCTACAGATGTTGACTAGGTGTCTTGTTTCCTTTGCAGTTACGCCCACGGAAGATGACCGGACAATAGACGCTCCAAGCGAACGTGAGTTCACCATGATGAAGGACACATTTTATTGACCCCCTGCCTTATTGTCTGTGTAGGACTTTACGCTAATTTAACCAAAATAGATATAAAGTGGACAGCGTCATTTGAACAACAAATGTCAACAAATGCATAATTTACTTCTGTCCTGTCAGCTTTCTGTGAGTATCTGGATACTTAAGTGTGTGTCCTTTGGATGTCTTACAGCTGAAAGTTATGTGCTGGACACCACGACAGTAGTGGGCATTGCCTTCGCTGCCTTCGTGATCGGAGCTCTGCTGACAGGAGCCCTCTGGTTCATCTACTCACACACAGGTCAGTTTCTCTCTCTCTCTCTCTCATCTATCTGTCTATCTATCTCTCCATCTATCACTCTCTCTCTCTCTCTCTCACACACACACACACACACACACACACACACATACACACACACACAAACACATGCACACACACATACATGCATACACAAACAAACACATGCATGCACACATAAACTGGTGTGAACTTGTTGAACTTGCATCAACCCGGGTGTTGGCATGGAACCTAGGAATGCACTGACAGTGCTACTGGTCACGTCATGAGTGGGTTAAAAAAGCGCTGGAAAGAATAGCAGCAGTTGCCCCCGTTCTAATGATGGAGCCAGCGAGGGCCTCTGGTGACAATAGCCCTTCTACTCCTTTTGCCCATAAATACATCCTGTTTGTCAGCACAGGCCCCAAACTCTCCTTCCTGGCTTTGAAACGGTTGGGGGTCGACGGGAGATGTGTGACTGTGTGTGTGTATGTGCGTGTGTGTACGTACTGTATGTGTGTGTGTGTGTGTGTGTGTGTGTGAGAGAGAGAGAGAGAGAGAGAGAGAGTATTGTTTCTGTTTTGTTTTGTGCTTTGGCAACACTGTACCTACAGTCAGGCTAATAGAGCAACGTTGAATTGAATTGAATTGAGAGAGAGCATGTGTGTTTATGTGACAGAGATAGAGAGAAAGAGAGAGCGTGCTGAGAGAGAGAGATAGAGAGAGTGAGGGAGAGAGAGTGTGAGAGAGAAAGAGAGTGAG
Organism: Sardina pilchardus; assembly: GCF_963854185.1. Classification (NCBI taxonomy): domain Eukaryota; kingdom Metazoa; phylum Chordata; class Actinopteri; order Clupeiformes; family Clupeidae; genus Sardina; species Sardina pilchardus. The sequence goes on from NC_085008.1 coordinate 4,727,527, forward strand.
AGTGAGGAAGAGAGAGCGTGCTGAGAGAGAGAGATAGAGAGAGTGAGGGAGAGAGAGTGTGAGAGAGAAAGAGAGTGAGAGAGAGAATGTCCATGGCCATGTCTCAGAGAGGAATGTGTGTATGCTTGTGTTTGTGTGTGACAGTCAGTGGCATTCCGGGTCCGATCGGGGCCAGAGCGCGGCTGGAATTCCCCGTGTCCGGCGCAGAGGGAAGGGTGTGTGTGTGTGTGTGTGTGTGTGTGTGTGTTTGGGGGGTGAAGTTGAAGCAGGGCCCACAGGAAGAAGAGGCCACACACTCTCCGCCCGCTGGACGCCAAGAGCGCTGACCCCCGCACTGAGGCCGAGCAGAGGAAGCGCACGCTCACTCAGAGAGCGGAACCATCCGACACACACACACACACACACACACACACACACATGCTCTCTCTCCTTTCTCTCTCTTTCTATCACTCTCTTATCTCTCTCTCTCTCTCTCTCTCTCTGACACACACACACACACACACACACACACACACACACAGACATACACACACACACACAGACACTCACACACACATATATGTAGGATGTGCACATGCACACATGCATGTGAATACAAATGCTCACTAGGTTGTATGCTCAATTTCTCTCAGTCACACAGATGCTCACTCAATACAAATGATATCCACACATACCCCCCCCTCCCAAACACAGCCAAACACACACAAACACAAACATGTTTTCCCTGCCTGGTTTGCCAAAACAGTTCCAGACCTGCTCCCCAGGGTCTGGAGTCCATGGCCACGTCTCAGAGACGGGCACAGTGACCCACCAGCGACCAGATAACCCACAATGGGCCATTTCCAAAAAAAAAAACAACACGGTCCACTGCCGCACCTTCACCTAGTTTCACGCAGATTGGACTGCAGAGATAATAACACAAAGATGTGTTTGAGACGTGGCTGTTGCGTTCTCTTGCATTCGATGGCTGTTGCAGGAGGGTGATGAGGTTGCGGTGGTTGTTGTCTCAGCTTTGCCAGGCGGCACCCTCGGGCCACGCTCCGCAGTCCTCGCGGGGGGAGTCGTGTTCCCTCCGTCCACCGCTGTTTATCCTGGCCGCTCTTTCAAAACCATTACTTTATTGGACTTTTATTACTATCCTTGGGAGACTCACAAGGAAAAGAGACGCCTTGAGCCTTGAGATTGATTTGGACCGCGCTGCGAATCAGATGGACGCCGCTCGCGAAAAAGAGCGGAGAGCGCAACAGGTGTAAAAAATCCCCTTATGAGAGGCCTGCGAGTTTACTGCGAGGTGAGCGCCGCGCTCAAGTGGATGGAAGCATGTGGTTCTCATAAGTGGCCCGCTGTATCAAAGCCCTCCCCCGGGGGTCAGGGAGGGCACTGGCTCTGTGCTGCACCACACAATCGGAAAGTATTGACTCATATACCCCTATATGGAATCACGGACATAAAGATATAAAACCCCATGACTTCTTTTCTTGTAGAGATTTCCAATGTAATCCAAAACACAAGTATATATGGGCCCTACGCTCAAAGTGTATTTATATAAATAGCCAGGGACCTATTCTCGAAACATATATATATATATATATATATATATTCAAGAATAGGACCCTGGCTATTTGGAAATCGCGGGAAGATGAGAACTGCAAAAATAAGCCAGAATAGGGTCCCAGCGGTGGGCAAGAATGTCGGGTGGGGGCACGGCCCTGCTCGCGGCCGGAGGCTTCTCAGGTTTGCTCGGTTAGGCAACTCTCTGGAGCTCGTCCTCCATGTTGGCCATGAGAAATGTTGCTGACTCATGTGCTCCAAGATAGCCTTACGAGATAGCCCACGATGGCCTCCTCTGGTCGTATCATGCACTGATTGCATGTCACGCTAATATCCGTGATGGTTGTCCGCAGTTTGCAGCGCTTTGGAAAAACAAACATCTATTTTTGGTCACGGTTGCGGTATTTCAAAACCATGTAAAATAACACAACAGCACTTTTTCTTAAAACAAGAAACCCCTACTAGTTCAGGATATTAAAAGCAAAAGGTTTCAGAGTTACCACAGGCCATCAGTTGATGCA
>NC_085008.1:4732098-4737098 GCF_963854185.1 Sardina pilchardus
GAGAGCGTTTACTCGGCTGGCTTGACTCCTGGCCTCTGCAGACCACAAGAAGATAACCAGGAAGAGCTTTCCTCCTCCTCCTCCTCCTCCTCCTCTTATTATCCCTCTGTTTTTACTTCTCTCTGTACAGACTTCTCACTTGCCTTCATTCACTCTATCTCTCTGTCAGTCTCTCACTTTCACACATCTCCATTCACTTCATTCCTGCTGCATGTTTCCAATCAACTCCTCTTTTTCTCTCTCTCTCTCTCTCTTTCATTCTCCGTCTCTCTGTTCTTTTAACTTGAAGTCTCTGGCCGCTCAGGCTTAGGTAGAGAAAGTTTCCTGCCTGCGTCATGGCTGGCCATATTAGAGCTGACCACTGTGTATTGGAGGCCAGCAGTGGTCTCTCCCCCCCCCCCCCCCCCCCTTCAAAAACGCTATGAGGCCGGCAGCCCTTTCTAACGGCTCAGTCAGAACAGCATGTGCTGGCATGGCTGCCTCCCCGCACCCACACCCACACATCCAGCGCAGCGCCCCTCTTAAACAGGCCCAGAAACATAAAACTGTAGGCTGAGGCCCAGCACTATACGGCCAGAGACACGCTGTACAAACTGGCAGCGCTGGACGAGGCGCTTTTATGGTGTTTTTTGGCCTCGGTGAAATAGCGCAGAGACTCGCTCGGCCTAGACGGGGCTCACGTGGAGGGTTTGGGGTCTTAGCACCACATTAGGTTTGCGCTTTCCTCTCCTCCGTAGTTGGCCAACGATGCGTCGGCACAGCCACTGGCAGCGGCCTGCCAACAAGGACCTGTTCCATTACGTGATTGATGCCCCCCTGGCCAACACACCTCCATAAAATGAACTGGTTGACCAGTAACGTATGCCAGGAGTGTGTGTGTGTGTCTGTTTGTTTACATTTGTAGACCCAAGTGAATTTAAATGCATTACTGTGAATTACTTTGTCTACTATGGGTGCGTTCGTAAATTCAATCTGACACGCTGTGGACACTCCGAGAGTGTGATGCTCTGAATAAACACATGATGAATCCGAATTTACGAACGGTTAGTTGCTACTCGGAGGGATCGGAGAGGCAATTTACGAACGCACCCTAAGTACTGTATATTTGCACTCTTATTCTCCAACTCACCCCTCTCTCTCTCTCTCTCTCTCTCTCTCTCTCTTCTCAGGTGGTCCAGCCAGTCGGCAGCCACCGCCCAAATCTCAGCCGGCCTCGGAGAACAGCAGCGCTGCCCACAGCATCGGCAGCACGCAAAGCACCCCCTGCTCCAGCAGCAGCAACGCGTAGCCCCGGGGCAGAACCCAAGAGAACCCAAGAGAACCCATCCGAATGCTGGAGAACCACCATGTGAACGCCTGCACAGAACGAGCACAGCACACCACTCAGTGTCTGCAGGTGCCAGGGGAAAAGCAGACCTATATCTGACCACAATTCTGTAAATAGACATAAAATCTATTGTAGAAATGAATATATACATATATAAATGTAAAGTAAATTTAAGTAAGATATATTTATTAGAAATAATATTGAGATATATTGATGAGTCCCGCGTGGGAATCTATTCTGCATTGTGAGAGCAAAGCAGGGTGTCTAAAAACAGTCAACTAAAGACAAGCAGAAGTATTTTTAGGGGCATGTAGCAAACTTAACACACAAACACAAACTCCACCCTGCTGAACCCGGTCCATCATATTTCTGAGAAGTCCTTGAGAATGTGTGACAGTACTACTGCAGTTGCAAGGGCTATTTTGGGCTTGTTAGCACACACATGACCCGAAGTGGCACCAAGGTCTCAAAAATCCAGTGCTGAACTCTAAATGCTAAAAGTAGAAGCCAAAAACAGAAGAGGGTGATAAATGCCGCTGTGTATTTTGATTGTGAAGTGCTGCTTTGTATTCCTTAAGCCACAAAGAGGGACATTGGCCCTCTTTTTTTTAAATGTATTTTTCTACCATATATGGTGTAGTTTAGACTGTACATACGGATGTCTGTTTACACCACTCATTCTTGAGACAGCGCCACAAGTCAAACCACAAAATCTCCACCAATCTCCTCATTATCTCTTTAAATCAGCCCAACGCAACCTTTTTAACCACTGAGATTAGGTATGGCTATATACAGGATAAACAACATTTTATGATCCTGCCAAGAAATCTAAATGATGTAGAAAATATTTGAAGCATAATATGCATGCTTCATAATTAAGTTGATTAATGATTAACAAGAAGTTCTGGTCTTGATTATGGACGGGTCTTATCTCGTTGTACATTTGTTGCAATGACAATAAAGCCCACTCATTCATGTCCACTAAAGCTCAAGACTGACTGGCGTAGGCTGGCATCAGAAGAGGCATTCTATTCTTATCAGACATAATCGCCTGTGTTGTAAAGTGATGTATATTTTTGTGAATATTGTACATAGGAGAAGAGTTACTCACTAACAAAGCTATAAGATGTGAGTATATAGTGTTGTGAAAGGGTGAACGGCTAGTATTCCCCAAAGATTTCATGCTTCATGTGCGAGAGGACTGACAGTGATTGAAAGCTAGCTTTGTGACAAAGTGGAAAGAATACAGGAAGCTAAACCAGTTGCATACACGTAGTACAGTATTCGGAGTAACTAGCTCCTAAATTGAATGTGACCAAACTGTCCTTAAGAAACATTAAAACGTAATAGTAGAATCCATTTGCAACAAAATAATCTAAAGAGAGTAAACAGAAACAGCTTCACATCAGCCAAGCCACCTTGAGCTGAAATCAAAAATGGGCACACAAAGTAATCTGTTGTCCAGTTCAGGAGGCCACACTGTCCCACATCATTTCAGATAAATAGCGACACCTGTCGTGATGCATGTATAGCCTTACTCCATGATGGTTATCATACCAGCACCACATTGGCCCAGTGTTGTGAATTACATCTTAATTATACTAATACATACTACACATAGTCTGTGAAGCCTCCAGACAAGGACAGACATCCTCAAGTGTATCATGGGGCCACTAGGGCCTGTGAGCTCCAGATTGTCTCTGGACACAACTCCTAGCACTGACAAATCCAAGGGCATTCAGTTTCAATGTAGAAACTTCCATCTCTCATCCAAGTCTGTGAGCAGGAAATAATTAGACAGTTGTTGGGCACTTAAGATGGATGGGGCAGGCAAGTTTAAATGGACGTCCGGCTATTTTTCTTATTCTTTTTATTTGTTACCTTTTTTTTGCTTGTTATATGTTGATGAAAAGCCAAGAAAAAATCCCACCGTCGTGAAACCACATGAATGTGCCTTCATTTTCTTTTATTCTGTATCATTGTGGAGATAAAACAAATGGTTTCTGTTTTAAAAGTGGTATTATTTTCTAAAGCAAGGACGATAGGCGGGGGGGAAACAGTTTGCTCTGTACACTGTATACTGTGTATATTTTGAGAAGTGAAATGTCCTTCCCCCACTGAGATCCTATTTACACAAACTGTATTTGTATCAGATCCTATGCGCGTGTGCTATCGCTTGCTGCATACTAATCTATAGAATGTATTCTCGAAGCTGACAAGCCGTTGTTATGTCCTCCGAGAGAGTGTGTAAAACAGAGTATATAGATATAAATATATATATATTTGTGTAAAGTTTATATTTTTTGAAGGTATATTCCCAGAGCCAACTTAAAAAAATATTCCCTCTAAGCATACTGTGAATTTGTTGTGCGCTTGCTCTGATTTCTTTTTTTGCCAGCTAAAATATTTCTGTCTGTTTAAGAGAGTTGACTGAAACCCCTGGAAGTGTATATGGTGTTTCCAGGCAGATGCATCTCTGAGAGACTACCTGTGTTACAGTAGATACATTTTAGTTTAACTAAATTGGAGAAAAGACAAACGCTACCTTTTGTATTTAGATAAAGTGGTAAAAATAGAATATAGAATAAAGAATGTAGTGCTTTACTTAGCTATTATTCCGATTGCCGCCATCTTGTAAAAAGAAAGTTCGTCCAAGTCGATTTCCAAACTCTCCTCCTTTTGCATTGTGTTGCATTGACAGTAGTTTGTGTGGCATTCGATAATCAACTTGTGCAGACTTCTCATAGCAAGATGGCAGCGAATTTAGGTAATTTACTGATTGCACAAACATTTATACCCTTCCTGTACACTTACCAAGTTAGAAATGACTTTGTGTTGTCTGTAGGGCCTCTGTCCACAGTATGGCATAAGCGTAATGATATTTTGAGCCTTGTCAGTGGCTTAAAGTAAAGATTAACTTTGATGTATAGCGAGCTTATACCCAAAGCTATTGCTTTATTATTTCATTGTTAATGCAAATTCCAGTCTTAACGGTACTACTGCGATTAGCATCGTTTTGGTGCCCAGTGCAAGTTCACATTTAGTATCAAGTACACACATTATTATAAAAATAGAGGTTATGTTTAGACCGGAGTTGTCTAAGCTTAGACAGCCCATATTTTCATACTATAAATTTTCCAGCCTGACAGCAAACATTTTCAGTTTGTGCATTGTGCAATGCAGTAGAACTTTGTTATACCACAATTCCAATTATACAATTATACTAATTATACGTGCTTATGTGTCCATTTGGGCTTTTGTAGCGTTTGTAAATCTGTGACATTGACTATAAAACCTTTGAAAAGTCTCAGTATTTGAAAAACAGTAATAACTCTCAGTCTAGAGAGCTGTTGACTCTGAAACAGATGTGGACACCCCAGGTCCAGATCCTTGTGAGAGTTATATAGTACCAATGGTTTCAGTCAGCTTTCTCCAATCCTCCCTTTCTGTTTGTGTCTTTGTTGGTTGTGAATATGCCTTCGGAAGGCTTTCAATGCTGTCATTATGAAAGTGTGTGTTTATGTGTGTTTGTGTTTTTTTTTTTTACATTTGAGTTTTTCCGAGAGTTAAATGTCAATGTAATCACGCCTAAGCTGTTGAATGCCTGAAACCTGCGTAGAGGTCAGTGGTGTTGGATAAATGCTAAGGGGCTAGAATGCTGGAATGAGTCTGT
>NC_085008.1:4747098-4759598 GCF_963854185.1 Sardina pilchardus
CGCTACAGGACAGGGATGGGGTGAAAGAGAGTGTGCAGTAAACTACATCTCACATCGGACATCAACTGCCATTTTTCTTTTTTTTTTTTCATCTTTCATTTCAACTAACAATTTATTTCTGTGGTTTCAAAACATGTCATCAACACTACATGAGAGGCAGTGAAAAATCACAGTAGTCTGGCTAGCTTGCATTGCCATTTTACTGGTTGGGGAAATGAAAATGAGTGTCATTATCGATGTGGCTAACATTTACAATTACAGTAATGCAGAGGTCACTTCTTATTGAAGCTCCAGTCATATGCATAGATGTGTTCAAAACACACATACATACATACACACACACACACACACACACACACACATACACACAGTCACACACACACAAAATATGTGTGCACACACACAAACATATACATGTATCATGTAGGCACACGTACACACACCACACACGCACACACACACACACACACACACACACACACACACACACACACACACACACACACACACACACACACACACACACACACACACACACACACACACACAACCAAACACAAATCAGTAATAAACAGAGGGTTGTGTATGCTAAAGCCAGGGAATTGTCACACACTTCAAAATGAAGCATGAGAGGAGTATGTACAGTATGAGAGTATATATCCTCATTTAGCAGGATATGAGAGACAAGTGTAGCTCTAGCTTTCAACTATGAATAGTTTCCTTTGAACATTTTACATTGAACTCATTCATCTCATTTTCCCCCTTTCTCTCCCTCCCTCTCTGTCTTGGAGCTATCAAGTGTTAATACTTCAGCATTCCATCCCATGTATTTATATGTTTATGTCTACAAAATTATGAGCACAAGCCGACCTAATAAAGCCAAGTAGCTGGCTGACCTCACCGTTACGTTTTTTTTACAGATGGTATTTGTGTGTTGGCCGTTAAACAGGACGTTCAGCTCAGGTGATGAAGTGGCTCTGGTTGGCAACAGCAGAGAGATTCATAGGCCCGTTTCCTCAACACTAGCCGTTCAGAGCGTCTCAACAGTGCTGGATGTCAATAACAGACACACTCTCTCTCTCTCTCTCTCTCTCTCTCTGTGTTGTGTGTGTGCATGTGCATAATTGTATGGAAGTCTGCATGTGCTGTTTAACTTTGAATGTGCATGATTTGAGCATGTGTAAGTGTGTGTGTGTGTGTGTGTGTGTGTGTGTGTGTGTGTGTGTGTGTGTGTGTGTGTGTGTGTATGTGTGTGTGTATGTGTGTGTGTGTGTGTGTGTATGTGTGTGTGTGTCTAAGTGTGTTTATATATGCCCGGCGTTAGGTCACTTCTGGCCATGGATTCTGTCTGGTCTAATCTCTCCTCTTGGCGTACGCTGTGATTTGTGAGAGTGTCCCTTGTCCAGCGCAGTAAAACTGATGCATCATCCAGATGAATCTCAAGCGCATGAAGTGCCAGTGTGTGTGTATGTTGTGTGTGTGTGTGTGTGTGTGTGTGTGTGTGTGTATGTGTGTGTGTGTGTGTGTGTGTGTGTGTGTGTGTGTGTGTGTGTGCGCGCGCACGCGTATGTGTGTGTGTCTTTGTGTACTGTGACTATCTGTGATGAAAGTTGGTTGGTAGTCCTGGTAGGGGTGCAAGTAGTGTAACAAGTGACAAGTTATTGGATATCACTGAATATATCAAACATTTTAAAATATCAGATGTGATATTTATGAGTCCAGTAACAACTCAAGTCAATTGTGTTCCACTGACAGGTCAAAGGGGGTGTTGAGATGGCATTGATTCATTGCTTTTATTTGAAGATGCATTTGATGGAATGTTCGACTTTCACGCCACTCTTGACCTTGCAACACAAGTTTTACAAGGCGTTTCGCGGTCTCTGAACTCGTCTTGTTGTGTCTAACTCAATACCACTCTCAAGATGGGTGACAGACCTCCAGTTTTTTCACACCAAAAAGCAGGGTCATCTTGCTAGCATGTGTGACTTCACCCAATATCAGTGACCTGATATACAAGCCCCCTCTGGTTCTCCATCATGATGAAATATCACTCTGTTTCCAACAAATGTAAACGAGTCTGAAGAATGTCGTGGCACTTGGTCCAGCATTTGAAAAGGAGCGTGTGTTTAACCAATCAACAAACACACAGTGCCAGAGAGGAGTGCGTCAACGGCTGTCTGGAAAACCAATGAGCAGGCCACTCAACTGTGTCCATTCAGCGGTGTTGATGCAGAACAGCAACTCGCACAACGCTTTTTGTCCTTTGTAGTGATGTGTGCTAAACTGATTAAGACCAACGGAAACAATGGAGGGATGGTATGATGAAATAACAGCCGTCGTACAGAGGCCAGTGATCATTCACCACCTCCACCTTCATCCTCCTCTCTCTTTCTTCCTCTCTCTCTCTCTCTCTGTCTCATCCTCTCTCTCGAAAACAGTCCTATTTCTCGCTAATTTTCCAGAAAAAAGTATATCACCTTTCTTTTTGAATTCTTTTTGATCTTTTTGAACCATGTGCGGCTGTTGTTTTATTTGTTTTCGAGTTTCGAGAAAAGTCAAAGGCCTGTATTTTCCAGAGACACAGGCCCATCAGCCCCTCCTCACCTCTCCAGGTCTCACCTCAGGACTGGCGTTGGAGGTGTTGGAGGCTGTAAGGGCTGTGCTTGTGCTCCTGCCTGGGCTCTGCTCTGCGGTGCTCTGGTAACCTCATCTCGGCCCCACGAGGGGCTCCGGGGGACGGTGCGGCGCAGGAATCTGTGTATCAGTTCATAGTGTCTGACAGCACACACTCACCCTAGCCTCCTCCTCGCTCCAGGAGATCAATAACATTCTCGGAACTGACTCTGTATGAGTGCGCACGTGTGTGTGTGTGTGTGATTGTTTCTCTGTAGTTTTGAGAATATGTGTGTGTGTGTGTGTGTGTGTGTTTGGATGGGAAGGTTATAACCTGGAGTGTGCCTATTTCAGATACACCCATGTGATTGGTGCAAATCAGCTCCAAGGACATGGGTAATGAGCATCATTACTGATAGCCAGAGTGATTCATTGAGCGAATTCAAATGATGCTCTTGCGAGAGCTCTGGATTTCCAGGGTAGGTGTGAACCATTTTGTCAGGTTTTTTTTTAAGTGTATCATTAACGTGGGATTTCTATCTGCACAAAGGTATTGTTGATAGGAGAAAACAATTTATACCTGTTTCTGTATTTTATGTTTGCTCGTAACTTCATAAGTTCACTCTTGCACTTTCAGTTTCACTTTGGAGTGAGGATATTACTGCGCAGAGTCTAAGTGCTCCCAATATTATTCCGCTACACAATATAGTTATCCCTTTTACCTGCTTAGAAATCCACCACGTTTCATTTTATCTCACCATACTTGGTTGTGTGACTACTCGTGTAACTGTATTTTAATAGGGGAAACATGGAGGTGTTTGGTCGCTTCTAACTTCATCTCTGTTTGGATCCTAATGAATGCATTGGGCTAGCTAAGTGCTATCAAAGTTGTGCCACGCGCCAGAGCCAGTGAGTGCACGCATTGAAACGTGAGAGGTATGTTTCAACTTGTCTTAATTAAGCGAATAACGTAGTTTAATATGAAAATGGTGAAGTGTTCCAGTTGAACCATTGCGGGAGTATACGACCAGTGCCCAGTCCGTAAGTAAAACACTATTATCAAGTCAAGGTCTGTGTCTGAAACATAAGTACACACGCTGGGCAGTGTGCATTTTCCGGAAGTTACGTCAGAATAGACTGTCCGAAAGTCAAGCGCTCTTACTAGATGGGTCGGTTGGTGTGATTTCCAAGTGTGCATCCATGCATCTTTTTTGGCCTCAGATATCCCATAATCCATTGCGCAGCGCAGGTCAAGCACCACACGTCATGCAAATCGTCCATACACACCCTCCCCGAGTCAGGTAACGCCAACTAGTTAGTGCTGTCCAAATGAAGGTAGGGACGCATACTGAGGAGCAAGCTAACTGAGACACTACTGGAAAGAAGGTACTATCCAGCGTGCACGCTTGACTTTTGGACACAGCCAAGGAATGCACTCGCTAGCCTAGCAGGTTTTATGTCCATTTTGACAATGCTAGCACTCACTAGCCAAGCTAAACTCATGCCATGAAGCTAGCTGTCGCTAAACTGTCATGTTATGGAAGAAACTGACTAGCTGTTAGCCAATCAAGCAGCTTAGCTTGTTGAATATCAATGACAACTGGTGCAAATCGAGCTGAGTCCTCCTGCAGGCTTCCTATACCATTCTAGAATAGCTTCAAACAAGGTAGCAAAGACATTTTCTGATTAATTAGACGTGAATCTACCGTGCACCAAATTAACCTCGAAAAGTTTCGCTTGTTGTTTTTCAGGCTCACTCAGTTTAGGCCTGTAGTCGAGGCCATTTTCTGGTGTAATCAGTGTCTTGACGTTTCAGATTTCAGTGTATACCGGTAGGCCTAGGCATTTTACAAAATCCATTCATCAGCCAAATTTGTGACATGCGGTGAGGTGTAGTGACTGTGATCAATCTTTGATTTAGACTGCCGCTTCCTGCTGGCCTCAGCAAGATGATTGGTCACTGACAGTCTATATAACACAGTGCATTATGAATCTTATCTTGAGCAGGTTCAACCTGAAACTATCAAAGTACCAGTAGGCTGTTTAGAGGTGGATAAGCACAATTTAGAGATGCAGAAATGCTATTTGCAAAATTCAGGAGGTGCGTAAACAACGTTAGTGTGTTTAGCCTCCACTACAGCCCTGGTTATGACTGTACAGTATGTGTGTGTATGTGTGTTTGGATTGGAAAGTTACAACTTTGTGTGTGTGTGTGTGTGTGTGTGTGTGTGTGTGAGAGAGAGAGAGAGAGAGAGAGAGAGAGAGAGAGAGAGAGTGTGTGTGTGTGTGTGTGTGTGTGTGTGTGTGTGTGTGTGTGTGCGTGTGTGTGCGCGCGGACGTCTGTACATCACATAAACATCTCAAACAGTCGGCCTCTGGAGTACCTCTTGCGTCTGCAGACAGACACAGCTGTTGGCGAGGACAATTCAACCTGCCAGAGTGTCCACAAGCGACCAGAGGTATGAGCACCCCACCCCACACCCCCGCCCCCATACCGACTCCTACTCCACTCCCCTACCTTCTCCTCTGGAGGAGAAAAAAAATCCCCACCAGCTTGATTACTCCTTAAGTAAACAGTCCTGTGCAAAGCTCCCCTCTAGCTCCCCTCTTAGGGGTGCGGGTCAACAGGGCCGATTCTTCATCCTTATATGGCCAGCTGTCGAGGAAAACCGAAACGCCGCAGATAACGACCCGACGGGCCATCCGTTTTGACGGTGGCGGTGTTTACGTGACCGTCTCCGACTCGCCGAAATTACAGGGGGATTGGGGATCCCGTGGAGGGGAGCAGCTGTGCCGCGATATTTACAACTCAGGAAGGTGTTGGGGGTGTCGGGGGTGTTGGGGGGAAAGAGGGATGAGGGAGCATGGAGAGAAAGAGAGAAGGTGGGCGGGGGGGGTGTAACCTCTTCAGCTATCTGTCCTTAAACTGTGACAGTGGAAGGTTTGCACAGTGTTCACGTCCCGTGAGAATCATTTGTAAGGATCGAGTATTACTTAACGAGAGGAAAAAGGAGAGATTGAGAGCGTTATAGCGGAGTTGTCAAGAAGCGTTGGATTTACGTTACGAGGAATGCATGTGTGTGTGTGTGTGTGTGTGTGTGTGTGAGGCTGCTGAGCATTCCTACTCACCCCCAAGCGCCTGGCTGCAGCTGGGGCTTGGCTGCCTCACTGCGAGATGACACTCACCGGGATCTATACACACATATGCACAGCTAACACAGAGTGACTCTGATGATGAGTGTGTGTGTGTGTGTGTGTGTGTGTGTCTGTTTCTGTGTGTGTGTGTCTGTGTGTGGGGGGTGTGTGTCTGTGTGTGTGTGTGAGTGTCTGCATTTGGGTTTGTATTCGTGTGTATGTGTGTGTTTGTATGGGTTTACATTTGAGATTCCATCTGTGACTGCATTTGTGGTCTTGGATGCGTATGTCTTTGGAAGGGAAGTGATAACGGCCACATTTCTTTCCTTGTGAATAAATGTTTTGTGACTGTGAAAAATAAGGATCAAATGAAGGATATGTTTAATAGGAGTGAGTGGCCCATTATGTGATTGGTAGGTATTACAGTAATTGGGTGGTGAAGACATCACATAAAATGGTTTCATACATCCATGGCTGGCTTTGCCCTCTAACATTCACTCTGTGTATTTGTGTGGTCTGGATTTGGACGCATTCGACTGGATTCCTGGATTGGGCTAGGGGTGTATCTAATGAGCATTGATTCAAATTACACTGAGAGGGATTGGCACAACTCATAGCTCACACCACAAAAGTTGAGCTCATAATCTTCAGGCTAGATAGAGGCAGTTTGCGGGGGAAAAAAACGCTTTTCTTACAGTAAGAAGGAATATATTTTGGTGGGAATAAGAACATGAAGCTTTCATGTTAGACTCAAACACTGAGAATGTAGCGTAATATCCACGAGGAGGGTAATGTCCAATTCAAACACTTTTTTTCCACACAGCCTTTTAAGACAAATGTTTCCTCTTACTCTCACCCTGACTTAGAGTCAATCACAGTATTATAATAGGTTACCCAGATGGACATCATTCACTAATTAGACATGTTGGCATTCTTTATTGGACCTATCTGATATCATTGCAAGTTTGCAGTAGGCCTATAGTAAATTAGTCTACACTTTGAATACTCCCTTGTCATAAATCTCTCAGATATAAATCACTCACAACATAACTGTTCTAACGAAGCACTGCTTTTATACTGGAAGAGTTCACAATATTTAAGTGAATTTGATATAGGGTTTGTGTGCCAGGATTGCACTATTTCAGCGCTGGGTCAGCAGATTAATGCAAAATTCATGGCTGCACAATTCCACTCCAAACACACACACTCTCTCTCTCTCTCTCTCTCTCTCTCTCTCTCTCTCTCTCACACACACACACACACACACACACACACACACACACACACACACACACACACACACACACACACACACACACACACACACACTCACACTTACACACCCTTTGTGAGTACAAGTTTATGGCGCTGAAGGGCAGTGTAATTCTTATGGGCCTCTTTTGGAAACCTCAGAAGATAAATAAGTTGTGCTTAATTCTGCTCAGGCCCTTGGTTTGTGCTTTTTTTTTGCATGTCTTCCCGGCAGCGGTTTTTGTAGAGGTCAATTAAATATAATTTAAAATTCCTTTAAGTGTAGCATCATGAGAAAAATAAGGAGGGAAGAAATAAACACCCATATTAGGCATAGCTCAGATGTGAGCAAATGTAGGAATAATAGGTGTAACTGCGTGAAGCGATTTGATGCTAGTTTGTATAAATAGCATATGGCTAACGTTTGATTACACTCTACTGTGAACATATCAGTAAGCTAGCTGACATAACCCTTTGCTAATTAGCCATGCCTTTCATATACAGTACATGTATCTTGCATGATATGTTACAGCACAATTAGCCTGTAAATGGTATCATTTCCATGGCATGGTGCTTTCTACAGCTTATTTAATGCATTGCAGGCCCATCCGTTGAACACAAAGTGCTCTATGAGTCCAGCGCTATAAATAAGAATACTTTGACCGGCATTTTTGTGAATATCCCGGCACCAGCGGAAAACTTTCATTTGTGTTCATTGCCAACGCCTAGGAAATGGCACTGTGTGTGTGTGTGTGTGTGTGTGTGTGTGTGTGTGTGTGTGTGTGTGTGTGTGTGTGTGTGTGTGTGTGTGTGTGTGTGTGTGTGTGTGTGTGTGTGTGTGTGTGTGTGTGTGTGTGTGAGAGAGTGTGTGTGTGTGTGTGTGTGTGTGTGTGTGTGAGAGAGAGAATGTGTGTATGTGTGTGTGTGTGCGTGCGTGTATGCGCAAATGTGCGAGTGAGTGTGTGTGTGTGTGTTTGTGTGTGTGCGCACGAATGTGTGTGTGTGAGAGTGTGTGTGCATGTCCATTTCTGTCCATTTCTGTGTGTGTATGTGAGTGTGTGTGTACTGTATGTGTGCGTGCATGCAAATGTGTGTGAGTGTGTGTGTGTGCACAAATGTGTGTGTGAGTGTGTGTGCATGTGCGTGTGTCCACGTACATGTGCTTGTCCATTTAGCACATCATGTGAACACAGGTATGAGGTCACTTGTGTGTGTCTAACGTGCACAACAATGCGCAGAAACAACAACCACCCCCCTAAAAAATAGCTCTGCCTCCCTCAGGGGAAGCTGTGGTTTATTATAATTTGCAGGCTCTGCATGCTTTTTTTTCAGACCTGTAAATAATGATTTCACTGGAGCAGATTTTAATGTCACCGCGCCACGCATTGACATGCGCGTCGGGCCCGCGGGCCAAGAAATCGAGGGAGAAAATAGAAGGGTCTGATGAATAAAATTATAGCCGCAACGGCCAAGTCCGAACCCGGGAGAAGAAAGAGTTCTCTTGTTTGTTTTGTTCTCTCCTCTCTCCTGAGCTGCAGCGTAACTATTTACACTAAAACTTACCATCAACCACCCGGAGTGTACTGGCCACTCGATGAAACTGGACCAGAGAAGAAATAAGAACAGGGAAGAGAGAGAGAGAGAGAGAGAGAGAGAGAGAGAGAGAGCCCCTTAATCATAATATGAAGTATCTGTGGTCGGAGAGCTTTAGAATACTGATTACAGTGTGTCGAATATGCTTAGCGGCGATTGAGCTTCGTCTGTGTGAAAAGAGCTTTGCTTGCGCTAATGGCTTTGCATACTTCCATGAATCCTTCACCGATGTGAGCAGTGGTTTTTAAACAAGTCAGTGTCCATCTATGAAGATATTTTTTATTCGCCGCCCTCCATTTTTGGACTTTTTTTCACCCTCGATGTAGAACTATGCACAGAGGAAGGAGTTTGTCTGAAGAACAAACTATAGAACCGTTCATTTGAGCTGTGTTTTCTCTTTTTTGTGCCAGCCTTTGGGGTTCCGTAGTGGAGCCCTGGGAGGACAGCACACGGAGGACACATAAATGGGACCCGTGACATGCCAGGACTGGCAGCTGTGCCAACCCACCAGGCCTGTTCCAGTTGGAACCACGTTTAGGTGGCCTTGCCTGTTCTGCCACCTCTAAAGAGACACAAGAGCATATTATGCTGGTGTACAGTATGAGTCTGCTTTTGTGTGTGTGTGTGTGTGTGTGTGTGTGTGTGTCTGTGTGTGTGTCTGTGTGTGTGTAATATAATCATGAGTTAGTTTTCTGCATTTTACCCATACGTGGTTAGTGTGCACACATTCATGTGTGTATGAATCCTCCCTGCTCACAGTGTGTGTGTGTGTGTGTGTGTGTGTGTGTGTGTGTGTGTGTGTGTGTGTGTGCATGTGTTTCCGTGCTTATTCTTGTGTGTGCGTGTGAGTTTCCACTTTTACGTGTGTATATGTGTGTGTGTGTGTGTGTGTGTATGTGTGTGCGTGTGTGTGTTTGCATGCATGCAACCAGAAAGTCGCTTATCGCTTTTTTTACAAAAGGAACTGAGGCCATTAAACTATACCACAAGAAGGCAATTACGCCATTCTGTCCCAGAGCCGTCCTATTCCAATATGGTTCACATTTTACACACGTATTAAAAAACTATGATTCAGGACTGCGTGACTGCTCGAGACATGGCTCATATGTCTGCGTTTATGCGCTGGGAGTGATATGGACCTCAACAGTGATGCTGGTTCAGGCCTTTTTTTTATCCTTTCACCAGCGCTAGGGTGAAATATTAATGCTCCATATCAGTGCTGCTCCAGTTGAGTTCTGAGCAGTATCCAGGGCCAGGCCAAAAGTTTGTTTTCCTTCCTTAATATCACCTCGTAATTCGTCGGATAAAGCTCCTCTGGCGAATGCGGGGCAAGCGATGTGACAACATGCCTCTTTGACGTGTAATGACATGCTCTTTCTGTTGAGAAATCCCAACTGTGGGTCTGTCCTCCTGACGCAGACAGCTGTGTGCAGGCTTGAGATAGAGAGAGAGAGATAGAGAGAGAGAGAGATGGAAAGAGAGTGAGCATGAGCGTGTGTGTGTGTGTCTGTGTGTGAGAAAGAAAGCGAGCTGTCACATGCATCTCAGCATCCATTTAGCTAAACAGGAAATAGTCTAATGGTGTCACAATCTATTTCACAAATCCATTCCTCATGCCACAGGGGCTGACGAGGACAAGTAGTGAGCCCATGGAGGAAGCCTCACCCCCCTCCCCACGTTTCACAAATCCAATCGGTGACGTCCCCCACGGCTTTTACAACTCGCTCGCTACCCTCTCCACACGTGGCCATTCAAGTCCAGCGGGAGTTGACCAATGTGATTAGCTGGGCCTGTGTCCGGTCTCTGTGAGTCTGTGTTTATTTGTGTTTGTGTGCTGTGAGGTCCATGCTAAAGCCCCAGATGAATGGGTTGTCTATGCTGCCTGTGGTGTCATTACTGTAAGTTCCTGGAATCAACTTGGCTGCAAATATACTGGCAGATATGGTAACATCTAATATGATATTATAGCACAGTACCTCTATTTGTAAAATAGCTAGAAACTATTTTAAATAGCCTAGAAAGTATGTTGTAAATATTATTTGTGTAGAGCATTGTTTTGGAGCCACCAGATTAGATACTTGCATTTGTATCCTTGAAAATGCTTCAACTTTTCTGAAGGCAGAATCAGGTGTCCTTGAATCTCATTTGGAAGCAAGCAGCCTCATTTTTATTTCATCACTGCCTGAGTCGCAGCTTTCTTTCCCATCATGAGCACTCATCTCCCGCTCCTCTGGCCATACCTACCCCGTGTTATGACTGAGCTCTCTCCAACGACAGAGAAGGGGACACAGCTGAGCCAGTCAGCCTCATGAATAAGAGCCAGACATGGAGAAGAGGGGAGAGGAGAGGAGGGGAGAGGAGGAGAGAGGATTTGAGAGGAGGAGAGGAGAGGAGGGGGGATTGGAGAAGAGGAGAGGAGAAGAGAGGAGAGGGGAGGAGGGGAGATTTGAGGATAGGAGAGGAGGGAAGGGGAAAGGAGAGGAGAGTAAGGGGGAGAAGAGGAAAAGAGAGGAGAGGAGAGAAGAAAAGAGGAGAGGAAAGGAGTGAAGTGGAGAGGAGCGCCCCCTGATCTGCACCTCTCTCTCCCCCTCTCAGCCTCCTTCTGGGCCCGTGAAAAGACAGCCTGTGCTGGATGGCTCCGTGTGCACGTGGCAGGAGCTTGAGCGGGAGCCTGACTACCTGCTGCTCCCAGCCACCTGTTCCTCCCCGCCGAGAGGGGAAGGCGGCGGGGGGAGAGCAGGACAGCACCCCCCCCTGATCCTTATCCCCGACACGACTCTCCTCAAGAGAAGGCTGGAGAGCTGCCCTGGCTGGCGTAAGCCCAGTGAGCCGCTGTCTGGTCTATAGAGACAGATACACAGAAAGGAGGAGGGCAGAGACAGACAGACGGAGTGATAGAGAGAGGGAGGAAAGGGAGAGAGGGGATGGGGGAGCACATACAGCCATACACATGCTCCTCTCAGCTGCATGGAAGCGCAAGGGAAACATTAATAACCCCCTCCCTCCACCTCACCCCGCCACACACACACACACACACACACACACACATACACACACACACACACACACACACACATGCACGCACACACATACGCGCACACACACGTCTGTATCTGCAGACAGATCCAGTCCAGACGGTGGCTGTCCGTGTTGGAACGTTGCGTGCGGAGAAGATGGGGCTCCTGTGGGACTCCTGGCAGGGAGCCGCTGTCCCCTCCGTTCCTGTCCCTCTCCACCGGGAGAGGAAGAGCAGCAGGAGGAGCAGCAGGAGGAGGAGGAGGAGGAGGAGGAGGGAGGGAGAAAAGGAGGAAAAGACAAGTGGGGAGGAGAGGAAGAGAGGAGAGGATCATCTCCCCTGTGGCAAGTGTCCAGTGACTCCTCATCTGCACCCCCATTGACAGAGCAGACCCTGTCTGACCTCATGTGTGTGTATGTGTGTGTGTGTGTGTGCTGGGGGTGTCCAGCTGTCCTCTGTGTGCCAGATGACTTTCCACTCTCCGCTGTCCACTCCAGCACAACCAGACCCAGACCCTGACCAGACCCTGCCTGTGCTGACCAAGTCACTCAAGCTCCAGACCAAACAAATCAAGTTCAGTGACAGCACATGGCTCTGATAGCTGTCCAGCACTTTAGTGATGACCTCATGTAATGCTGTTGAGTTAAAGGTTGTCTGGTGAGATGTCAGATGGGGGGGATATAATATTTTATATTGTTTGTCAGCCTTTCGCATTTGTCCACACCTGCTGGTGGTGCAAACCTCAGTGTTTGGATAGAGTAAAGGCTTTGATTCCAACAAACTGTGAGACTTTCTCAGAAAGGTCTCGTTTTTTTCCCTCAGAGTGTGAGAGCAAACAGGCCTTCCTGGAAGAGCTGCTTTAAACACCCGAGATCAAAGTGACAAGAGGACG
>NC_085008.1:4767098-4839598 GCF_963854185.1 Sardina pilchardus
AAAGCCTCTGGCCTTGATACAGTGGTTTGAGTTTCCATAGAACTTAGAGACAGAGAAAGAGAGAGAGAGAGAGAGAAACCCTGATGCAATCTAATCCCATGCACAATGTAAATGAATGAATATGTATGTTACCCTTCAACATAAGTAAGATCCACAATCGTTGCAATCAGTAATTAAGGTCGTACATAACTGTTAGTAAATTATAAGAGGGCAAAAGCCAAGTCGACTTTCATAATATCTGAAGTTACCATTGGTGTATAAGTGTATACTGGGATTTGAGACTTACGCTGCTATCATGGATATTTCAGCATGACATGAATACCAGGCCTCAGATTTCATGAGCTACTACTTGTCTTCATAGACACCGTGTGCATGTGTTTTGAAAATGTGTAGCACATCATGAATGGTGACCATGGCCAGCTGAGCAGCTTGTTTCAGGCAATAATGGGCAAAGCTTCAACTTGCAAAGGTTCAAGAGAATTCTTGCTTTTATTGCTTTGTATAAAATGTCCTTTTTTCCCAAAAATGGAGTTTGTAGATTCTTACTGTTCAATTTTCACTGACATGATTCCCTCTCCTGGTGCAATTCCTCTAGTCTGAGGCCTTTGTGAACACTGAGATTAAGGAGTGTCAGAGAAAATGGAATTAGTATTGATTCATACAAACAGATGTACGAATTGGTCCTTATTTCTGAGAAATGACGTCTCCTTTGGCCTTTGATCAGTGCTCTTTTTAAGTTGAACTAGTGCTTCACTACAAGCTACAACAAACTATTCTTAACTATTGTCACATGTCATGGGGATGACGTATGTGGTCATGTAAACAGTTCAAACCAAAACAACTGCATCCTAGTCTAAGCTATGACACATTTGAACTAAATAAGTCCGTTTTTGCTCATTTACTCACCCTCATACCACCTGCATTTGTAGATACAGTATAACAGAATGGCAGGAAGTGATTTCACCCACCATGGACATTTGGTCCTCCTAAATGTAACTCCATGGCTACAGCCCTGGCACCCATGATACAGAGATGGAGCCAAGAGTTTCTCCCCTGCTCACTGGGACAAGCTATGATGGTGAGTCATCCTTAGTTTTGGGTAAATCTGATTTGCTCCAGCATTACCCCCCTGACCAACAACATAAGCAGCGCTAAGCTAAAAAAGCTCCTTAGATGGGCTCCCAAACATAGCCTGAGTCTACTTTCATCTTTTCCCCCAATTCACTTTCTTGGCATTAGGATTCCACCAGACTCACTGGGATAGCTTTAAATGCAGACAGGTGAGCCTTTTTCAATGTCATTCTATTCAAGTGGGTACTCACTGCCCACGGGTGATACACAGAGAAATGGGCATACTTTTCTACAAATATGGTTCTGTTACAAGAACTAAGTTTCCCATACATTGGACTCTCACATAGCAAATCTACATTGTGTTCTTTTCGCCTGCACTTCTCGAGGCCTCTCTTTGAAGCAGTATCAGACACACTCTTCAATACTCCAAGTTCTGGAGCCACAGCAAGGTACGGTATACTCCTGAAAGAGAAGTAATTTGAGCAGAAACTAGCAATGAAATGAGTCCACAATTGAATGGCTCGTCAGATGAGAAAGAAAAAAATCACAAAGGAAAGCCCACAGAAGAACATTGGAATGAAAGTCCAGTGTCTGAGAAGCATTCGCACCTCTGTGTGATCTCTAGCGAATGATACTGCCTGTAGGTCACTGAACCTTACAATGGTATCACTCCTAAA
This sequence comes from Sardina pilchardus, assembly GCF_963854185.1. Classification (NCBI taxonomy): domain Eukaryota; kingdom Metazoa; phylum Chordata; class Actinopteri; order Clupeiformes; family Clupeidae; genus Sardina; species Sardina pilchardus. Next base: position 4,768,847 of record NC_085008.1, read on the forward strand.
GCTATGCAGAAATGGACCTATGTGCTGTAGTAGATCCAACAACGTCAGCATGATCCTATGAGAAGAGAAGAAGACGAAGAAGAAGGCCACATCTAGTGTGGGAGCAGATTGTTTAAATGGGATTCCGATCTGTTCCCACTTATAACACTGTTGGAAACATTTTTATTCTTTTCACAGATGAACTTGTTGAACCACAACACGAACCTGGGCTGAACCAGACTTGATGATGACTCCTGATTTGCCCTCAAACAAGCCTCTTCACGTCCTTTTTAAATGAGGAGAATTTACGAGAAATTATATCAGTGACAAGATAAAACATGCCATCAGATTATGTGACCCAGTTTATCCCGTCACAACATACACTGTGAAATGAAGAGATACAATGCAAGTGCAAGATTTAAACTGAAATGATTGAAAGGCCCTTGGACTACATAACAGGGAATATTAGGCATCATATCCAACCTTAGAGGTGTGGAAATTACACACACATTAAAGAAACTCACACTAAAGACGTTAGGAAGTTAAATATTTGATGATGATACAAAAAATGCAAGACGTGGCAACCATTCTTCAAAGGAGCGGAGGTCAATATCTGCGATAGACAATTTCAGGTTTTTAACAGATTAAAGCAGCCACAGGTATTACTGAATATTTTCACAGAGATCTTGCACACTTGCAAACAGTATATATTTTTGAAGTTGGTTTTGTGGCGGTGAACAGTCAGGGCTCTTTTGATCAGTTTTCATGTGCCCCCTTGTGGCTTCACTGTCCACTGCAAAGGATGCCGCCAAACTCATGTTTGCCAAGCAAAGATATAAAGGGCCATTTGTCTGCAGAATTTCAAGCGTGCTCAGGAAAGAGAAGTCTAAATAGCAAACTGCCACCTCAAGGGAGAGCACATTTGCTACTTTACCTTGATTATGTTTGCAAAGATAAGAATCTGCCTGGTGAGCAGTGTCTCTTTTTGAAGTGTTAGCAAACAATAAGGCTTGAATAGCTTCCAGACTTCGACTATGGCATTCTGGTATGTCTTAGGATGTTAGATTTGTATGCACTAATAAACACAAATTGGAGTTGCAATTTGTTCAAAGCAACCTCAGCAAATTATAGTGTCTTTCATAGGCGGAAATCCATCAGAGGTCATTTGTGGTCTATGCTCTTTACTTTAGTGTGGGCCTGCTTGATAACCCCAATGAAAAGCTCATGAAGGCTGCTATGTTGGTGGTGCTGTTTGGCCACAAAGGTTGCTTTGTTAATGATTCTTTTTTTAAATGTTATAGCTTGGCTGTTGATTGGCCGCTGCGAGAAATCTGCCTACAAACATAGCACAAGGAATTTAACAGCTCTATCTGAAAATAGTGGAACATATACCTCCTTTGAGAATGTGTTCATCTCCAGATAGCCAGCAATAACTAATGTCTAATGAATAGATTTCATTGGTTTCAGGTAACGTTAGCAACCTGGAATCACCTTAAATTGAATGCCTTTAATATAGTTTTAGAAGGAACCAAACTACAGGAACTGTAGTGAACACTGAAGGATACCAAGCAGTCCATTTGAAAGCTGTTGGGTGAATACAGGAACTCTCTTTGACAAGGTCTCCGGGCCATAGCCAAGGCCATGTCCATTTATCACCACATATACAGGCCTCTAACAAAGTGGCATTCACGGTCTTCCTCAGCACATCCCCAGAGCATTCAACACAGCTCAGACGGTTAAAAACTCGCATTTACAAGGCATATGACTGCATTCGTCTCAAGGACCAGCTTTCAACCGTTCATCAAAACTGGGGCGATGAGCTGTCACCAGCCAATCATCTCTCTCTTCCTCAGCTCTCCCTTCATCATTTTAGTCAATTTCAAGTGTCAAAAAAAAGCGAAAAGAGGCAACATTTGTTTGGCCCTTGGCATTGGAGTTGCAGAAGCCTTGGAGTCACTGGATGATCAGAGTATGATGAGGCCTGTTGGTGCCATGGTGGACTACATTTTTTGAAAGGCACTTCAGGACTCCCTGGAGGACAGGTGGAATATGTACAACCACACACAAAATAATACTGAGACCTTGTATTAATGTGGTACAGCCAGAGAAACGGAGCAGGCTCTGTGTGAGTGACTGGAGCTGCGCTGAAAGAGTAAATGGTGCCGGGGAGAATGAGGGGAGCGAGGGATGAAATGCACGAGCGTAAGCGTGCTGCTCTTCCCCAAACGCAGCATCCCGAGGAGGGCATAAAAAACGGAGAGAGAGAGAGAGAGAGAGAGAGAGAGAGAGAATAAACCCTCCGCAGGTCAGAGCAGTGAACTCTGTAATCTTTTGTGTTCTTTCGCGTGCCCCCATGATTTAAACGGCTGCTCTGCCTCCTCTCTTTGTTAACAGGCTGCAGCATAATGATGTGGTTTTCTGTGATGTTCCAACGCCAAGGCTCCAGGCTACAGCTTAAGTCGGCAGCACGCGGGATCAAGAAACACAAAAAAAACGGGGGTGTGGAGGTTGAGTTTGGGTGGGGGGGAGGTGTTGAGGGTATGAGGAGGGGAGGGGGGTAAGACAGTGAAAAATGGAGAAAAGTGGCTCACTCTACCCCAAGGTAGGAAATAAATTGCAGATGATAACTAGTAGCACGAGGTACAAACAGCATAATAAATCATCAGAGGTTTTCTCTTCTTCTCCCCCCCCCCCTACTTTTTTTGTCGGTAAAAAAAAAGAAAAAGAAATAAAAATCAAACTTGGGGCATACACGCTTGGCAGGCAGGCCATTAAAAAAATTACTCTGTGCTCAGAAAACAGAAGCCCACTGTCACTTCATATCCCTCACTCCCCCCAAAAAAGACAACACACTCCTCACTCTCCGCGCACTGATGCACTCTGCTGTTTCTTGGTGCCACACTTTGTTTGATATGGACATGAAATTTAATTATGTTTAATTTTGTCTGCAATTACTTGGGTGAACATTTGTGCTGAGAGTAATGTCATACAAGTTCCTCCCTGATTAAATGTTGTTAGGGGTCCAAGCAGTGAAGCTGCTGGATCTCTTGTTTTTGTTCTGATTCTTCATCATTATTATTTTTTCGCAACATCCTTTAAGATTGACCATTAGTCTGGGGAGTCTGCGCTGTATTTTTTACACAAGAGGCGTGATCAATGGGCATAGTTCAAATGACTGGTGGATAAGCCAGTTTGTGATTGGTCCCCACAGATTTGTAAGGTTTCCAGCCTGAGCTGCAGGACAAAATCAAATCGCCGGCAAACCTGGCTGGGTTTACCCAGTCTAGTGCTCTGCAGCATACATACAGGGCGATCAGAAACGGATGGTCAGAGTTGCAAAGTTTATAGATATTAAAGGTGTCCCATATGAAAAAGAAATAGAAAAAACGTATACTGCCGGCAATGTGTTTTATATACAAAACTTGTATGATTTGATTCCCTCTTGAAAGTGGCTCCTTTCTCGTTTTCCTCATACATTGTCATATACAGCATAGCCCTTACTGTTTACAAAGCTTTATATATGCAGGTTACACAGATTTGCTAAGGATCTTATAATGTCTTATGTGGGAAAAGGAATAGACAAATCCTACACAATTTTACCATGTTTTATCTGAATCCTGATAGATTTTTATATGACAGTGAAACCATTATAAGATCCTTAGTAAATCTGTGTATGACATTGTATGAGGAAAACGAGAAAGGGGCCACTTTCAAGAGTAAATCATATAAAACACATTGCTGGGAGTATACGTTTTTTTCTATTTCTTTTTCATATGGGTGAGTCCATATTCACTCGTATAATGGCACGATTTTGTGGTGAAATGGTGGGCACTGGGGGCACAAAAAGAGTTGTTCTTAATGGGAGCTCTGGGCGTAAATCCTTTACCAATGAGAACGACATCTGTCATTTCCTTTAAGAGCAAGCAGTGCAATCTCAAACAACTCATTGGTATTTTGATAGGCAGCGGCACATTTGAAGGAATCTGTTTGCACGTGAGACCGTATGGAACAGGGACTCCACTACACCTTGCTTTACTAAAAGCCTGTTTGTGACTACGGTAGTTTAATATCTGCACTTATTCAAACTCGCAGGCAAAGTGATACTATAACTTCACTGTAGTTTCAGCGCATGGTGAAAAATCCCTCACTTTATTGAGTGTAAGATAAGAATAAGCTTTGCCTCGCGCTTTGCACTACCTTGCCTTGGGGGCAAGATCGGGCCCACAGACAACACAGGTTCAACACAGGTCCCAAATCAGCGCATGATCTCACAAAACTGAAATTACCCATGTCTGTCCATAGGGGGCACTATAATAAGCGTGTTTACGTTTTTGCTCATATCTTGGGAACCCATTGGATTTTTTTTAAGAGGCGTTGGGCAAGTAAACAGCAAACAGTACAAGTTGCTACAAGTGATGCCAAATGAGATCATCAGATCTTTCAAAAGTTTAACAACTTAATGAAGATAAACAGGGATCTTTATGTCTCAACTATGTGGATGTTGCCTATAAACAACAATTCATGCTCATAGAAACAACAAGGTCACTAAATTATTATCAGATTATTATTTTAAAATCAACACAGCATCAGGGTATTCCCACAAGAGTCTATTACTAGTTCATTAAAGGTGCAGTAAGTAATTGCACACAGCGTCACATTTTGTTAATGTTTGTGTTTATATTTAAGCTTCTTTGTAGATGCTTTTGTCCACCACAATGTACATTATATTTTATCCAAAGGCCAAACTAAATGTCCCAGAGAGGTAACTGATGGGCTTGAAATCGCATACAATCACAGACTGTACCTTTTACTTCACAATGTGAAATGCAAGTGCAGGAACGACTGAGAAATATATCAGTTCAATGCATATTTGTAGTGTCAGACAAACCTTTCGAAAACCTTATGAACTGGAAAACAAAACATTTGTAAAAGCTGTAAAAGAAATTCTCCTGTGGCTGCAGCTTGTGAGCCATGCAGGCAACTGTAAATGAAGGAGCTCAATTGCAATGCTCATCACCGGCCTTTTGCAGTGGAGCACAGCCATCCAAGCACCACACTGATGATACACAAACACATGTAAAATACTGGAGAACAAAAACTTTAACAGGATGGATTCAAATCCCCAACTAATTTCAACTGTCAATCCATATGCTAATTTGGTGCCATTTTGTGATATATATTTAAATGACTAAAGCCTTCCACAGATTAGAAATTTGAATAGGGATTTCTAGATCCATTCTGACCTGCATGAGTAGGGGGAAGATGTGGGATAAACCAGTAATTTTCTTGGTATTACCAATGTAATTGCTCATGGCAAATGCTGTGATGGGGATTGTTTAATGGTAATTGAGACACAGTAAGACATATGACTATTAAAGTGAGAGAGAGAGAGAGGAAAGAAAAGAAATGTTAAAATACTTTTCTCAAGTAGTGATAAAATGACACCAATTTGAGCTGCAACCTTACTGTGGTTTAATGATGAGACATGAAGCTGCCTCAATGGCTACTGTCAAAGCAGGATTTACCTTTGGAATCCCGACTAATGAGGTTTAACGATCAGGTAAATATGACTATCAAGGGGTGAATGATTAAACATGAAATTCAAATGAGACATACGAAATCCAAGAAAACATAACTAATTTATCTAGCCTATGTTACCGCTCTACCTGAAGACTCCGTCAATGGCTCATTTAGGGGGGTTTATTGTATTTTCAATTTCTGTCTTTTCCATCTCTCGTTCATTATTCCTTTCATCCTTGCCTGAGTGACACATCTATAAATTTGAGAGCATTGAATGTCCAAAGGCACTGCATGTACTTATGGACTTATGCTGAAAGCATTTTCATAGCAGACAGCATATTGCTGTATAGAATACACTAATTAAAATGAATGATTTTTTGCTGTCTTGCAAAGTGGGTCATCTGTGTAATACCAGCTTGTACATAGGCCGTGATCTGACACAAGAGGTTTTCTGAAAAATATCCAATAGCTTAAATGTGGAAGCACTCGATGCACTGTTTACTTATACATAACAACGATTGGGGGCATCTGCCTAGCAAATAAATAATGTAATAACATCAATAATTAACTGACAGTGTGTTATCATTATACAATTTAAATGAGGGTTAAAGCTGTCTGGGATGCCTTAGTGAGCGCTTCCTTCACAGCTGAAGCATATTTCCACTTGTCCACCATTTCAATATTCAATATTTTTCATATGGAATATTGAAGATATGTTTGAGAACTCACTGCGACAAATAAATCTCTATCTGCTCTGCCCCAAAAGATGACAGCCATCCCATGCTACATATTTTCTGCTGTTGCTCTATTGTGCATTGCAATTTGTATGCAACCTTTTGGCATTTACAAACCAACTGCGTGGGTAGTGTTGGTTGGTGGGACGTCTGTGTTTTCTCTGAGAACGGCCAACAATGTCCATCTGTTACACCATAAGCGGCCTGCTGAATAACTCCCTGCAACCAACATAATGCCTTGCCAAGGCACATTCACCAGTGCAGCGTGACTCCCCGTCACTGGGGTCTGACAATTTTGACAGTCATTTCCTGACACTCAACTCTTGACATAATTGGTGTTAAAAAGTTCTGTCCCATTCAGAGAGAGGATGCGTAGGGATTGCGACAGTGGCCAGTTATAGGGACTTTGGCCCTGGCTCTACACGTTATACTCATCTGAGTCTCTCTCTCCTTCTCTCTCTCCCTCCCTCCCTCCCTCTCGGACCTCCAAGCACCTGATGTGGACAGAGTGCATCACCTCTTTGCCCTCACCCCAATTAACAACATCCACCTGTGTGACGCAAGGACTGGCCAGCCGTATTGCATCAGGGTGATTGCCTCACACTGACCACACTGGGCAAAAGAGGGGGTAGAAACACTGATGTGTCCAATTAGGGCCTAATGGTCACAGCCAGGGCAGAGGTAACCATGGAGACCCAAAATGGCCGGAACTGGACACTGACATTTGACTTGGCTTAAAAAGACTCACCACCTCAGAACAAGGCCTAACGTCTTGCAGTGGCATTGCAAGAGAATCGCTTGTGTGCAGTCAGACTCTAAACTTTTTGGCTATTGTCCTAGCTAGAACATGTTGATACTCAGAGTCAATAAGCTATACATTTCACACCACTGCAGGGTACAGAGACGGTTTGATGTCACAGTGGGTCTTTTGGCCCCCGTGCAGTGGTCATGAAGGTGGTGACAATGGAATTTCAGGTTCACTGTATGCCCATTTTACATATCGAACTGCTGTTAGTCAACTACATCAAGACAGTTTTACAATATATAACCCTGTTAATGGTCAATTCTATTAAGTCAGTTGCTATGAACATTTTTAGATATCCCCTTCATTGATAACCCACAGAGCTAGGTTGGTAGGGTGGATATGCAACTTTTGGCCAGACAACTTGGTTTTGGTGCCATCTGTCCATTGTCTGGTCAGAGGTTGATTTTCAAACTTTTGACATCTGAAATATTTACAGGCTACAACTCAAAAGAGTTGGCAAGGCCCCGGCCGTCTAGTATCTCTGCTCATTTTCATTACACTGCAATATTAAATTCTATACTGTATACACATTGCGATAACCTTTCCTGGATGGTGGGCCAATCAACCTCAAGAGGGGAGTTGGTGAAGAATGTGTAAATGTAAAAAACAAAGGTAAATACATTGTTTAGCTAAACCTAAAGGTAAATAACAATGACAGACCTAACTGCTCCGTCATGTTCTCTGTAAACTTAACTGAACCTTCAGGGAACGTTCCTTGTTGAATGTTTGGAATGTTCTCTAAATGTGCAATCTTCAGAGGACTTTTGCAGCCTTCATGACACATCAGAATTTTTTTTTTTTTCATATTTGGAAATCCTGACCTCAGACTAAGGAAACCCGACTTGAAGGTCAGGTCAGATTTTATTCTCCAACCACGGCGGCCTCCCTTGCAACAATATAAGCGGTGAACCTCACTATAGGGCCTATAGCTATGCTGGGTAATTCTATATAATAAATTAAAACTACCAAACATTAGCCTGAGAATTTTCCTTCTTGCTCAACCATAGCCAAAGCAGCTCTAATAATTTATCCAGTAGGCTACTCATCAACACAGAAATCGCAGTCATGTTACTGGGGGGGATGATCCATAGGCTATTTGTTTTCCGAGCTGATGAACACAATTTTTTGGGGAGGTTGGAATTTAGGAATTATTAGTTAGGTTGGGTTCACGAAGGCAACATATGTTTGTTGGGTTGATGCGATGAGAATTTCTTTTAAAAAATTGCCATAACCTTGGGAAAGATCTCGACTGGCTTAGTCTGTCTATGGCCTAGCCCACCTCTGTGCATATTAGGCATTGGTTTCAAACTTGTTCAAACAGACTGAATGAACCCATGAACATAGCATTTTTTGTTGTTCAAAACTCTTTGTTGTCACTTTCACTATCTTCTTTCAACTTGTATCCTATAAATATAGTAGGCTAAAATCTAACTTATAATTGATTAACTATAGGTATAGCCTAGTACATTTCTAAATAATCTAAACTTTCGGCTACAATACCAAGTTAATTCATAACCTATGCTATAGCATTACATACAGGGAATTGTTTACTGACCCTTCCAAATAAAGCGTTCATTGAATCCCAACCTTGAATAGGCTATCGTCTAAAATATAATCGGCTGGTACAAAAAGTTGCACGTGCACTGCACTGTGCATGAGATAGCCTAGCATAGGGACTTCTGTTGAAAACATAGTCAGGTAGGTAGGCCATCTAGGTGTATGGGCAATTTCAGTCGAGACATTTTCAAGAGTCTACATGCATCGATATCACACAAAAAAAGCATGCATCCAGAATAAATATGACTATTGCATTCTCAGAAAAGTAGAGGAGCAGTTTTCTTCCCCCGCGAATAGCCTACATTTCCGCCTCATTGTACAGACATTAATCTACATTCGGAATTTACAGTGCATACAGTTCCATGATACGGTGGTCGCCCAGACTGTGGGTTGTCTGCCACCATTGCTGTGATCTTCCAAACAGCAATTTAGGGGCAAGAATTTTTGTAGCGTCTGCCTGGAATGATCCATATTGTTAGTAGGGGGCCTCTGATGTGGTCACAACAAACTCCGATAACAAACGAATGTAAAATAAATCACAGCAATGCCAGTGGATTATAATCGTAACATCTAGTTATCACTGGAAAGCGAAAAATATTGCTTGACCATTACAGTTTGCACATATGTTGATTTTCAAGTACATGTTACTCCAGCGACATCCCCACCCGAGTTTTAGTTCAACCTGCAGAATTTTAAGCAAAATGGCGACAGGGTAATGGATGGAGGACGAAAACGAGCAGTAATCAAATGTAATGACAAACTTACCTATTATTATCAATTTCTGCACTAGAAAGGTAGGTATCTATCTGATACATATGCTGTAACCCTGTCGGTATAGTATTAGTGCTTATCGAGGAACGACAGCATGAGGCATTCTATTTGAGCCCAGGTTTGGGCATTGAGCGTACCTAAGGGGTTTACTCAACGTAGATAAGAAGCCAGACATGCATACACTGTTATTGATATCTGGTAAATGGCATATAGCGACTTAGTGCATGCTCAGTTAACGCGAAACATTTTTGTCACCCTATGTCGACGTTCTGAGATTGCATTGCACTTTAGAAGAAAGTTAGTTAGAGCGATTGGACAAGTCAATGCACTTGCTAGCATTGTCGTCTTCCACCGAGCAGGAACTTGGCGTTTTATCCTCTTTTTACAAGACTGTTGTCAGGATCGATCCAAAGCAGTGTCAATCACGAGATAAGGCAAACCGTTTCACCGTGTCAGCACCACTCTCCCCCTTTCTACTTCCCCCGTGTAGCAGCAGCTGCTCCTAGTTGGAGATTTGACACTTCAAGCATGTAAGGGAGAGAGAAAAGCATTGGCATTCTCTTACAATCAAGGTCGCTTTCGGTTTCTGCAGTCAGAGCATCCCGCTCAGTCATTTTGGCAACGGCAAACAAAAATTGTTCTGTGCAGCTGGCACGTTGTCAGGCTCAGAAGTTCACTGTTGCCGAATAGCAAAGGTAACCTTAATTTAAACATCACTGCAGTCTGCCGGTGGCATATTAACAGATGGCGTGCAGTGAACAGGATTTGATTATTTGATTGGAGGCCTGCGTCTTGTTGCCCTTGTAGGCCTGTGTCTTTTAATTGCAAGAATTGTTATCCAGGTAGGCCTACCTGAAAGGAAACGGGTTACAATTAAATGCTTTACCGCTTTAAGTGAATTGAAAGTGTTACAGAATGTCTTTTTTTAAATGATTCAAATATGACACTTGAGTCTGTCCTATTTGCAAATCATAACAACCTATTTTAGGGTGGCAATGTTGATGCATTGCTTGTGTGAATCTACTCTAATTGACCTCCTTGACAACTAGCCAAATCCTTTTAAAGCAAGCATGCTTAACCAAGCTGCCAATTTGGGTAGTAGTGATGTTTCTACTGAGGACAACTCTGTGGTATGCTTTGAAATAGCACTTTGGCCTGGCTATACCTGGAATGTTGTTAGAGAATTCGTGTATACATAAATCTTAAAATAATCTGCAATGATTTTGTGATTGCCCGCAGTAGCTTAAGTAGTGAACACCTCCATCTCTGTATCTGCCAAGGCCCTTTGAGGTTCCAGTTATTCCTGTTGAACTGATTCCACACACAGAAAGGCGCATTATACTTGTGGCAATATTTGTATTGCCCAAAAGATCATGTGGATTCCGAAAGTGCTGTGTCAATAACTTAGGCCTAACTGGACCCAATAAACCTGGGCCCAGTCACTCACAAAGTTAGGCCCACTTACTCTTTCCATCAATCCACCAAAAAAGAAAATGACTTCACGTGTACGTGGTTTTCCTTTCAGTGGAGCTACACTGCACAGCTTTGGCGATACCCCCATGACTTCTGTTCACAAGGATAAATCTTTTTTTCTTTCTTATCTGCAAGGAAGACACTAGTAGAAGGTTTACACTCGTAAATGAGTATAGTAATCATATTGGCGCAATAAAACGGACCAGTTGCTCCTGTCTAATATTAATGGATGTATTTGTACACTGAAGGTATAGCTTAATGAAAGTTTGCTATTTAACAGATAAGATTCGAAGCCAGGCTCACTAACGGTCAGATCCTAACTTTACCGCTGCTTTACCATGCAACTTGAACACGACTGGACTACTTTGTACATTGGGACACTCCGATGAACTCCTTGTGCAGGCACTACTAGGCAGTTAGCATTCATTCAGATGGCATGGCACATAAACCAATAATTTGGGAAGTTTCTCTCACTAACTGACAAGTCATATTTTTACCTCTTTACTTGTGGGAAAAGCGTCATAGGTCAATGCCTCTAGATTCACCACCACTGTCAGGCCAATCCTTACCTCCAGAAGCCTTGTGTTGTTTTCCATCAGAAGACTGTTTCACAAAGCCATAGATAGCAGATTAAGTTGTGATTTAGCCTTGCAGGCTGACAACCAGTAGCTGTAGGTTACAGGTACAACCAGTAGCTGTATGTTACAGGTACAGCTGGTAGCTGTATGTGTGTCACGCCTTTTCTCACTGTTTTCTAATAACGGCCGGTTTCCCTTTCGTTTTCACAAATGATATGCTTAACTTGGTGTGAATTAAGCCATTTTGCACATCTTTTCCATATTAACTATAAGATATTTTGAAGAAAGCAGTTAGTTTGAACATAGCAGAATTACATAGACCTGGCTTAACTTAACTTAAGTTAAGTTAACTTTAGTCGCACCTGGCTTGGCCTTTGTGAAATGTATAAAGCCAGGATGCACTGCCCACATTAGGTCACGCCTCAGTTTTCCTGTTATCTCGGATTTGTAAATTGTGCTTTTGTGAAGTAGCTCTCAGATCAGCACCGCAGTAAGTTATTGTGCCGAGCTCCACCATAGGAGTACATAAGGCGTTCATTGTTATGCCGTCATTCTGCTGTATGGTAGTGTGGTCCTATCAGATTGAAAACATCAGTACAACCTCCTGACAGACCTCCTGACTTGAATCACATACAGTACATTACTGTAGGTATTAATGTTCTATTTAATTAGGCTATATACTCTATTGGCTTTGGTTTTTGTGCAAACGTTTAACATCTGCATCTGAGAAGTTAGCATCATTACACTATGAACACAGGTTCCTCTCCTCAAGATTATCATGAAAGCTAACTGTGAGTGTGTGGATAAAAGTATAGTTCACAAAAAGTTAGCGTAGTAATAGTTGAGTCGACATTCAAAAATGTGATACTTACCATATGATTTAGTTATACCATGGGTGTCGCTACTATGTTTAGAAAATGAAGCGTCGGCAGGCCTATTTTTTCTTGTATTGAAAGTCAAAGTCTCATTAGGATTGTCTTGACTGTGACCTCCAGTGGAATTTGGTAGAAAATTGCCTGATTAAATTCCCACCTTTAAAGTCATCTTGAGGTGTCACACGTTTGAGCCACAGCTCCACTGGGATATGGGCAAAGGAGTGTGAGTATTGTTAATAAGTCTATCTGCTTCATTCTGCAGTGCGATTATTATAGAAAAGTCATTGATTGCCTGCTGTTATTGGCGCAGTATAACACCGTGAAATGGAGAGGGTGCATTTCTTTTAAGCATATGTTAGAGATGGGAAACAGGCTTGTGTCTTTAAATAAACCAGTCTTAAAGCAAAATCCACAAAGCACCAAATATCCCTTTATGAGATGCACCGTTAAGGCTTTTTTTTTTTTTTTCAAGGTTTCCCTTGCACTTAATTAAAATGTTACTGAACTGAGAATGTTGGCAACCTCAGCATTATTATCTCTTTTTAAATGGGTTGCATAAATCAGGTTCAGAGGACACATGATTTTCAAGACAGTCAATTTGTTAGCCATTACCTTGATGTTACGCTGAAGCACATCACATTGAGCTCTGCACACATTGCCCCTTTCACACGCTCGTGTGCAGGCGGCACTTACAGATCTGCACCTAAATCCCTTGCAGATAGGCTTCCTGGCAGAGCGATGCAATAAATCGCTCTTATCAGTCCACGTCGCTCTCACACAAATTGATTATGTGTCAGATGACAAGGTCAGATATTGGTAACGGGGGGCTCATGGCTTCGGCGCGGCGGGGCGAGTGATGGAGATGGGGTGCCGCACGCACCCCAGCCTCCACGCCGGCTGCTTCCCAGCACCACATGCAACAAATGAGGACGCAGGGGAACGAATTAATGGGACGATGCTGCCCTGAATTAGCAGCTACACCAGAGAACATCTGTGCCGACAAGCTATTTCAGATAGCTCTTGATCTACCTGAGAACACTGAGACTGTTCTGAGGAGAGAGTGGAATAGGGACATAATGATCTTCCCTCATTGTTTTTTTTTTGCACCACCAAAGTAATGCCAATATTTTATTTTGTGTAGTGGGTAACCAACATTTTTTGTTCATTGCAGTTAGCCACCAGGGACACACTGTAATAATGTTTCTTCCTTTCTTCGAATAAACAAGTGCATCAGCACTTATTCATTCGGGCAAGAAAATCCAGGAACAATGTAAACGCTGAAAAGTGTTTCCACAAGGTCAAGCGTTCATTGTGAGTGGGCACGGTTTGCAACTTTGCTGATGCTGTAGCATCATGAGGCTTAGCTGAAGGTTTGCTTCTCTTCAGAGGAGCCCATTTAATCTCCTTTCTTGCCCTTGGGTTTTAGAGCATTCAGTTCACCACTGTCAGGGAACGCTCTTCGTGGCAGCATTTTGTTTGCTCGGTTTGCCTTGACAAAGTATGGGAGACTTTCATGTTATTCTGAACCACTGGGCTGTTTGTGGTCTTCTTGTGTCTGTTCAAGAACTGCAGGTGCTCTTGCACTCATTGCATTGAGCTGTCCTACTGAATGCAAGTCAAGTCAAGTTTATAGGATAGTACATAAAAGCATAAAAGGGCAATAGTTAAAACATTGCTCAAAAAGTAAAATACATAAAATAGGCTGAGGAAAAAACACACATGACACCAGGTAGAATAATTAAAAGACAGTGTATCGAATTAACAGGAAGTACATTTGGTCATTAAGCTGAAAGCATTTGAGAACAGTTTAAGTCTAGATTTGATACTGGCATTTTTGATGTAATGTTCAAACATCAGGCTTTACCAACAAGTATTTCTCCGGAGACTAGAGAGGTGTGGAAGTTATGTTACTTCTGAAACATGTCTGATAGGTAATTAGGTCCCGTTCTATTTAATGATGTATCATTGACACATCCGAAGTGAATCTGAAAGTTTCAGTTAAAAACCTTTTACTTTCAGGTTTTCACTGGTCATAGAAAGCAGTCATCTAAATCATAATCATTTGTCTTGCAGGAAGGATTTCAGGAGACATCCAGACAGGCCCGATGCTGTGGGACAGAGTGGTAAGGGAAATCTTTTTGCTTACCTATCCATATCAAGAGTCCACATATGACCTCTGACCTTTTGTAATGGTGTGGTCCTCTTTCACCCACTCAATGATTACCGGTAAATTATATTAAATCAATTGAATGGCAAAACTTAAACTAGGTGGTGCGCATTATTTCTTCAGTTATTGTTGAACATAATCTAATATTTGGAGTGTTTGCAGCATAACATCCAATACTTGTATCCTAGAAAATATGAGACACTAGCAAATACTCACTTCAGATAATGAATAGTATGCATGAGTAATGAGTGGTATGCTCACTCAATTTTGGTACTGTATGTATTTGTGGAGTGAGATGCCCATTCCTTATAAATACTGGGTGCATGAGCGCCAGCTGATGACATAAAGCATGTAGGCCTAATCATATTTCACATTATATATGGAAGATGTATATTAACTATTGTATGACTACACCGTAATGATTCTGTGTGCCTATATATATAAAAATGGTAAAACTATAAAGGTTGTAAAGATAGTTGTGAAGTATTGCCTTGCATTAGCTGTACAGCTTTAGCGTGTATACAACACTCCTCAATCAGTCAGTCTGCATTTTCATAAGCATGATGGTGAGGCTACGAGACTTTCTGTTTGTCAGTGCACCGGCCCGTCAGCTCAAAGTTGCAAGGGTGTTTTTTTCCATTCACAGACGCTAGGTGGAAGCGAAACCGACACCATTAAACCTGAAAAAAGTCACACATCCATTCCAATGACTCCGAAGCTGTTCAGTTAAAGTAAATTAAGCAAAAAAAAAGAAAAACAGCATAGTTCTCCTTTAAAGGATATTGCCCACCAAGATGACAGCCGGGTGCCTGTTAATGTGGGGCTGATGGAAGAGTGTCTGTGGCCCAAATCAGCATGGTGTGCATAGCACCGCCGACACACAGACAGACCTTTGTCGTCTCTTTTGGGCCTCTTTCCTTTCATGCGTCTGCACCGGCGATAGCCATGGCTGGGGCCATTATGAATTCAGGTTGTATGTATGTCTGTCCGTTGTGATCTTGTGGAGCGCTATAAGGCACGTTCTTCAGATCTGAGGGGCGTTCGAATTTGGCAAACAGTTGTGAACGTTCATGGCGAACATATTTTCTCTGAGCAGTTACATTTGAACGATTTTTGAACGATTTGAACGATCCATTGTAATGGTAACACTTTGTCTGGATCACATCCAGCTCTGCTGTATGTCCACGGAGAACTACCTGTTTGCAGGCGTTCGCAAGCGTTTGCCTATATTTGAATTTGAACGCACCTCAGATATGAACGTCTGGTTGGATTTTACAGGTCAGATTTCACAAAGTTGACTTTATTTACATGTCCCAATAACATATCAAAATTTTAGTCATTACCTTACAAACTGTAACAACCAGTTAATCAGAACAAATGAAAACAGTTGTTATTCCACACCAACATGCCTTAACTTAACCTATATATCATCAAAAGCATGGCCCATATATCATTAACCGTCCACCGTATTACTTAGCTTGAAATGCTCTTTCACTGAATATAGCATGTTTCTGAAATACTCTTTCACTGAATATGGCAGGTTTTTGACTGTAAAAATGTTCTATGGAATCAATCATACATGGCTATGCTGACACCTTACAGTGCACCTATAACACACTTCAAGCTTTTTATTACATTCATTTCATCTCTAATCTGTGTGTTGCATTTCTCGACGCTTGTATGTTGATAAAAAATTCACAGCTGTGTGGACAGGGCAAACGGCATTTACGCAGCTTGTGTATTTCTTAAAGTAAGTTTTGCTCTCGGGGTCCCCCTACAGTTGGGAAACTGTAATTTCTTATATATGTCGTAAAATCTGTCACGGTTACACCAGAATCAAGTTAGACATAGCGTAGCCTACAGCATAGGCTAGACTTGAGGCTGCACATTAAATATTAAATTATGTGGTAGCCTACTACGATACCAGTTATGTGATACATTTGTAAAACTAGGCTTTCAGCTCAGGTCTGTGCACGTTCTCGGTATTGGGATGATGGTCATTGTTGGTCAATTACTTATTTAAAAAAAAAAACCCCGATTACGATATTTATGAGCAATAGCGTAGCCTAATCTAGGGTGGTCATTTTTAGTGTCTTTAGTTTATAACATAAAAAAAAATCGATGGTCACCAGATATTGTATTCTATGGTATTCACGTCCATAGTGGCATATATTTGCACGCCCAAAATGTTTGGAGAGGCAGAGCTCTTATAATATGATGACAGAATCTTACACGTGATAACTTTGTTTTTCAAGATAATTGTTTGGTCAGCCTATAGGCGGTTAATTTACACGTTGAGCTATAACTAGCACACATAACCAGCTCCCGTGCAGTTTGGTTGGCAGCATGATGACACTAGAATCTAGTGACTAGATGACAGAGCTAGGATACACGTGCTTTTGTTGATAAGCAGATTTCTGCAGGAGTTCTCACGTCTTGGGCAAACTCGGACTGCCTGCGTTGCGTGTGAAATGTAGGCTATAGCTATTCCAGGTAGCCTAGCCCATAGCATGCATTTCAGCATATCATCATATGAATATAATTTCATGGGTTTTATTTTTTTCAAACGCCAAAAGGATCACGTAGCTCATGTTTATAAGGCATCAACTGTCTATTCAACGCTCGCACAGAATTTGAGGAAGTGGTGGGGGAAGTGTGCCCTATATGCCGTAAAGCAGTCGAATTTTGTAGTTCTTTGGTTCGTACCGGTTCGTACCCGAAACCCAAAAGGTTGAAAAACTCCATGGTGTTGCTTTAAATAGCGTTTATGCACCTTTAAATACTCTTTGGCCCTTCAATACAGTTTACGCTCCAAATGCAGCTTCAACATTCAAGACAAGCTAGTACAGCAAAAATCGTTCTGTATTATCCACATTAACATTATGTGCAAAACTTACTACTGAGCTAAATAATCTCTGCGCTGTGAATTAGCCTTTGAACTTTAGTAATTTGTTTTAATGACATGCTCTCCATGCATATAACCTATGAAATGTTCAGTTCCCATTATACAGTATATGCTGTTCACATTGATTAGGTCCACTAGGAGTTGCTCTGTCTTTAGGTCAATTATGGGAGACTCTTTGACTGCTTCATACTCCATGGTGATTAATAGAGCCTATTCACTGATGTCAAGTGTTTGGACACGCCAACTTATGTTTTTTTCTTTACTTTGACTTTTTAACAGAGTAGAACCATACAGAAAGTTGTGTAGCACACATATCACATATGAAATTATGTAGTAAGCAAAGAAAGCCCATATTTATTCGTTGCTTAGTCTCTCAACCAACGTAGTCACCTGAAATGGGTTTCCAAGAGTCTTGATGGAATTTTCAGACATTTTTTAATGATTTTCTTCCACTCAATTCAACTGAAAAAGATTAAGCTGTCTTTAATGATGCCAAAATTATGCAAACTCATGAAGGTAAATGAGGAAGAATATAAAATATGAAACATGTACACTATGTTGCCAAAAGTATTGGGTCACTTGCCTTGACTCGCATATGAACTTAAGTGACATCCCATTCTTAATCCACAAGGTTTAATATGATGTTGGTCCACCCTTTGCAGCTATAACAGCTTCAATTCTTCTGGGGAGGCTTTCCACAAGGTTTAGGAGTGTGTTTATGGGATTTTTTGACCATTCATCAAGAAGCGTATTTGTCAGGTCACAAACTGTTGGACCAGGAAGTGACTGTCCCCAAACTGTTCCCACAAAGTTGGGAGCATGGCATTGTCCAAAATCTCTTGGTTAATGCTGAAGCATTCAGAGTTCCTTTCACTGGAACTACTGTAAGGGGCCAAGCCTAGTTCAGGCCCCTTCCTGTTCCAACATCGACTGTGCACCGTTGCATAAATCCAAGGTCCTTGAATACATAGATGACAGAGTTTGGTGTGCATGAACTTGACTGGCCTGCACAGTCCTGACCTCAACCCAATAGAACACTTTTGTGATGTATTAGAGCCCAGTATCTAGACCCAGCCTCCTCGTCCAACACCAGTGTGTGACCTCACAAATGCACTTCTGGAAGAATGGTCAAAAATTCCCATGAACACACTACTCAACAGTCTGTTGTGTCAGTGTTATTATAACCGTGATCATCATAGCTGTCAACATTGAAGGGATATATCCCGGGTTACTCACACAAAATACAGGGGAATTTCAACATTCATCATTCTGTTGCTATCCCTCTGCTGACAGCAAGAACCCGTACTACAAAACTGTTGCACCAAAGTCTGAATCTACTGTAGGTCTAACGTGACTTGGCTTACCGATTGGCATCAAATCGTGCTCTCACAACAACCACGCCATTATCTTAACTCATTGATTCCCAATAACTATTTCAAGTTCAGAGACCACTGTTGCCACCTAGTTTGGCCTGTAATGAAATGCTTGACCTCTTTTGAATGCTGAGACGCTGTAGTTTCTTGGAAAACAATCCGAAGAAATGTGTGATGCACTGACACTGAGTTACAGTGGCTAGAATATTGTTTTGTCTTTATGCCGGATATCAAGGATCTCTGAACTGACCACATTTCAGCCCTCTTAAGTCACTTCATATGACTTAAAAATACAACTGAGCCCTAGCACCAGGTCTTGTGAAGCTGTGTGCAAAAATAGAATGAAAATAGTGCTTTTGACCATTATTTGCCAAGGTATGCTCATGAGTTTTGTAAAATGCCCTATGTACACTCCATATTGGACTTTTGGTTAACCAAAGTACGTACTGACAATCAAATGCTCACTGCATATGAACTCCTTTGTGTAGTGCATATAATCTTGGTCTAACATGAAAAATAATACTGCTTGCACTTGGATTGTACCTCAGGGGTTCTGATATGGAATAGATATAGATATGGAATAAATATGGAATAATTACACAAATAGGTATCGACAATTTCTATTTCAATTATTTTTTTGTGTATAAGATAGACTATACCTCTGCATAACTAATATTGGAGAAAATAATATGATTATTACATATCTATGGATTCCTGTGAAGACTCAATATGTTATATATACTTATTGCTAAGGATATTCACTAATATACAGCTAGAAGTTAGGGCAGCACCAAAGGCAGAGGAGGGCAATGAGGAATGCATTTTTTTTTATCAACTTTAATTGAGACATTTTTAGATTAATCTGACAATGTAAAGGACTACACATATTTTACATGAAAAAAGATTGTCATGTATTGATTCCCAAGAATCCAAGCTTTCAAATTATGTATAATATGACTATGCTACATAACAATCTGATGTATAACAATTATTTAGAATGTTGGGGGTGGTGGAGGAGGGGCAAAGCCAGCAAAACATTCTTTTGAAAACATCTGTTTTGCTGAAATGTAAAGTTATTGAATAACATTGAGAAAGTTGTGAGTTTAGCTTGTGAGTATATAGGAGCCAGGGTGACACATTGGTCAGAAAAGATTGTATCACTTTCCAGACGTGTTTTCTATTTTCTGTAACCTTATAGTTAGCTGCAAATATCCAAATATCCTTTTGTGTCGGATATTAATATAGAGACGCACAAACTAAAGAACAGCCAGATATATGTATAGAGATGGTATTGTATTTTTAAATGAACTCTTACACAATTAAGACACAATTATTACGCAAGTATTCCCTATGTCATAATAATGCACACTGAAAATGAATTTCACTGGAGACAATGCAACATGGAGCTTTTGTATGATTTAATGCTAGTTCCCTGTAAAAGCAGATTAAGTGCCAATCTTTTATTATTATTATTTAGCATTCATGTAAATGGTTCGATTGAAATCTTTAATCAGATTCATTTCAATCTGATTGGAAGGAAAAAAAAGAAAAAAAAAAACGTCCATGTAAACACAGCTACTGATTCAGTAGCTACAGCTGTAGCCTATATAGAAACTAGCTCTGTAGTAGACTGTTTGCCATGTGAGAGCTTCAGGATCTGTGTGAAGCTTTGGGAAGAACTGTTGCACTGAGAGGAGCGTTGGCTCTGATGAAATCCTCAGAACCGAGCGCAGAGCTTGTTGACACTGCTGTTGTCTCTGTCTCTCTGTCTGTCTCCACCCTTGGATGTGACAGCATGGGAGTGCACACATCTTGTTGTAGACACTCAGCATTTCTCCCCTCACACCTTCAGCTATGCTTTCGGGGTGTGTGAGCGAGCTCTGATACCATAGCGGCCTGTCACGGGCCTTGCCGTGCCTTTTGTGTGTGTGTGTGTGTGTGTGTGTGTGTGTGTGTGTGTGTGTCCGCAGGAGTGCAGGGGACATTTGGGAGCGCACAGGCGCCGGTAACCTTCACGCTGCTCTAATTTCTCCAAAATGGGCCAGAATATGAAATGTGCCTGAGCTGAGCGGAGGCGAGGTGCCGCGGAGTCATCAGAATAACAGCGCAGTGCACCCCACACGCCGGGCTGCTGGGACATGGGAGACCTTGTGAGAACATTTTGTGGTCAGAGTCGGTCCTCTGTCTACAGTACCGAATAGGTACAGTAGCAAACGTTCCCAGGTGCATGAACTGCTCACTTTCTACCTCACTCGTGACTGAGAGCCTTTGTTCCAATCTAAAAAGGCAGGATGTAACTAGACTAGTCTAGACTAGTAATGAAGCATTCATTGTAGCCCTCAAGACGGCAACATTCAGAGTTATTAACACTGCACAGTCGATGTAGTTGAATAGATGGCCATACAAAAATACTGTATTCTCACTATGGAATTACGTTATTATCATAATATCCAGAACCTGTTATCATGTTATGATAAAAAGAACTGTTGACCGCACCTTTTAATGTTGCTATTAGGCTCTCTTATAGTGTTGTATTTATATGTATGACGCGACGCAGTTAATCACTCAGTAGTGTACCGACAGAGTCCCCAATTCCCCAGAACTCATTACCACTCATTAATCTCCTCTTGCATTAGGCTCCTCATTAAGTCGTTAAATCTGTAATAAGTGGCCTCACCTGCCTCTCCCAGGTGTGAAACAGACATTGGCTGGGGCTCTAACTTTTCGGCACCTGTGGAAGCAGGTGAGAGTTTACCCTCCCCCTACCCTGCTCACTGTGAGTAAGGTTGCTAATGGCAAGCGTCAGTTCAAGGGTAGGAACCAACACTTTACCTCTTCCACCTTTTGTGGAGGACCAGAGCACCGTTGTAGATAGCGAATGCCACTAGGGGGCACACTCTGACTGCTGATGCCTATGACCACTATGGTGAGTCCTCATGAGTGAAAATAACCACAGTGCCACTCTTGGTACATTATGATGGTTTATTTTTTACTGGAAATGCAGGTAAATAAATGATAAAAAAAAGCAATTTTGGAATTTATAATTAGATTATCTTTTGTGTTCTGAAAGTGCTTCGTGAGAACATTAGACATGTCCCATAATGTACTTAATTGAGGTGGGTCTATCACAGATTACATACATGTGAATAGGGTGCTGAAGTGTTAAAGGGATATTCCGCCATTTTTGGAAATACGCTCATTTTCCACCTCCCCTCGAGCAAAACAATCGATATTTACCTTGTTCCCGTTCATCCAGCCATTCTGTGAGTCTGGCGATACAACTTTTAGCTTCAGCCTAGCATAGATCATTGAATCGGATTAGACCATTAGCTTCTCGCCTGCTAGCTTCATGTTTAAAAGTGACTAACATTTCTGGTAATTTTCCCATTTAAAACGTGTCTCCTCTCAAGTTAGAAAGTGCAATAAGACCAACTGAAAATGAAACCTGGCATTTTTCTAGGCTGATTTGACATGGAACTACACTCTCATCTGGCGTAATAATCAAGGCAACTTGCAAACGTACCAAAGGCGCAGTGATATCGTACGCAGCATCTGAAAATAGTCCCCATAGACAACAAGCAGTAGTAGTGCCAGTAGTTTGCGAGTTGCCTTGATTATTACGCCAGATGAGAGTGTAGTTCCATGTCAAATCAGCCTAGAAAAACGCCAGGTTTCATTTTCAGTTGGTCTTATTGCACTTTCTAACTTGAGAGGAGACACGTTTTAAATGGGAAAATTACCAGAAATGTTAGTCACTTTTAAACATGAAGCTAGCAGGCGAGAAGCTAATGGTCTAATCCGATTCAATGATCTATGCTAGGCTGAAGCTAAAAGTTGTATCGCCAGACTCACAGAATGGCTGGATGAACGGGAACAAGGTAAATATCGATTGTTTTGCTCGAAGGGAGGTGGAAAATGAGCGTATTTCCAAAAATGGCGGAATATCCCTTTAAGGCCATAAGGTTAAACGGTAGGGAAGGTGAACTGCAATTATGTATACATTTCTGTAAGCTATTTGTTTCGGTTTCGGTTAGCCCCCCCCCCCCCCCCCGCCCCCCAACCGTCACTGCATTGTCTGCATATGAATGTGTGTGTCTGTACCTGTGTTGTCTGACAGGAATGGCAAAGCCGTAGCATTCTAATTAAAATCTGACCAAAAGCGGAAAAAAAAACTACAGAGTCAGAGAAGACATGTTTGTAAAGCGTGTACAAGCAGCGATTCCTCGGGAATCGATGCGACCAAGGCTGCGGGAATGTTCTATTGACGTGCCGAGCGCTTGCTCGCTGAGCTCCAATTAACCAAAATTAAATCCACTCTTCCCAGGCACTGAAAAGGGTAAAGGCAAAAAGTTAGCCACAAAATTGTCTGCGAGGCTTCAGAGCCATCCCCCCTCCTTCACAGTCATCCCCTCTCCATCTCTCTCCGTCTCTTTCTACTTTTGCGATATCCATCAAGGTAACGGTTTGGACGGCACTGTCCTCATTAAATCTCCCTTTTATTCCCTGCGCCGGATGTGATATTTGAGAGATTTGAGCCGGGGTTGCGCAGGTGATGTACAATTATGCTGATTCGGCGCAGTCGGAGTGCCGTGCCGTGTGAAATTTGGCATTCTCAGATGAGTACCGGCGCTGTAGCTGGTTACACAATCATTAACCTCCGGCCCATTCTCTCTCTATCTCTCCCTCTCTCCCTCCGTCTCTCTCTCTCTGTCTCCTAGCTGTCTCCTGCATACAGATCCCCCTATCCCCCCAGTACCCTGCGCGCGGCGCATACATTCTGATGGATGACCTTCAGAAGCATAGATTATTGGTCTTTTCCAACCCTTTTTGCTCTGCTTTCGCAAGCTTGGGCAGGCATATATAATGAGAGAATATAAGAGGATATATGTCGTTGATTGTTTGACTTAAGAGTGTAATTGATTTCATTCTTATACCATCAGCATGAAATAACAATGTAGAAAACCTCCGTTTCAAATGGGTATTGAATTGCGGTGGTGGGCGCTATGTTGGGGCCTTTTCATTCATGCATATCCCAACCCTCAGTACAGTGAGTGCAGAACTAGGAGGGCCAGTGTACTGTATGTCACAAGTTGATACTGATAGTTGATTCTGTCTCTTCTCTCCTTCTCTCCCTTTTACCACTGTTCTGTTGCTCTCACTACTCCTCTGTCAATCCATCACAGTCTGTAAACCTGCCCCGATTGTTGATCCCTCAGCCCTGCATTGCTCCCGCGCTTAAGCCTTCAAATATTGGCCACACACAGCGCATACCGATAATCAGCTTTGATTTGGGCCTGGTTGTAAACCTACAGCGCAGTTGCTAGAACAAGAGACTATCAATGCCACGGATGGCAGTTCGATTCGTGCTGGGAGCATGAATGTGGCGGAGGGGTGGGTGTGTTGCCGTAGTCTAAGGTCCTCTGGACAACTGTCTGTTCAAATACAGGTGTATCACATTTTAAGATGGAGCCCGGCTTGTTTCAGAGGTTACCGTTCCTCTTGAACCTGTGCGCTGAATTTTTATGCCTCTTGTCAAATTTGGCTATGTGTAACCTGGAGCACTACAGGGGTTTGTAAAGACACGGTAGAAAGTGAGTCTAACTGTTGAAACACCATACCTAGGAAAGAATATTCTTTGAGAGGAAACTAACTGGGATGGTCCTAAATATGGGGTCTCAAGCTACAATGCATGATGAACAGATTGTTTATTTGAAAGTACCAGGTGTTATCATTTTTACAGTTTTTTTTTTCAACCATTATAATAAATTTTTCTCCCCAAAATGCCTTTCACACAAAATGGAAAACATCATGTTTTCACAAATTGTTAAATTGATCAGATTTTTGCATCAGTTAATACACACATTTTTGTGGTGACACTGTTTGCTATGGCTGGATTCTGCTTGCCTTCTGCAGACATATGGAATATGGAATGCAAAATTGTGGGAGTGCGAGTGTGCTAGAAGCCTGTTTGCTAGGATGTAACACTGTGATGTGCATCGATAGCATTCCTCCTGCATCTTTAGAACTACTACTACCCTCCCCCCAACACACACACACACACACACACACACATATACACACATGCACACCATATATTAGCAGAGAACATGACATATTACATTGATTGTGAGGTATATATTTACTATTTCTATACTATCTGAAGTCTTTTGCAGTACAAGTAGAAGTAATGTAGAATAATCCATATGTTTGCTCCCTTGGAAGTCAACCCATGATCTTTGTGTTGTTAGCACCTTCAGTTTACAAATTGATTTGCAGTATAGAAGCTACATGAAGAAACACATACTTGATCAGCTAATGTAACAGTTGTAAAGTAAATAGGTTAATAGAAATAGACATGATTATTGATCTTCCTTGTCCTTCCCTGGCTATTGGCACTAATCACTGATTGTTGTGTTGTGATGTGCTCAACCTCTGCTCTGTAGTTCTTCTGTCCAACCTGTGTTGTCTTTGGTCCCACAGCATCAACATGATCTCTTTTCCCAGTAGAATAGGAGGGGTTGAGTCATGTAGCTATCAAAACATGCAATTCCAAGCAGCATTTGCTCAGCTGTTTCTGTAATCTAATGACTGGCTGTCTTTTGAACCATTCTGGTCCTTCCATCACTCTTCAACTGCGGATTGAAAGTGGACTGAGGGTGGTGATGGCGGTGGTGAGGGGGTAGAGCGAGGCCATCACCCCCACCCCCCTTCCCCGTCACCAAAACTCCGCCATTGATACAATTACATCAGTTTGACTGAAGAGCCAGATAAGAGAGATGGAAAGCTAGAGCGAGGGGCACAGACACAGACAGAAGACAGAGAGAGAGAAAGAGAGAGAGATGATCTCTTCCCCCTCCTCTCCTCCTCCTCTCTCCCTTCCCTTTTCTTCCTCTTTTGTATACATTTACCATTACACTCATTAGCTTCCCATTGCCTCCCAGCAAGCAGCCTTTCCACATCCCCTCAGGGTCCCTGGGGAGGCAATTTGCATCTCTCCGTGGAATCCCTGGCAGGCCGCTGAGGTAACAATCCCCCCCCTCGCACACACACACACACACACACACACACACACACCGTCCCTCCCCAGCACCCGTCCCTCCCCAGTCCCCTCTGAGCCCCCCTCCCCTCCCCTCCTCACCAGTCCCTCCTTTAGCTCTTTGATATGTTTGGGGGCCAGGGCTGATTGAGTGGCTCTTGGATGTTAATGACTGACAATGAGCCTGGGTCCACCTCTTCATTTAGGGCTGAATTGATGTCATTGACAGTGGCATTGAATACTGATTTCCACACTCCTCCCTCTCGCTCGCCCTCTCTGGCGCCTTCTCCCTCCCTTGTGCCTGTGGCGTGTCTCTGAAGCCGGGGCTGGACTCAAGGGTGCTCGGGGGGACACCGGTCCTCCAGGGAAGGCTGGTCTCTTTAAGATCACCAGGGCCTGGTGTCTGGTGGGGAAGGTCAGGCGTGCCATTTGATTGGAGATTTGATCCTGTCTGATTTCGCTGCGAGACATGGCCTCCGACCGTCAGGAACAGCGATGGGACTTATTAGGAGATAGTTTAGGCCAAGAATATGTCTTTCAATTGAAATGCAGTGGTCTGTGGGAATGGATTTGCGTTTTTGAAAATGTGGGCAGAACGTTTTGTTCCATGTATCTGCATCGTGCATGTTATGGTAGTGTGAGGTAAGATTGTTTTTTTTTGTGGCTATGTGTGTGCCCTCAAGTAGTGTTGCAATTTTCTTCCTTGCCAAACGTTAAACACCCATTGGCCAAACATTTTTTGTATAACAAGTGGGCTGCAACAACAAACTCAACAAGTTAGTTTTACATTGTGACTTTGCTTTTTTGTTTGTTGGGTATCTCTGTAAAAGTCTCCTCCCAGTCTGCACCTACCCCCTACTGTAGCTTTACAAGGGCGCAATAGAACATTCTGTAGCAGTATGGCAACCAGGCAACCCCGACATTAGTTACTTTTTGTTTCCTCTAAAGCTTTTTGTATTCCATTGACAAGTGCGCATACTGTACTTTTCCCTTTTTAAAAGCAATATATTCATGTCTGGATGCATAAATCTGCAATTTTGAAACTTTTGACGATATCCTGTCCTCAAGAATTGTTATAGCCATTAAGCGAGGCCACAATTTCTCTCCCCTCTCTCTCTCCGCCTCCTCTCTTCTCTTTATCTCCCTCTCTTTCTGTCTGTCTTTCTCTCGCTCTCGTGCCAAGAGCACGCTCGCCCTTCACATTATGCCTTGTAAAGAAAAGGCAATCGTCGATGTTTCATCTTGATATGTGCGGTGCCTGACACTCCTCTAAATTTAAGCGCACTGATGTCTGCAGCAGACTGGATCCCGTCCTCAATTTGGAGAGGAGGTTTGACACGGCTGCCTTTCATCTGCGGGGGGTCACGTGTCTACTGCAAAGCGGCAGCGACAAAGATAGTTTTTTTTTTTTTTGCTGTTTCTCTTCTACACCCCCCCACCCCATTCCACCCCCCCCCATGACACCCTGCCTCCTTGCAACTCAACCTGAGACAGATGCATCTCCTCACGCATCCCGATCACAGAGCTTTCTTGTAGCCCATGCAGCCCCCATCGTATTTATACAAACTCTGGTTATCATCGCATTTAATAAAAAGCAGCATCGAGGCCCTACCACTTCATAAAAAAAGTCTGCGCCACAGAGGAAACCATGCTCCATATTTCCATGTTTTTCTTTGAACAGATGAACTGAGATGTATTTTTTTTCTCTCCTCCGGTCCCCCATTCTCTTCGATGCAATAACGCATGCAAATTTTTCTTTCCACTTTCCACACAAAACCTGGAAGAACACAATTAATGTAAATTTTCCTCACCGGGGTTTTAATAAATGCACAGTTAAGTTTCCATAGTAAGTGGGTCGATAAACTCGACAGCCTTTGTAACTTCTGTCCCCCCCCCCCCCTCTCTCTCCTCCTGTGCGGGTTCTTATTCCTTTACCCCCACCCCCCCCTTCTTTTTTCCCTCTTAAGGCAGATCCTAAGACATGAACTCTGTATGTCTGACTCCTCGCGCTGCAGAAGGCTGGTGTTTATCAGGCGGACGCTCCGCTCACTGGGGGAGACTCTCTGGGGCTTACCGGCCTCCACATTGTGAGAGCGTTCTCATTAAAAGCGTCACATGCCTGAGAAATTTCAGACCTGCTGTTTTTTTCCTCCCTCCACTCTCCTCTGCTCCCCTCCCTGTATCTTTCTCCCTCTATATATATATATAAAAGAGGGAGCAAGAAGGAGAGAGAGAGAAGTTTAAAACTAACAAAGCCCCTGGAAATCCCCATCAGACAACCCTCCCCTAATCCGTTTAATTTTGAAAGGTATTGTTTAAAGCTTCAAAGTTTATATCGTTTAATCCTCCCTCCTCTCCCTCCTCACTCCCCCCCCCACCCCTCCATCAACACTACAGGCCAGCAAATGAGGCCGTGTCAGCAGCTTGAACAGAGCTAATCTGCTCCGCACAACAGAAAATCCTCCTTCAAGACAAGGTTGCGCGGGTTTTCCTGTGAACTCAGACCGTTTGATGTTCCCCTACCTGCTATTGAACATGACTCCCGCCTTAACCCAACTGTCACTCCTGTGCTGTCCCCTTTTATCACACCCCCGAGTGCTCCCAGTCACCCCCCCCAACCCCTTTACCCAGCCAACCCCTTCTGCCATCCGCCAAACTTCCTCCTGCTCCACGCTCTAACCGCACTGGCCCCAGAGTGCAGCCATTTTAGGTGATCGCCCATCTATCTTTTTGGAGGTGTGTGTGTGTGTGTGTGTGTATTTGGATGAGGGGCGATGTGTTGGGTATGAGGAGTTAACCTTTCCGAGGATAAATGTGCTGGATGTGATTAGGGCTCGGGTTCATCTTGATGAGGAGAGGGTAGGCAGGAAGTGTCTCTCTGGCTCTCCTTTCAACCTGAAAGCTTCTCACTACCTCATGGGCTTAATTGATTGGAGTTTGGGTTTGGGTCTTGGCGTTGCAGTGTGTTTGCATCATGGCAGTTCTCACTGGTCGGCCTCAGGAGAGCAGTCTTCCATTTTAAAAGCGTCATTTAGTTGTTGTTCATACCCCTGTCAGAAAGATACACGGTAAATCCAGAGTTATATCCTATGCAGGAAATGAACATCATCTCACACTGAAACTAGATAGGTAGTCATCGACTTTTTACAGTAAAATATTCAACATCTGCGGAAGAGAGCAGTGCTGAGGCTTTGAAAACAGTCCAGCTCTCAAGTCATTCCAGCAGAATCAAACATCTTTTCAGACTTTCTCCCAAAAATGTGAGCTCTGCAAGAGCAAGAGTTATGAGACTTAAAGCCAGTTTCCAAGAAAGAATCTTAGTCTCTGACCTATTTATCCATAAGATCCTCCAGACATCCAGGGTTACAAATATTTTTGTTGACAGAATTGTTGAAAGCAGGTGTTTTACACGCAGTAGGTAAATGTGAACTCATTGTAAAAGGTTACTGTAAATCAATCACACTTTAACTTGTTTTTTTTGTTTTTTTATCTCTCCTGCTTCCTGTCCACGTTTGCTGGAACCAATAACAAATTAGCTAATCCTCCAGGTGCACAGGGATCGTTAGTCTGATTGGTTGAAGGACTACTTTATTAAAGGAGCACTTCACCGTTTTTTCATATTAAACTACGTTATTCCCTTAACTAAGACGAGTTGATACATACCTCTCACGTTTCAATGTGTGCACTCACTGGCTCTGGGGCGTGGCGCAACTTTGGTAGCACTTAGCTAGCCCAATGCATTCATTAGGATCCAAACAGAGATGAAGTTAGAAGCGACCAAACACCTCCATGTTTTCCCTATTAAAACACAGTTACACGTGTAGTCACACGGCCAAGTATGGTGAGACAAAATAAAACGTGCATTTCTAAGCAGGCAAAAGGGATAACTATATTGTGTGGCGGAATAACATTTGGAGCACTTAGACTCACTCCAAAGTGAAACTGAAAGTGCAAGAGTGAGGATATTACTGTGCCACACAATATAGTTACCCCTCTTACCTGCTTACAAATGCACCACGTTTTATTTTGTCTCACCATACTTGGTCGTGTGACTACTCGTGTAACTGTAGTTTAATAGGGAAAACATGGAGGTGTTTGGTCACTTCTAACTTCATCTCTGTTTGGATCCTAATGAATGCATTGGGCTAGCTAAATGCTATCAAAGTTGCGCCGCGCGCCAGAGCCAGTGAGTGCATGCATTGAAACTCATCTTAGTTAAGGGAATAACGTAGTTTAATATGACAAAACGATGAAGTGCTCCTTTAATAGATTAAAGTAGATCTAAACCACATACAGTATTCAATCTTAGGACTGAAATGAACATTATATGGTGTTCACTTACTTTTCCACTCAGCATTTTTGGTGAAGATTTGAATGATGTATTCAATATACTGTAGAAGAACATGCAATATTTGTTGAATAGTAAGTGGAAACAGATTATGTTTGTTCATTATTGTAATTCAGAAGAAAATTGGGCAATAAAGACACATTTATACCTTAGTGCAGGTTATTTCTAAGGAATCACTTACTTTTTGTCACTGTATACTGTATATTGAATTTGAATTTAGTACCAAATTAATCATTGCTAGAAAATCAGAGGAACTTGAAGGGAAGAATCCACATTGAAAAAGATGAATGAATATTATTACATTGTGCAGAATTCTAAAGAAACTTTTGAGCGGTATGTCAACAACAAACTCCATATGATTTCAATTTCTGAAGATGACAGGCACATTCCAGTGAACAAAGGAAATCTCATGTATAAATGAACGAGGATATGTTTAGCTGATGTGCAAATGTAGTCAGTTAAAGTTCTCAATTCATGCACTGAAAGTACCTGGTGCACACCTCCATTCTAATTGAACCATCTGTGTGCTGCTCTTGATAAATCATCTCTCAAGCACTATATGGTAATGCAGGAGCCAATAGCATTTTCCACACTTATTGTTACTCCTAAAAAGTAGGCTAAATTAATGTCGTCTTGAAAGTTTGATTCTTGTTGTGAATATCTTTGTGCATAGAGCTCAAGATTTTCTCGGGGGTGTTATCAATGGTATCACTGTAGAAAAGTTTTTGAGTGTCAAGACATTTCAAATGAGTGAAGACATTTATGCATCGTGACATCAGTTCCAGAATGACTCCTGTCTATCTGTTACAAAATCACAAAACTTGATTTTAAAAAATGCTTATTTAATATTGGTAACTTTTATGTTTTGAATTTGGAAAGTTACATTAAATTAGCGTTAGGGTGCCTCATAGACATCGAATTATCTTTATAGCTGTTTTCTTTGTAACAAATCAGCCTTGGGGCCATATTTGCAAATATACGCATCAAATTAGTAAAACATGTACTCAACATGTTGAACTGAATTTGTGGTAGGTAACGACTGTCATTCTCCCAGCTCCCATTTGTCAATGTCCAGCCTGTATCAGGTCGGTGCTTCTTCTCCATATGGCCTAACCTGGATGGAAGGAAGGGTAAAGCAACTGAGTAGACTGGAGTGGAGGCGGGTGGCGAGGGGAGGGGAGGGGGGAGAAGGGATGGTAGAGTGCGGGCTGAAGGGTGACGTGCCTGGACTTGAGTGACGCTGGTCCCAGCTGGTCCAAATGTCTACATTGCCAGGGTGGGTTAGAGACCATTAGCAGAGAGATAGAAGTCTTCCTGACATACACCCCAATCAGATGAGACATTGAGTCTCAAGCCTCCCCCCACTGTCAATAAATCTCCCTCTACTGGCCTCATGATACCTACTTATCGGCTGTTTTCTGTGGTTAGTATTGTTGACATGTGGTGTTGGATGTGACTGCCGAAGTCAGTGAGTGGAGGTATAGGGGGTGCAGACACACATACAGACACCACCACATTAGGCTATGTCTTTGCATCTTTTAGTAGCTGTTTAGGTTTCCATTTTCACCGTAGAAGCTGTCAAATATGAAGACAAGGGGAAAGTTTTATGTCTTGTAAGTTCAGAAAAGAAAAAAGAAGAGCATTTCTTTCTGTGTCCTTGTGTGCTTACTTAATATACTGAAAAAAATCTTGATTTTATGAGGAACTGGAGAATAATGTGTAATGATAATAAGCAATTATCGCCTCATATTTTTTCCAGCGGTAACCTCAAGATGAGGTGCAACAAGAGTGTTAGTGCAAGTGACAAAAAAAAGATAGAAAAAATGGAAGCCAAAAAGCCCGGCAACATATGCACGTCACAGACGTGTGAAGTGCTTCTCTAGCTTGTTCCGACTGAGGACAATAGGACCTCCTCTGTGATTTCTATTTTCCCATTTCTCTCAGTATTCACATTTTGTATTTGTGAACCCTGCTGAATGAAAGCAAGGGCAAATAAATACCAATATTAGCGTCACAGGAGATGAACAAGAGACCAACAGATTCATTCACAATTATTTGAGTTCACATAGCTAGCAGCACTACATCCAGTAGGTCAAATCCATTGTTTATACAGCCTCAATGTACAGTAAAAGGTCGAAATTGAAGATTTTTTAAAAGATGCAATGCAGTTTCATTTCTTGTTTTTTTTTTCTTTGTACATGGATCTTTGCAGTGAGAGTGGCATGTGGCTCCTCGTTAATGAGCCTGCCGTGAACGTGAGACCTGAAATAGGAGTCTGCCGGCCGAGCCACCCCTGCTGTTCTGGGGTGTAAGCAGTGTAAGGTGGCTTTTCAGAAAAACGTGGGGCATATGTTCCACCTCCAAAACCCCCCCCACCCATCCTCACCCCACCCATCCCCAAACCCAGTCACTCTTTTACCCCCCTCCTCCCAAACCTCCTAACACTGTGGCAGATGGGCGGAATATGGAGCTGGGAAAGGTTTTACCTCTGAGGTGGTAACAGTGAGGCCACTCATTAACACTGAATTTACCACTTCGTTAGCGACGAGGCTTCCTGTTGAGCTCAGTCCCACGTCGGTGATGTCAGATCCATGGAGCATACGCGTGTGGACTTTGGAGACACACTTGGATTCTTCCTGAAATGTACACAATATTAAACATGTACACATACACATACACACACACACACACACACACACACACACACACACACACACACACACACACAGACAGACACACGCCACACACACACACACACAGACATAGACAGATACAACATACACACATACTGTACACACACACACACACACACACACACACATACACAGACATACACACACACTCTCACACACAGACACACTCACTCACACTCACGCTGGCATTGTTTAAAAGTTGTCATAACTCAAGTATTATACCATAACTCCGAAAGAGAGAGGTGTGTGGAATTAGATGTCTGTCTGTTCCCTCTATTTAGAGGTGTAAGGTGGGGAGGGGCCAAGTTTCAGCTGAGAGAGGTGTGTGTTTACTTTCAGCATGCAAGCTGGTGTGTGTGTGTGTGTGTGTGTGTCTCTGTATGAGCCAGTGTCTTAGTATGTGAGTGTGTGTGTAAACCTTTGTGATGACATGAGTTGCTGTGTGTCTGTGTGTACACTGACGCATGTGTACCAATTTGTCAGGATTGAACCAACAGTGGTCTCGTGCTGGGATCAACTTTGGCACCATCCGAGAGTGCTAAGACACAACCCAATCTCATTGGTGGTGCACTTTGTTCCCATGGAAATTGGTCAGTTTTAGCAATAAGGCTAAGAACTTTTGAGGGTGGGGGGGTGAAGATGGGGGGGGGGGGGGGGGGGCAGGGAATGGAGTGGGGTGTGGCAGGTTCCCTCCCTGGTGTGTGCACACATGATTAAGCCCCCCAACCCCCAACACACACCCACATACACCTTCTCCATGGTTTCCAAAGGGGAGCTATAGTCTGGGTTGTGAATAGAGGTGGTGGCAGAGATGTTATTGGGAGTGGGGGTGGGGGGCACTCTGACGCTCAGAGTGATGAATGCGCCCCCCCCCCCCCCCCCCATCACACTTTCACTCCCACCCCTTCTCTATTTGGGCGAACAGTGGGGGGACTAACAGGGCCTCCGCTGTGCAGCCACCGGTTCTTTGTGTTGGGGAAAGTTGTCATTTCACACGTCGACAGTCGCCAAGATAGCACCTGCATGAGGTGATGGCGTCTCCCTGATACGCACATTACTGTTTTAATTCTGCTGTTGTCAAATGGTCCCAATGTCATTTTTAACCTCTTTTCCCCCCTGTAGGCTGACTTAAGGAGCGATCTGTCACTCGATCAGCTCGTGGAACTAATCATGTTCTCTCTCTCTCTCTCTCTCTCTCTCTCTCTCTCTCTCTCTCTCTCTCTCTCTCTCTCTCTCTCTCTCTCTCTCTCTCTCTCTCTCTCTCTCTCTCTCTCTCTCTCCTTTCTAGACTGTTGAGCCAACATGGCTGACATAAAGCCTAAAGCAGAGGAGGACAAAGAGGGGGACACCGCATCTGACAGGCCTTGGCGTCGGCTGAGCACTCCCTCCCCTACTGCCCAGAGCAGAGCCACGGCTCTCTCTCCATATCCTGAGTACAGGCCTTTCAATGGACCCCAGCCAGAGCCCGCATCACCATCAGGAGAGATTATTAGCAGACCTCCATCACATTCCACCCAAGAGGGACATTCACAGCTGCAGGAGGAATCCGATGGTGATTCGACCGGTGGCAATGGCCCCAACACAGTGGAGGACTTCACTGCACGGGTCTCTCCAAAATTCCCTACGTGCCCTCAGTTAGACAACATCAGCTCTGGAAAACACAGAGTAACCGAGGAGTTCCTATTTGCAAAAAACAAAACCTCTCCTCATATCAAGTCAGAGGAGGCATCGGCCTCTGAAGCTGCGTCTGACAGCGAGAATAGTGATTTTGAGCTATCGCACCTGGAAGCGCCGCGCAACCACTCCCTTAATGAACCCTCCGGCCAGAACCGTGTGGCCAGGGCACCAGCTGGGGGGAGATCCTTGTGGGACTTTGGGTCAGAATCCTCGGAGAGCTCTTCGGATGACTGTGACGAAGACTCGACCTGGGAGCCGCAAAGCGAATTCATGCACTTACTGTGGACCAGTCCCAAGAGAACGGAGTCCTCGTCGTCATCGGTCAGCCAGAGCCGCAGGAAGAGGAAGCTGAACGCCGTGGACAGGGCCGGAGACGGCAGCTTTGGTCCCTTAGCCAAACAGTCCCTGACTTATGATTGTTCGGACGACAACGACGCGTTGGTTAGCAAAGAGCCCAACGTCAGGAGGAAGCCTAATGCCAAATCACCTGTGCCCCCCCAGTTAGACTGTAGTGACGAAGCAGTAGGCACGAAAGAGCACTTTATCAAAACTCAATGCCACGAGGGGAGCGACACTGAGAGCGCCAAGCTGAATCACGTGAGTGCGGAATCGGTGTCCGAACCCGACGGCGAGCCTTTGTTCTTCCCCTGCACCAAGTGCAACGTCAACTTCAAGGAGAAGGCCCACTTGCACAGACACATGCTGCACCACCAGGCGCCGCCCAGCGTCAACGCGCCGCGGCCCTTCATCTGCCGCGAGTGCGGCCGCTCCTTCCGCGACGGCGGCGCCCTGCAGAAGCACATGGTCATCCACCAGGCGCGGCGCGAGCGGCTGATGGAGGAGATCAAGGGCCTGAGCGAGCTGCAGGACGAGGGCCGGCTGGCCCGGCTGCAGTGCCCGCAGTGCGTCTTCGGCACCGACTGCGACAAGACCTTCGTGCAGCACGCCAAGACGCACGAGAAGGACAAGCGCTACTACTGCTGCGACGGCTGCAGTCACATGGCCACCTCCCAGCAGGAGCTGGAAGCACACCGGTGCACCGCCCACACCGAACACCACGTCCACAGGAGGCCCGCCGGGGGCCTGGAGGAGGCGAGGACGGGGACCAATCGGATCACCTTGTTACACTGTAAAATATGCCCCTTTAGCACACCCAATAGGACCATCCTGAAAAAGCACACGGAACTAATTCACCGACAGCCATATTTTGAAAAGAATGAGGAAGAGGCGGAGGACGAGGATGACAAGGGGAAGCCAGTTAGTAGATTTGCCGAGCCGAAGAAGCCGGGCTTGGACCTGCACAGGTTAAGTAGCCAAGCCAAGCCTGGCCACTCTCGCCTGTCACAGCTGAGGCCAAAGCTGAACTCGGAGATGCCGGCTCTGGGGAAGGGAAGCGCGCCGCCCTTTTGGTCTGGTGGCATCGCTGACCTCTGTGTGCGAAACCGAGTCTCGCAACAAAAAGACCGGGAAGGTCTCAGCTTGCCGCTGTTCAAATGGAGCTTTGGCAGCTCAACAAACAAGCTGTCATCATCTCTCCCGAGACTTGACAAGCCAAGCAAATTATCTCCCCCGCTGACAGCAAGAATAGATGTGACAACGGGCCACCTGCATGACGAAGAGGGCAATCAGGAATGCACAGTGTTGAGGCCAGGAGACGGGGAGAAAACAAAACATGTTAGTGACTCTGAAATGCGCTCGAATGCCAAAGTGGACAGATCCGGCGAGGAGATCCGTCAAAACCACAAAACTGACCACGAAGGCGGCAACGTTGACACTCCGAGCACTAGAGAATTGCCATCCAAACCTGTCCCCCACAGGACGCTGTCCAAAAGGAAAATGTCCATCCCATATCATAACACGCTCAAGCCAAAACCAGAACCATTATCACCAGTGCTTACAGAAGATGATGATGATGATGATGATAATGATGAGGATGATGATGAAGATGAGGATGATGACTGTGATTATGATGATGATGAAGATGACGAAGATGACTCCTTTGACTTTAGAGATTACTCGTCCACGTTCCTCAATAGCAGTGAGGGCAAACTGAACACTTTCATGTCTCCGAATCCCCTCTACCTTCCTAGATCGCGGCTGCCCATCCGAAAGGACATCCTCCATTCCAATGGCTCAGAGGACGAGGAGGAGAGCGACTGCGATGACATCCAGGATCTGGTCATCAAGGAGGAGTGCGAGGAGACCGCCGTGAGCCTGGACGACGGTCCATCCTCGGAGTCGATGCGAGGGCCCTTCTCCGGGCGCCAAGGCCCGCCTCATTTCTCCAATGACAGGAAGTCCTGCCCGTACTGCCCGGCAGTCTTCGAGTCGGGAGTGGGCTTGTCCAATCACGTGCGCGGGCACCTGCACAGGGTTGGGCTGAGCTATGACGCCCGGCACATGGTGTCACCTGAGCAGGTGGCGTCTCAGGATCGGCAGCCACGGATACGGAGGAAGGCTCCCTCCACCCTCTCCCGCCGACTCAAGAAAGGTATCTACCAAATATCCGTTGCTGCTTTGCTATATTCTCCTTTAAAGCCACTTCTCTCTTTTCTTCTGTCATTTTCTGCCTGATTACTACTGCATGAGATGGTGAGCTGACATAATTACATTTCACAGTAATCATCATAAAGACAAGTAGGGACGTCAGCCTCTGTCAGCTTTTTATTAAACGCTTGCCTACTGTTTTACAATTGCTGTATTATAGGTCAGGGTCCTCCTGAACACAAGCCCACACACACACACACACACACACACACACACGCACATACTTGCACATGCATGGAAAGCCCTTGTTTTATGCATGTGACTGTCTAATGGACTTGATGTGCTGTATTTTTCCACTTGAAAAAACTACACAGTCAAACAATGATATGAACCAACTTTTCATATCCTGGGAAAACAATTGTTGGCCAGATGCATTTTTTTTACAAGCCTCTGTAGGCCAGATAATCTCAGCAGAGAGTCAGGTTTGAATATTGAACAGAGATTTTCATACAAAGCAAATAATGCATTGCACGAACTAATCCGGCTCTGTGTTTTTTTGACAGACCTCAGTGAAATCAGACACACTGTCATTCAAGAATTACATAAGGTCAATATCAATTACGGATCAATTATCACACCAGCAGGACTATGCATTCAAGTGAGCCCGAAGCGGAATTGTACAGCGTTATTATAGTGCCCATTCCCATTCACGTATGCGTACTGAAGTGACACTTTCACCTTTCCTTCCTCCTCATGAAAATGTATCTAGGTTAGCGAGTTGAAAAGACCAAATTATCGTATTATCGTGTTTTGAAAGAACATTAATTAGCATTCTAAATCGCACATCTGCAATTCCAGAATAATCAAGTGACGTTAATAATGAGTTCTGCTTTGCCCTTTTGACTCACTCCAGCTCTATAACATAATTATTGCAGAATGGGTTAACTCACTCTTGCGTGTATGCCATCATTGCATATTTGGCTTTTCATCTCTAAACCACTGGAGCCCAGAAATGCCCATACAGTATACCAAGTCTCTGTAGCACAGCCACTGCAGTGTTCTCAAGCCTGTAGAGCAGAAATAATTTAATGAGCACACATGACCTTTCACCTTGGCCTCTGCTAATTGAACAGCTCTAGAATCACAAATGTATCAAAAAAAGTGATAATCAGTTCACCCCACCAAAAAGACCTCCTGGGTTTTGTTCATTTAGTATCTGCCTGCCATCTTAAACTAGCAGCAACACTTCCTCCAATTAGCTTGGGCATGACATCTCTCTCTCCATGACGACCTACCTCTCTCTGCACTGTGTACTTTCATCCCCATTGATTGTTTGCCTTCAACCCCTCTCTACTCCTTGTGCTCCACCTCTAGCTGCGGTGGACAAGCCTGAGTCTCAGACTGAGCACACGTGCCCGCTATGCTGGGGCTGGTTCGACACCAGGACGGGCCTGTCCAACCACGTGCGCGGCCACCTGAAGCGCATCGGCCGCGGCCTGGGCCCCGGCGGGCCCGGCTCCAGCAGCCGCTCCCCGCTCTGCATCCTCAACGAGCTGCTCAGGGACGAGACGGAGCACCGCAGCCTGTTGGCCCTGCTCGGCCGCCGGCCGTCCCACTCGCGCCCCTTCGTCTCGCAGAAGTTCGCCAGCAGCGACGGCCTCTTCCTCACCCCGACCGGCGTCCCCGTCAAGGTCCAGCACTCCAGGGCGGCTCGGGTCGGCGCCGGCGCCCCAGCCGAGTGCGACGGAGGGGGTGGGGGAGAGCCCAAGAGCAGGCTGTGGTCCGGGGACGAGGCGGCGGCGGAGGGCAAGAAGAAGGAGAAGAAGTTGGAGGAGGAGGAGATCAGGGTGGAGGACCACAGGGGTGGGGGCGCAGTCCCGTCCAGCACGCTGGTGGAGCTGCTGAGGAGGAGGAAGCAGGAGCGCGAGCAGGAGATGAGGGAGGGCCAGCAGCAGCAGCAGCAGCAGCAGCAGGTCCACGGGGTCAGGCGGCCGCTGCCCAGCAGCCCAGCCAGGGAGAGCGGTGCCAGGCTGGCCGCCCTCAAACCAGACCCATGCTGGAGCCAAGGTAAGGATGGGTTGCCATGGAGAAACACATCAGATAAGCAAGGCACACCGACTTAGTTA
The DNA here is from genome assembly GCF_963854185.1 of Sardina pilchardus. Taxonomy (NCBI): domain Eukaryota; kingdom Metazoa; phylum Chordata; class Actinopteri; order Clupeiformes; family Clupeidae; genus Sardina; species Sardina pilchardus. The sequence continues at coordinate 4,807,951 of NC_085008.1, forward strand.
CTGATTATGTTGAATGTCACAAACATTATTATAGGCTATTATAGGCTATAACAGCCGGATTTTCCTTCTTATATGCCCATGTTTTCACAACACATACAGTAATTTCCCGCATATAAGCCGCATTGTGTATAAGCCGCAGGACAGTGTTTTATGCAAGTTTAAAGACACAAAACCATATTAACACCATATTAACTGTCCCCTTGTATTAACCTCATAGCTGAAGGCATTTTGCAAAATCAATGTATAAGCCGCGGCTAATAGTCGGGAAATTACGGTACAAAGAGTTCATGAGCTGAGCTGAGCCGTAAAGAAAGATGACGATGATGATATTGGGGAAATAAAGGTGATTTTATTCTGTTGTGCGGCAAGGGAAACAGTGCTGCCAAAATTGTGAGAATCCTCACTCATCAGATTGATTGCCAGACGTGATTTATTTTGTTGCTAGAGCAAATAGGTGAAAAGTTGCTAACAACCTAACATTCTAACAACTAGGTAGTGAAGTAGCGAGTCATGAGATGGACTGCGGCTTCATGTCATGAAGTTTAACTGAGAATGCTAGCCTGCTAAAGACCAGATGTGAAATGTTATAAATCCCTGATTACCTAAAGCAGCATTTTGTTAAGAAGCTGGAGCCATTGAAGCATTTATACCCCGGCCTCAAGCCTATTTTATGAGCCTGTACAAAAAGACATTGAGTCAAAATTCTTGAACCGAAGATGGCTCGAAACGCTTCAGCTCTGCATATTGTGCACCAGTGCTAGCCTGACGTTGCCATTCTCAAAATTCTATTCAGAATTTGAGTCTGGAACCGAAGCAGTGGGACGTGATTATGCATTTATAAACACCCCGGCCTCAAGCCTATTTTATGAGCCTGTACAAAAAGACATTGAGTCAAAATTCCCCAGTACGCCACACTTTACTCCACAGCACACCAGTATGCCTCGGCACCGCTTAACCACCCCTGAGATAAGCAACCTGCAGTGCTGACGATCAATCATCAATCTAGATCATCAACCTAAATATGTCCCTGTTCTTGTCAATTCAAGCCTACCCCAGGCATGCCTTTCCTCAAATGATTATGATTATTGCTTTGGTTTTCTTTGGATGTCTGAAAGTCGCCATTGTTGTTAAAGGCTGCTGTGTTAATATTGTAGACCAAATTACATTAAATTGAAAGTGTAATGGGTCCCTCATTCAGATATGCAAACCGAGCCATTATTTCAACATCACTCACTGCCAAAATGACAGACAACTCATCTGCTCTCCTCTGTGAAAACACAATCCTTTGTCATAGCAAACACAATCTCTCTTGTAAATGACAGCTGAGCATATGATTGGCCTTGTTCCTATTGATGTGGAATCAAAGGAGAAGAGCTATGACTACGTGTCTACTGTGTGATGCATGAATCATGCCGTACCCAGAGAGTTCTATCACAGGTTATCTTTAAGAACTGTCATATCATATCATGTCCCAACCCTTAGCCGTGACCTTTTAACATGTGGTGCATAGGGTCAGGGCAGTGGCTGGCTATGAATACAGGAAGAGACCAAGGACAGTGTTAAGCCCATCAATCTCTAGGCTTGATCAGTCCACCACCCCAGGCACAGCCTCTTCCTTCCCCTCTTGTCCCACAAGCTCCTCCGCGCATGTTCTACCTCCTCCGTAGCTTTTTATTATTTACCGGAGCTCATTTGAAATCACAGCCTTTCAATGGCAGCAAGGTGCATTAAATACGAATGCACAGTGTCTCGCTCCGCTCCGTTGCGCACGCTTCCAGAGAAGCCTAGACGTCTCCAGGCGCGGGTGCGAACCGAGCCACTTGTAAAGGGTACAAGGGCGGAGGGGTGGGTGGAATGGTTGAGTTGAGGGAGCGGTTGGGGAAAAAATGAAATAGGGGGGAGAAAAGTTTGCCATTGGTGGAATTATTGTAACGTGCACAAAGAGAATAAATGTCACCAAAAGTGCGTTTGAAATTGAAATGAAAAGCCACGGCGGTGCTTTGATGTGTGAGCCGTGCAGCGCTTCAGCTGTGTGTACACACCTTTTGTTTCATGTCTGTCCAAATAAAGAGTTGCGCTCCCGTGCACTGAAAGATGTTAATGAAGATTTAAAATGTCGCATCATTATTAATTTATTTGTTTGAGGGTTTGAAGCGTCCATCTCAATTTCCGCATGATTTCTTTACAATCGATTGATTCGTTCCACCACGTCCATTTAATCAAATGTTCAATTCCTGAAGCACTTGCGATTCTAAGAACATGATTGTGTGTGCTGAGAAAGGTGACAGGAATTTCAAATAGACCTACTTTTTAAGTGACACTTTAAATTGGACAGTCCATCAAGCCAGGTTCTTTCTTGTTAATTTCCAGACAAAACAGAAATGCTTTCATTTTTGAAAGATTTTCTGTCAAGCATTATCCTTTATACCCACTGGTGTTGAAAGGCTCGGAGAAGAAATTTCTATGTTATGTTTTAAAGACATTACGATAATTAACCAACAAAACACTTCATTTGTCTCATTTTATTGTCAGTAGAACGATTCACAACTCGTTTGAATATCCTTTAGCTTGTCACTGTGTTAAGAGGGAGTGAGGTACAGAAGCAGATGTTTTTTACCGATTAGGTGTGAAACGGCACAGTAGTTCTCACTGAGGATTTCACACCATCGCTGAAAGCTACTTTTTTCTTTCTTTCTCTTTCTAACAAGTTTTTTTGTTCCCAGGGTACAGATTATATATGGTTTTGGGTAGTAATTTTAGAAAGGCCATTTTGAAGTCCCTGTTAGACATTTATTTTTAACATTTATCCTTCCTGTGCTTCCAGAATTCATTCAGAATTGCTCTTTGTCTTTGAAACGTCTTCACAGTCTGCCTTTCTTTAACACTGTCATGACTCAGTAGCCTGGCTATCACCAGACCAAGCTCAATCTTTTGAGATTGAACATTAGTCTGGGGAGTCTGCGCTGTATTTCTACTGCACAAGAGGCGTGATCAGTGAGGATAGTTCAAATGACTCTGTGTGCTTGGATAGTCCGATCAGACCTACGGTCAGGGTGCGCCTGGTGGATAAGCCAGTTTGTGATTGGTTCCAGCAGAAGTGGAACGGAAGCAAGAGAGATAAATGTGCAGGTTTCCAGCCTGAGCTGTAGAGCGAAATCCAGCCGCCAGCCGATCGGGCTGGGTTTAGCCAGTCGACAGAGTGGATCTCGGGGCAGGATTGTTCCACAACTAGAACATTCCATGGCAGCTTTACTCACTACCAACCATAAGGCTTTTGCCTCAGATCAAAGTCCTTTAGCTCCTCTCCAAGAAGAGGTGATATCACAGAAGTATTACACAATGACCCAAAACAGCTCGTAATTAAACAGCTTGGCACTGTCGACCCCACAGCCCTCTTTAAATGGAAGTTTTCGAGAGCGAGAGCGCGAGGGGAGGCAGCACACTTGCCCTCGCCGTCTCCGACTCCTTGCCTCAAGGTGAAAATAAGCCCCCTGGAGTCATTAGGTGGTGATAAACATTGCCTTCAACAACACCTCCCGCGATCTCTCCGATATGAAAACAGATGGAGGGCGAGGTGGAGACTCTGAGGGGAATAGCAGTTTTACACCAGCGTCTCCATGCCTGCAGACTGCACGCTACAGCCAATCTGAACCGAAGATGGCTCCAAACGCTTCAGCTCTGCATATTGTGCACCAGTGCTAGCCTGACGTTGCCATACTCAAAATTCTATTCAGAATTTGAGTCTGGAACCGAAGCAGTGGGACGTGATTGTGTTTCAACCGATACTGTGGAGAAATGCCCCTGCACCCAATTGGATAGACCTAACCTATCAGAGCAACAAGAGTGACTTGTCTTGTCTATTGTTTGTGTGTATGCAGTAATGCCTACTGTCCGCACTTTAGGGGAATCTGTGGTGCTCCGTGTGCACTTCTTTTTTATGTGAAACGTTTGTTACAAAGCAGCACATGAAGTGTGGAGAAATGCATGTGTGGACTCATTCTGTTGTGCAATAACTGTTGCATTGTAGATTGACAATAGAGTTCACTTTGACTCTGACTTGAATTCCTGCAGAGAACAGTCGGAACATCCTTCTTCTGACAAATGACTTGTAATTTTTTTTTAAAGCTATTGCGCCATCAGTATCTTCTGCAACTGACACGATATCGACATAAACGTGTAGCTGCTCTAGTGACACGCTTTTTGTTGTAAACAAATTCAACCGAAGCGCACTCAGGTCACGTGAATGATGGACAGATGAGCAAAGCCGTTTTATTGAATAAAGCCTGTCCGGACGCGGCTTGGACGATTCAATTGGTCAGTTTTCATAGAGATTTGTCAGTGTGGCTAAGTTTGGGCTGGCTTTTCAGTCTGCACCAGTGCAATATATGCTGAATACTTTTCAAATTATGAGCATAAGATTGATAGTGAGATTGTTAGTTCTTTCGACCACTAATGTGAGTAACAACATGGCAGAGGTCATTGTGACCGTATGCTCAGTCCCTCAGTCCATCTTCATGCCTGTATGCAAGCTGATACATTGAGAACTTTTATGGTATACGAACAGACTGGCTAGGGATGAAATATTCCTTTAGTTCAGCTTCTCTCTGTGTGATGTAGTTTCATCATAGCATGGTCTTTAAGGTACTCCATGTCTGCTAAAGTAAAGGATGCACTTTTGTACTGTATATATGGATTTATTTGTTATGATTATTAGTTATACACATATAAAGATGCCTTGTTAAGACTTTTCTGTTGATTGTTTATTATTTTCTTTTTCTCTTGTAGGGAAGACTGACGTGAAGAAAGTTTGCATTCACTGCAACACGACCTTCCACAGTGCTGTCAGCTTATCCAATCACCTTCGAGCGTATGCTCGACGGAAGAGAGCTGCATTGTTAGAAGGGACAAGTATGTATTCATTTTGTTGAAGACAATCACCCAACAAATTCTAATTGTTATGCTTTAATGTTTTAGTTGACACAGTTGACTATCCGATCATTCTATTGTGCTATTTGTAAAAATAACTGATGTGCAGAATTGTACATTTCTCTGCTGTTATTCTCTTCCTATTTTACTCCCTCTGTCATTTCTTGTAATATTTCATTCATATTTGTTGGATCTGCTTGAATGACTCTTTGTGTACATCTGTGTCTTCCAGCCTATGATTGCAAACAGAAGAAGCCAAGATCAAGACCAGGGCCAAAGAAGAAAATGTTCTCATTGCCACACACGCCAGAAGAGATCTACAGACTCACTTGCAGGTACAAATCCCCCTCCCCTCGTCAGTTTATTCACAGGGGTTGGACATACTGCATCTGGATAGGAGAACGAGTTGATTAATGTAGTTATTTATTATTTAGTGAATGGTGGAAGGAATGTCAAATGTTGAAAATGTTATTTGATCAGCTACTGTAACTCAACCAGATCCCTGTAAAATACAGACATGTCTTTATAAGAGGTAGATGGAAATACCACAAACAAGGTGGCTATTCATCCTCCTGTTAAAATAATGAATGGCCTTGTCAACTAAGAAGTTGCTCAAAAGCAAGGAATATGTAACTCTTGAGAATGAAGTTGCCCATGGAGAGTAGGCTTCAGGTAAATTTTGCTGTTACATCAGCTTTTTCTTAACCTGAAAGAGATCAATGTTTTCCTTCCAAGTCATGCCTTTGCCTCCAGTAAACCCTCATCCTGGCTAAAATACAACCGAAAATAAAAAAGATAAATATGCTTCCACTCATTTGCTACCAACTCAACTGTGCTGTATCCTGTCCTAGGGATGTGCTGCTGACCCATCTGTGTACAGTTGGGATATTGTGTTGTTCTGCAAGGGACAACTGTCACAGTGGCCTACTGAATACTGCTGTTGTGATTAGGTGTATAGGCTTCATCATCAGGCCATTACAGTATGCCTGCTGTTTGCTACAGGCTCTGGTATCTATTAATTACATCTATTAAACCACCCCTGAAGTAGGTCAAGGGTACAACTTGATTGTTGGCAATGAGATAGTCGGTCCTGTGCCAATCATTAGGCCCCCACACCAGTGGCCATTTGAACAATAAACCACATTCTGCCAGCTGCTGTGCACATAACAACAGCATTTAGAAATGCAAAAGCCTCTCCTTTTAGTTATTCAGAACACAGTGATGACCAATGCAATTATTATTCTCTGGATTGGATCTCTGGGGAGTTCATTTAACATCTGTCCACTTGGTTTATATCCTGTTACACAACATTTAAGTGGAAAATATTGAAGGCAGCAGCTAATAGACCAGATGTGGGTCAAAATGATGCCATGACTGTTTGATTGAGGTCTTGGCTGCCATCACAACTAGCCAGTTCATTTATTCACTAGACTACGGTTGTAAACTCATACGTTTATGAACCAATGCTAAAGTTGTCTAAAAAGGAATAAAAAAGAAAAGTCATCTTATAATCTACTTATGAGCACAGATGTATGTCAAACTGATATTATTCAAGTCTTGTAACTTTGACTAGTACCTACTGGAATGAATCCTTCTGTGATCATGTAGCCTTGTGGTCCAGGAGAAGCAGACAGGTTTTGGTATTAAATAGGTTTAGTAAATCGGCGGATCTATTCTGAAAACACCCATGAAAAATAACCAATATGAATTACAAAAACAAAGACACATAAACTAGACAAAATACAAAGAAAGGAGACTATAATAAGCTGCACAATCTTCCTTAACACTCACAGCAGTGTCAGGTATGCACAACATGTGCAATCCAGAGAGCCTCACCTTCTCCTTTCACAGGGACTTAGTGATCAGGTGACCTCCCTAATTGAGAAACCAGGCCTACTCCTTATAGGCCAATCAGCTAATTTGGGTACCCAGAAGCACATGCCCCTTCTACAGCATATAGCCTACAATGAATAAACATACCCAATATTACCATAATTAACTATAAATACAGAGACAGTGTGGGTCACTCTGTCACACTTCTAATACAGAGTACATTTGACTAGTCAATCGCCGTCAATTAAATCTCTGACAGGCTCAGTTGGGACTGTTTCCGAGCTTATACTATGTAAAAAAGAAAATCTGGTGCAGCCCTTGATCTCTCTCTCTCTCTCTCTCTCTCTCTCTCTCTCTCTCTCTCTCTCTCTTCCTGTCTCAGGTTCTGCGACCTGGTCTTCCAGGGTCCACTCTCGGTGCAGGAGGACTGGATCAAGCACCTCCAGCGCCACCTCATGCATACCAGCGTCCCGCACACGGGCGCCGCCATGGTGGAGGTGACGGCCGTCTGCAAGGAGCTGCCCCCACCACCCCCACCCGAGCGCCTGCTCCTGCCGCGCCAGCACACTCCCCTTCAGGTGCCCCCCACAGTCTCCTAAACTGCCCCCCCACCCCATAAATACCCTCACTGTCTCCCCCGCTTCAGAAACCCTGCACATGTATATAACTACAGGACAGATAGATATATATTATATATGAAATATATATATCAGAGGTATATATAAATATATACTTAAGATGGATATATAGAGAGGTAAGAGATTTCTTTTTCTTCTTTCTGTATTGCACATCTACCTTGTCAGTCCATCTGTTTTGGTATGGACAACTGTTCTGGAAGCCTGGCACCGCCCTCTTCACTTGGGTTGGTGTGAGAGGCAGCACCACTTCCTCAGCACGTTAACTACGACGAGATTATTTTCACCAGGTAAAGGTTGGCGCGACCTTTGCCAACCTCTCAGAGAGTTAAGGGCTGGGTGCTTTTTAAAGGTGCCCTCCGATCATGATGCAGAAGTCCCAATAGGTTCAATAGCCAACCAAAAGCGACAACACAGACCTCAGAAAATGTGTCAAAAGACCCTGACCGTCATACACATCACCTCGCCGGACCTAAATGAGAACGGGGTCATCTAATTAAGAGCGATCAATATGGCTGACCTCACGGATACAGGCCCTGCTAATGCCTAGCAGGCTCATCGATGGCGGTCGCACTGATCAGATGCTGTCTCGTGTCTTTTCACATTGCCAAGTTTCTCAGCGATGAAGGCCCTCAATCTGTACTTGTGCTACATTTTAACATGTTAATGAAAATCAGTGGGAATCACTACAGATCCTACACATACCATTCACTGAACAAATGAACTGTGAACGTGTGGCTAGCTGTTTTTTCTTTTCTTTTGGTCAAGCCTTCAATGGTGAAATGGACTTTCCAAACCCTCAATTGTAATGCAATACATTGAAAAAGGTCAAATCCGGGTTTTCTTGTATTTAGAATGTTTATAACCTTAATGAAGCACATTGTAACATGTAATGTTGTTTGATGCTGTAACTCTTCCAAATATTGCTTTAACGGAAAAGAAGCTTTTTCTCACTGGAAAAATAGATATTATTGCTTTAAAAAGAAGATAAGCTCATTTCTTAAGATCAGTTTCAATGCTGATCACATTTTTATGGTGCTGAAACATAAAAGCTGACATAGTATTCAGAGGAACAGATTATATTTTTTTTCTTTTCCTTTTAAAATAACAGTAATGTGAGAATACTAGAGACCTGTTTCCAAATAACAACTAATCTTACATTGACTGGCTCATTCTAGGGGATCATTGGGATGATTTGTCCCATCTTGACAATCACAATAACATTGTCTTGATTTCATGCTGGTCTGAAAAAAAGATCACCTTCCAGACTGCCCTGTGTTGTGATGTGTAGAGATGCATTCATATTGTGAATGTGTTCATTTTTATGCCCTGAACTCTGTACTGTGAGAGGACACTGTTACTCTGAAACGGCCACATGGTATGGTATGTGATATTTAGATCATGTACGAAAGACAGTGGCAGGTGTCGCTGCCATCAGCTGTTATCTAAAATAATGTTTTCCCTGAGAAGTTTGTGAACTTGGTGATACATGCCTGTACAATCTATGTTTGTTATCTGTTTGGTTGAGCATAGGACAAAGATCTTGTTGTATGCAGAGTATCATACAATCAACATTGGTTAGAACTTGAAAAATCATCTAGTCTGGGTCAGGTCAACAACTGTGCTCCACAGTAATTCCCCACAGTGCTTTACCACGTTTAGCACTTAATTGCACTCAACAACTATGTGTGTTCACATTAAGGTGTGGACACCATGGAGGTATAGCATAAGGTTAATTGATTTGATGTTAACTAGTTTTGCTATGTTCAAATTGCAACTAATTGTGTAATCTAAGGAAACGTATGGAAACTTAAGTCCATATTTTTGCAGGGTTTTGGAGGTGTGCAGCATTGGTTCCCAAAGGTTGAGGCAGGTTCTTCAGGGGTGAGCCAGAGTTATAGCAAGGATGGCATCGGCTGAGAGTCCAGAGAAACCATAATGATCAATTACAGGTGACCGTGCTTGCACAGAGCCTATAACTGATTTTACCACCAACTTATTTGGTGATGAGTTCATAACCTACATTGTACTTGGCCTAAATGTTAGGCGTGATCGCTAGCCTAATCATGAATACAACTGGCATGACTCTAACATGGCCACTATATGGACTGATACACTTTTGTTTTTAATTGTCCAAAATAGGGGCCTGCCATGAAATGATTGGGAACCACTGATGTACAGTGCAGTCTATTTTTCAAACTTAATGTAATTGACACTTAAGCCTACTTCCTTAACGTTACTGACTACAGAGAGAGTGTTTAAGATAAGTTGCTATAAGGAAACAGGACCTTCATGTGTAACCCTAACCATTCTATAGGGGATTCATTTTGACTGCTTCATTTGCATAGTATCTGTTTGGCTTTCTGTGATTTAAATACAGCAGTCACTCGCAGAAGTAAAATAAAATCATAAGGTTTATTCACATTTACCTGCACATTTCTATGTTTTTGTATACGTTCACGTAAATGTTGTCAGCATTTAGAATTGGCTCTTGAATCATTTTAGAAGCAGTTCTTCTGACTCTGAAACCATAAGCCTTATCAGCCTTATCGGTGAATACAAGAGCTGTGGATGGTAATGCTGATGGTCTCTCTTTTTTCTCCGGACTCATGGTTTCAAGGCCACTTTATGAAATAGTTTCACCTAAACGAGCAATAGATCACGCAGTGCTGTTGTGGCATCTTTTTTTTTATGTTTTCTGCCAGTCAGATGTCTAAAATGTGTGGACAAAGTAAGTGACTTTAGAATCACATAGACGCATCAGGCCACGGGAAGTGATCTGACAATTTTGTCACCCAGAAATCCAGAAAAATGTGTCAACAAATAATTTGCAAGTCAACCGACTAAAAGTAGACCTCGCTTTCACTTCACTTCCACAGTCAATCGTCACAGCCTCAGAAGAAGCAACCCTGGATCAGGCCTTAAGCTGAAGCACAAACAGAGCTGCACCAAATCAACTGATAATCGCCAAATTAGCATGTGATAAAGAGCCTTTCAAATGTTGACACAACACGCGTTAACCGCCCCTGCCACAGCTCCAGTCCGCCCCGTCAACAAAAGGTTCCCGTCGCAGGGATGCGGTGGCATTATGTAATCTGCAAATCATCGCTCCTCTTCCCTGTTTCGCTCCTTTTGTGTCTGGGGATGTTGCGTTTGGGAGAGTGGTTGGGGGCCAGTCCCTTGATCACCACTTTTCACCAGTCCACCAGCAAAGCCCCCAGCCCCACCTCCTGCTGAGGGGCCCCGACTCCACCCAGTAGTGTATCGGGGGTCCCCTAAAGTCCCCCCACCATCCATCTAAAGCTGCCATCAAAGCCCCATAAACCAATTGCCATCGGACAGCTCCGGAGGGAACCAGGGACGGCGTACCCCACCAGCACCCTGACTCCCCAATCTCCCCTCCCCTCCCCTCTCTTAGAGGAATAATTGTAGCACTCGGCGACTTCATTAGCGACTCCTGGTTGTATCAAAAGGATGCTCTTCATGGAAGTTGGAAGCCGTGTCCTGCACAGACGCTGTCCCATGGGTCCCCTCCCCTCCCCTCACCGCCACCGCCGCACGCCCCAACACACCCAAGAGGCACAAATGAATAACGTAAAGCCGGGGATTGTAATGAGATTGAGCAAACCATGACCAGGATCGGCTGAATCCATTATTCCACTGGCAGCATTATGAATGAGAAGGAGGGCAGCCGTGTGTGTGTGTGTGTGTGTGTGTGTGTGTGTGTGTGTGTGTGTGTGTGTGTGTGTGTGTGTGTGTGTGTGTGTGTGTGTGTGTGTGTGTGTGTGTGTGTGTGTGTGTGTGTGTGTGTGTGTGTGTGTGTGTGTGTGTGTGTGTGTGGAGCGGGGGATATAAAGAAATGTACTGCTGACGCTGTGGTGGCCCCCACACTAGCCATCTGCCATGGGGATGCCACGTTAGCAGGACAACGCATGCTAATCATTAGGCTACCTATCAAAGGGGAGCCCTCTCCAGAGAAGCATAACCATCGACCCCCTCTTCAGCAGCAAGAAGAGAGGGAGACACAGGAAAAGAGAGAGAGAGGGGGGGGGTCTCAGTGTGAGCTGGAGAGAGGGATGTAAGTGTATGTGTGTATGCATATGTAATTCAACCAGTGGAAATGATGGGGAATAATGAGTTGGGATTGCAAAATGAGAGAGGAGGCATAGTGTTTGCCTTTTATTGCATGTATTTTATTTGTTAAATCGAACGCTCCAGAAAGCATATGCTGCGTGAGGAGGCGAAGTTGTTTCATATTAATAGGGCTGCCTTAGGAGATCATTAAAAAGAGCCTCTGGCTCACAAGTACACCCTTAATATTTCATTGGAACGGTGACAAGGAAAAACACAAACGCCTTTTTGGGGAGGAAAGGAGAGAATAAAGACGAAGGCTGGAGGGGGAAAATAAAATGACTTAAAGGAGGATGATGCAGGTTTGGTCTAAAAACTTGGGAGCTACCTACCCCAAAAAACAGCTCAGTTGGCACTGATAAAAACTAACATGCCAAGTGGTGCCTTTTGGCAGTATTTTTGGCTATGTTCTAATGTAAAGGCCTCTATTACACTTCTGCTGGGTTTTACTAGTCAAACCACAATGCTAGTAAGGGTAAAGCCTATGACAATGGCCGGTATGTTTCTCTGTCCTTCACATAGCCGTGTTCCATCAAAGTTCATTTGAAGATGATGCTAAGTTGGTCATAAATATAGATCTCAAAAAGTGGCTAATTGTTCAGTGTTAAATTAGTATCTAAATGTTTTGTTTGTTTCTTAATATCTTCATCCTGCATTTTCTTCTGTCTGTTTTTCCTTAAACTTTCTTCTTTTCACCTCTTTATTGCTTTCTTTCTTTCTTTCTTTCCCGCTCTCTTTTTTGCCCTTCTGTCTACTCTTCTTTCCAAACAGACAGCTGTTCTGAGCAGGCAATGCCCAGATTCCTCTCAACTACAGCAGTGGTCACTGCTTAGAAAAAAAAAAGAAAAGAGAAAAAAAAAACAGGAAAGAAGGGAGGAAAAAAATCAATAGGTTTCCATTATCCGGTTGGGCAGTGTCACTGGCGTGTCAATGATCCCGTTACAGTTGCAGCACGAGGGTGAGACAGGCCTCCAGTCAATCGCTGCTGACAAGAGGAAAACATGCTGACAGCGGCCAGGAACAAGTCAGAACACACATTTGCACTTCAAGCGGCCGTCCGAAGGGGTGAAGTGGGGTGGGGGTGCGAGGGGCGAGGAGGGTGTCGGGAGCAAGGGTTCCAGTGATGGGGGGGGGGGGGGGGAGGTTGGGTGGGGGTCCACGGAGTTGGAGGACCAGTGGAGTTTGGAGAGGGTTGAGGGGGCAGCATAGGTTTGGGAGCAGGGTTGCGGAGTATGGAGGGGGGGGGGCGCATTGCTGGTAGTAGGTGCTGTCCAGCCATCCTCAGTTCACCTCTCCCCACCCCCACATACCCTCACCCCTTGCTTGACTGGCTCGCTTCTCACCAACCCCTGCTTTTATCTCTACCATCAATTATTTACCCGGGGATGCACCAAAGGGAAAGCTCAGGTGCAGTGATTGTGGCCGAGAGATATTCATCACCTTCTTCCTCGTCCATGCTCTCTTCCCCCTCCTCTCTTCCCCCACCTCTCTGTCCCTCACAACCCCCTTCACTTCATTTTCCAGTGGCTTAGTACTTGTTCCTCTCTGTATGATTAGCATGTGCCATCAGGGAGCACCATGTGTGAAAACTAGATCTTTACATCTTCAATTTTATTTGAAAATGATATCGGAAAGAGGATGGTCATGTTCAGTTTAGTTGAAGAATGAGGTTACCTGTCTCTGTCTGTCCTCATATTTTAAGTTGTTTGGTCCCCTTATGCAAGCCACTGACCCATACATAATTTCCATAGCAAACATTATAGGCTAATCAAGATAGTAATTAACTGAAAGTAAAGTAATAAACTAAGCGCTCCCCCACAAAGTTAAAATCAATGGACAATACCATGATGTTTGGCAGAAAGAATGGAACATCTATTTGCAAGATTGCTGTCTTGATAGACCTCACTCTCATTTGGACCATGCCAGGAGTCCATTGTCTGACCTGCACTTGAACCTAAGATCCTGCTTCACTGACTTGACCTGTCTTGTAAAGGAAGACCTCATCTCCCTCCCCACCCCCAACACACACACACACACACACACACACACACACACACAAAGACAGAAATCAATGCGTTTTTGACAATAATACAAAATAGTGTCTGGGGTGGACTATTTTAGTTCTCCAAAAGTAGGCCTACTTCACCTCTTGTCAACACTTCCGTCTGTGTCTTAGTTATAATCTAGGCTATGTCTGTGCTGTTTGATTCGCATGTAAAGATGCTTATCTGAATTATTTGAACACACAAGGGACATGGGTTTTATTTCCTGAAAAAGGCTTGGCCTGTTTTGTTTTCTTATCTGGACAGACTTCTCAGTCTCTGAACAATTTTACACATGATTCTCAAAAAGGATTAATTTGTAGATATATTGTCGTTGTATGGTGAAATAAAGACTTACAAAAAAGGTTAATTAGGAATTAGCGCCGTCTTCCCCCATTAAATACCCTAACGTCAGCGTATTTCTTGAAAGACTTCTAGCTCGGGGCATCTAATGACATCGTGTTGAGGCGATTAATTAATGCATTTTTCACAGAGTAAAACGGTATTTTTTTTTCAATTAGGCTTCATTTTCTGCGACCCTTCGTTCGACTGAGTTGGAAGATGACTGTGGGGAATTCGGGTTAATATGTTGACAAGACCGAACAATCCTGGGTCATGTTGCGCCCCACGCTTGACTGGTCCGGTTCAGTTCAGCAGCTGACAGGTCCTAATCATGTACTGTTGCCCTAAAGGCACAGGGACAGAAAGGCAACTCATTACGGCATTATAGACTAGTTTGCCAGCGTTAAATTGAGACATAATTAGGACGGGAATCGTTATTATAGTCTCTGTTAATTGCCCATACAATGATGTTGTGGTATTATTTTAGGGTGTTATGGTTATTATTTAATTCGAATTGTTTGAGTAGAAAATGTTGAATTATACTTTATTAACAGCCAATACTCGCAACATCTCATCCAGTCGTTTATTCATCCATTAGCTCCCTTCCTTCCGTTAATACGTCAGGTTGACTGTTTAGGAAAGTTTGTAACATGCTACTTGGCCTCGGGCTTAATTATAGGTGGATAGCCTATTATTTAGATGACTGGACTTGTGTCATAACGTTATTGTTGATTTTGTCCTTTCTGAAATATTCTGCTTTTGTAGCTATGATATTCGATATTCAGAACAATATTTACATATTGTGCAAATAATTGAACACAAGCTGTAGAATTGAGGATATTTGACGTAATTAATCAATAATAACACGAGAGCTAAAGCTGCTGGTGTTACTATTAGCTTACACTAATTAGCATAACAATTAGTGAGTGTGTGTGTGTGTGTGTTTGTGTGTGTGTGTGTGTGTGTGTGGCCGTGGCCGTGGCTTGTATTTCAAAATGCCTCGTACAATGTTTGCAATACACGGAGATGAATACTGCTCAGGAAATGAGCTGGTTAGATGACAAGATGAAACCTGATAAGAATAGGGTTTGTTCTCTTCTTTCCACTCAGCGGAGCATTGGCAAAGCGACTTCAATTCTGAGGCAGGCAAGCGTGCTTGATGTCAATTCCAATAGCACGTCTCAGTCTTAACGTGTCATTTACAATAACCAAAATAATAATGTAGTGGAAAGTCCTGCTCAGACAGTGACATGCTTGAGAGTGATGTTGCACCTCTGGCCACGCCATTTTTTCCTATTAATTACCATCTAAAAGATGCCTTCAGAGATGGAGGTAGGTGTGACGGAGAGCTGGTCAGAGAACAGCTGCCCCTCATCCCTCTAGGCACAACCTGACCTCGTTTTTTTACTCCAGTAAATTGGAAGGCTTGACAGGCCACCAAAACGCAAAGAGGTTTTGATTTGGATATGGGAGGAAATGCAGAATACGAGCCAAAAATGACGAGTCAGACAAGGGCTTCAGCGGAGAAGGAAACATGTCATGCGTAAAGGAAAGCGCCGGGCGCGTTCTCAGCGAGCGTAAATTCATTTGGCTACAGACCATCTCTCAACAAAAGAAATCTCGCGAATGCCGTATTTTTTTCGCTACTGTTATTCTGTGCTTAAGCATATTCCTGTTTTTATTCGAAAGGGGTGGATTGTAGCCTATGTGATTTAAAATCTTGATGATAATAATAATAATTTGGGTCTAACACAATATGAATCCACGCATCTTTAACATTTTAATTTAGTTTCCGCATATTTAAATTAGTTATCCGTTCTACACCTACTCGTATTTAGTAGCCTGCAATATATTTTGTTGGAACAACCTCCGTTCTAGAGAAAATCTTATTCTATGCTGCATTTTTATAAACAACGTGAAGTATTGTACCATTCGCCACAATAAAATGTGGCGCTTGTTAAATTCATTATTTATTTCTTTGCTGGTGTTAATTGATCGTTTTATACCAAGGCAAAAATAGTGGGATGTCTGAACGTATCACATGACATTGTAGGTTGTCTTACTTCTGTTTGCTGTACTAAAAGCTCAGACAACTGAATTGTTCATGAGAAGTGATGTTATACCACGGCAGAACGCCAGGGGACACTACACCACGTGTATTGCGGGTGAAGTGTGACTTGAGCATCAGACTGGAAAAAAAGACGCAGTTAGATCTCATTTTAAAACCATTAGCTGATTCTTACACCAAAAGTAGACATGCCACCTTCTCGTGTACGGATGAAGTAAACATAAGCAAATAGGCATAGGTCTACATTAATCCAGCCTACAATCTGTGCAATACAAACAATGGGTATGACATTGCCTCTTTCACTGGATTATATTTTGACAGATTTAAGAACCATACTTAGGCCTACGTAAAGATATCCACAAAGGCAATTATATCTCCTTATTGCATAGCATAATATACATATAAGTATAGTTTATATTATAGTACAACAGTTGTGTGATAAATGATTAAATGGTAACATGTACCACTGTGTTTATGGCCATTAAGCCATTAGGAATAATTGTTTGCTGTGATCGTCAAGTTCTCTGCTCTCTGTTCTCTGCTCTCTGTCCGTTGGCTAATTGACTGTAGGCTACAATGACCCAGGCCTATAACTCCAATGAGTTCGTTATGTTTAGTTCTAGGCTATTAGGCCTGCAATAATTCGGCCACCATGCAGTAGGCCTGTAGTCTTAGTATCATACACATTTGTGTTGTATATTTGACCCATGCGCATCCGAGGATGTCATATGTGAAACAATGCCAAGGTAACAGAGCCTTAAGAATTTCGTAACATAAATCCCCCAGTGCACCCCAGTGGACAAAAGGTTGGTTTTTTTCAGACCAAGGAGGAGTTGGTGACTGTGCCTTAGCCTACCATTTAGTTATAGGCTATCCTTAATTGAGATGATTCAAAATTACAAAGTTATCACTCTTGGATTTACTGTTGATACGCCTACCATGTTTCATACAGTCACTAAACATGGAGACTAAAGAAGTAAAAAGGCCAAATACTTGGTGATATGGCGCTGCAGTGAATACCACCGAAAAGCAACACGTAAACTTACCCAATCATTGACATCCCGGGATGACACAGGCATCATCCTCTGGAGCTGATTGACACCGGTCTGTATTTCTCATTGACTAGAGAGAGAGACTACATTGTCGAAACAGTTGCTGATAGGCCCAGGCTAGGCTACATCCTCACAATTATGTTGTATGTGCTGCACAGATGCAGGAGTTGTTTTAACATCGCGCATAAGGAAGCACAAAACAGAAAATAAACAAACACAGACAAACAAACACACAAACAAATGCCAGTACCCTTCCAAAAAGCAGCATATAAAAGAAAACGTCAAACGATCTACTTATTCTGCTGCGATATAAAGGTGGAATAGTCAACCACATGTATTGCTTTACCAGCGCGTTCTGCTTTGTTGATATATATATAATTGCGACCCAACTGTATACAGGCGTTGGAAAAAAAAGTGTCAGGCGACAAGCGCATATATAGAGCGAATGACAAAACAGAGAGGGAGTAACTGACAGTTGAAAAGACAGTCGGTGTGCTGCTAACAGGCAAACGCACTAGTACAAAGTCACCCATGCCTTTGAGAGTGCAGCTTGTTTCATTGCAGATCTCCCGGGTTGGATCTCCTGTCGATTTGATAGGAGAAAAGAATGAGCTAACATGCCCTGTTTAAGAAACAAACATGCAGATTAGATGGGGGTTGGGTGGAGGGGGCAAGGGGAGAGAGGCTGACAGCACACCTCGGCTCCAGCTCAGCCTTGTAAATAGCATAATATAAAGCAGTCAGCGCGGTTGACAACATTTATCATCACCCCGCAGCGAGAAGCACAAACAATAACATTGTAAATTATAAGTCCTTATGTGCCCTAAACTTCAAATGTTATGTGCAATTGAGTATATTCTTGGGAGGGGCTCTTGGTGCACTTGCACGAAGAAACAAGTGAAAGCATATGCTATTAAGTCAATTGCAATTAGTACCCGGCAAAACACAGGCTACAGGCCTCTCATGTAAGACTACTAGCCTATTAATAAACTTTTGCACGTGTTGGAAGACTAATTGTAGATATTTTACGAGGGCCTAATAACCTGATGTTAATGTGTTGGTATTTGGCAGTTAATGAACAACATGTTAATTGCTTTAATTCAATGTGATAAAAAGGAGCCAACACGTCACGATCATTCACTTTAATAATTTACCCTTCCTTTTTTTCTTTTTTCTTTTGGCACGCACGTCTCTTTTGGCATTTTTGAAAGGTTTAGACCTGACAAGGCGTCTGTTAAATTTCACTGCTCATTCTCGGAGTTGTCACCTGTTAGGCTATATGTGGTAGTACTGCCTGTCACCGCCGGCTTACAATTTACCATCACTCGCTCACCTTCCAACCATATCCTCACCATAATCACCCGTGCCAAGCAAACTTTCTATTTCAAATAGGCTAATACTTGCACTATAAGACAACAAATGCAATGAGGTTTAAGGCAATACATTAGCCTACCATTATTTGAGAACATTAATGTTTTGACATTGCCCATATTTGACAATGCTACACAATGCAATATCGCATTCTGATTGTGACCATCATAGGCCTTATGATAGGCCTACTTTAGTAGACTAGTGTTATTGAGACACTGAACAAAATCCTGCGTCTATTTTATTGGATATCTGGTTTACAAACATCTACTTTCCTTGAAAAAACATGAAATGCTGGATGGTATACCAAGAGGTGTAGGATTTGTCAAGGACATAAGATTAAAAACAACGGGCCTGTTTCACTAGGCAGAAACGGCTTATCTTGGTGGCGACCCCTCTTTATTGCTCTGATAAAAGGATGTATTGCCCATATTGTAGCCAACTGAAACGTGTTAAGGGGCTGGGTTGACTTTCCAACCCAGCGCCAGGGATAATTATGACATGATCCATCCCCTGCAAGACAACATTATTCGCGACTGGCCCGGACGGATTGAGTGTGTGTGACTAAGCGCGATCCCCGTCGAGAGGAGCCCGTTAAGTATTCCATTCTACTCGCATCCGCAGGCCCCATCCAAGGTTGATCTAATCACCAGATCAACAACCCCAAATCTATACGAGAACAAATAATGGAGATGAAATGAACAAATGATTAGCATGCCGTGAAAAGTACAATACCGTTTCTTACTTAGCATTTAGATAACTGTCTATCCCGAAGAGCAGGCTTCAAAGTTGAACCCAGTTTAGGCGAGGGGGATTAATTCTGTCTCCTGCATGCTTCATTGAATCTCTCATTACCAAACTTTGTCTGTATTGATGTAAGATTTGATTGAAGATTAGAGCATTTAGTAAATCTTGCTTTTCCGCGTGTATCAGGTTTTTCCAAGCGCACAGCACAGCACCCGCTGGTCAATACCCTCGCTTTCATCCCGTGTCTGCTTCATTTAAACTTAATCAACTCCATCAATGAACTGGAACAGCGTAACGTTCCCCTGGTACAATGCTGTTCTTTTGTTAGATAATTCTTTGCTCTCTCTTTCTCTCTCAACCCGATGCCACTAAACCCGAAATTATACTATGATGAACTATTTCAATCAATATGGTAATGCATATTGGTCAGGGTTGTCTGTTTGCAAGGGTTTAAAGATGCATGTGACAATACTGACATCTTTCTCTCTCTCTCTCTCTCTCTCTCTCTCTCTCTCTCTCTCTCTCTCTCTCTCTCTCTCTCTCTCTCTCTCTCTCTCTCTCCCCACAATCCAAACAATACCCTTCCAGCCGTTGCCATCTTCCCATCCCACTTTTTTTTATGCTCGCGTCTTTTCACTGACATTGAAAATTGCTCATACAATAGAAAATGATGTATCCTCGCAGGGGAACTATCCGTGGCATACTGGAAACGGAAAACCGCCCGCTGCATGCATTTCTTCTCCGATAAATTATTTGCTCTGCGTACCCTGTTAACCAACAAGTAGGCTATCCCTTACCAGAGAGCAGAATAGATCAATCACGGGTGGCAGTCGGTATGTGGTGTTATTTATTTATTTATTTATCTCAGTCCTCGCGTGTGCATACCTGTGCGCTTTGTCCTTCTGCATCTAAAATGCGATGCTTGGCACAGTGCATCATTTTTATACTGCTACCCAAAGAGCCATTTCGAAAGTATTTGCAAGGAAAATGTACGTCCCCATCTGTTGCCACGCTAATAAACGTGCCACCTTCCGGGCCTCGCCAGCGGTAATCATACCTTTAATGATCAACTGCAAGTGATATACAGCGTTCCATAAAAAGCAACCGGCGCTTCCTCACCGCAATTGCTTATAGTGGGGTCTTCAGTGTTTCCACATTTTCTGGTCATTTGTTACGACTGCAGATGTGCTAGAAACTCAACGGCCAGGGCGTTCCATTCCAAACAATGCATGATTTTCCTTGGTGTTGTATATTAATTGCTGGCCTTTTCTACTGGCTTTGTTGCCCTATATCATGCACAAATGTTGCCATCTTGAATAGCTAATAAATCTATATCTTTATTTAAATCAAAAGTTTGGGAGTTGAGGGAATTCATTATAATAAAAAAACACAAGACTGCTTGTATTCAGTGGATTAGCCTTTATATTACATGAGGCCTCTGGGTAATCTTCATTATTATCACAATTTCTACCATAATTACAAATTCTTATGAATTCATTTGTATGGCACCACCAATCACAGCAGCAAATAAGAGAATCTCAAGCCTTTAATTAAAATTATTAATAAAGCTGTGTGTAGACTGGCTTTAACAATCCCCATTTGACCACATTACTCTCTTACATTATTAAAGGTCTGGCTTGATAAGAGAATGCAATCTTTTAAACTCTAATAAGGCTCATCTATGGAGCTGCATATGCAATGCCTATATGTTGACTCTCTGCCAGTATGCAAGTGTAACTGCAGCAGTATGACCATTGTAAAGCAAACACGAATGGATCCATATTTTCCGGGCGTATAGAAAGCAGCACAGCTGGTCCATTTATCGGTCCTAGGCCTTGCATCTCTGGAGAATGCTCTCCAAGCAGAGGTATGGACCCTGAGCCACAGTTCATGCACTTCAGGTGTACTCCAGTAGGGGGAGTTCAAAAGTCATGCCCCCCCCCCCCTCCACCACCACCACCACCACTATCCCTATCCAGACAGAAAGACAGCAAAGATTTTTAGCAGGAGAGGCTCAGCCCCCGTAACCAGCAGGACACAGCGCTCTGGGAGCTCTGAGAAAAAAACCCGTCTAATATCTCTTTTTACACACCTGCCTTCCTCTGCAGTGACTGTTCAAGTAGGAGTGGTGCTGGCTCGCTTTTTTTTTTTTTTTTTTTTTTGACGTTGTTTTTTGTTTGCAAATGAATAAAGCCAAGCACAGTGGGAACCCTCTGGCATCCATCCACCACCAGCTGAAATTGAGAATTATAACTATTTTCCCAAGAAATGTAAATGGATCTTTGACAGTGCTTTGGATGTGTGTAATGGTGTTTTCTGCACCTACGCCACAATGGTCCCATGATGTTCAACCCTTCATAACCAAAATACCAGCCCAGGCATGCATTCTCATTATTGCTATCTGTGGGCATGGCCGACACAATGACTGGATGTGTGATTGCTGGTGATAAACATATAAGCATTACACTTATCCAATCCCGTGGATACAGTGTGAGTAGGGGCCCACAGTGGCGTAAAGCGAACGGGTAATAGCAAAGCAAGCGGGTGGTGTGCACTCATACCATCTCCTTCAATCTTTTTTTGTTGTTATTGTTGTTGTTGTTTGGACTGCCATCATTTCAAAACTGGATTATGGAAAGAAAAAAAAAACACACACACACACACACACAAAGCCAGTTCAGTGCAGTTGAGTGTATGCAGTTGTGCTTGTGAGTTTCCTCCAAAGTTAGTCGTAGGTGTCGTCTGCGTTTGTGGGTGTAGGCTTGTTATGTGAGCGTGCGGCTGAGTGTGAGATCTAGCATGGGTTCCAGGGCCCTCACTGCTGTCTGCATTGTTCTCCCTTCAGTGCTGCGAGTGGAGGCAAGATAGGGGGACAACTGCACTGAACAAACATAATGCAGCAGACATCAAAGAGGGACATACAGGTACAGCAGTCTATACATGCAGCAGAGGGGACCACAGGGTGGATGATTTCAGTGTGTGTGTGTGTGTGTGTGTGTGTGTGTGTGTGTGTGTGTGTGTGTGTGTGTGTGTGCGTGTGCGTGCGTGTGCGTGCGCATGTCTTTATATAGCATGAGCATCAGATGGAATGAATTGGGATTGCCCCTCTCTCCTGGTCTCTCTGAGTTGTCGGTGTGTGAATGAGGCTCCCGCTGCTTTCATCTCTCTGTGAGTGTGTGTAAACAGCTGTCATGTTTGATTGACAGGGCAACATTGACTGCACATGTGCAGCAGGTCCCGCGGTGCACTGAACACTCCCTTTCACCTCAGGTGCAGGAGAGAAGGGACGCTGAAACAGAGGCATGGACTGGGAGAGAGGCAAACAAATCTCGGCTGACCTCAGAAAGCCGAGTGCACACCATGGTTTTGATCCGGAAATCTCCATGGTCAAAGTCAACCATGGGTGCTTTCATAAGCAGCGTGCGTTTGCCAGGTCAACATATGCCAGGAAGACACAGAGGTGTACAGTAGGTTACCCCATTTGATATGAGTGTACAAAACCAAAAACAAACTGAAAAAAAAAAATGCAGTCAGTTATGAACCACAATGGTTACAATAAGTCAAGAGGTAGATGATATGTGTGTGTGTGTGTGTGTGTGTGTGTGTGTGTGGTGAGGGGCAGCAAACACTTCCCCCTCACACAAAGGACAACGTGTTCACTGATCCATGGCACCTCTTACAAAGCTGTGCGTCTCGGACGTGCGAGGGAGTAACGACTCGTGACAGCTGTGTCTTTCAATCGCCGGCGATCGCCTCATGAGGCCGCCTCAGCCGTGACGCGCTCTCCGCGCATCCCCAAAGGGCCCGCGAGCAGAGGCCGACTGTGTGCTCTACACCAAAAAGAGGCACTGGCCTCGGTGTGTGATACGCCTCAGCATATCAAGAGGCATCATGGGAAAGAAATAGCACAGCAACAACAACAAAAAAGAAACCTTACACTTTCATTTTTCTGACTACTGCTTTCCATCAAATAGGTTCAGCACTTTATTATTTTTCAGTCAGGCTTCTTGTTAATGATTTGATCTGCACCAGTGATTAATTTATGAGAGCTCATACTTCAGAATTTAATGTGACTCAGATGGGATATCATTGCTAATTTGCTTTTTACAGTTGTAATCATTCTCCCTAATGAAGAAAGAAAAACTTCTAGGATTTAACAAGATTTTCTGAGGAGAATAGCTTCACTGCAAACTTAATATTGCTAAAGGAAGCCGCTTCCACTAATTAATGAGATTACAACCCATCGTTGACCCTACTCCAAGACAGTGATGATGGGGAACGGGGAAAATGGTGGGAATACGCATAAAGGCACTTGTTTGAAATCTCAAAAATAATTTGAAGTTCTGTGAGCTGGCATACATTACAGGCCTTTGTTGATAAAACTGAAATAAAGAGAATCAGTTGTGTCTTTAAAGGATATAGAAGACTTTCAAGAAACCGAAAATGGGTAAAAATGAAAGCAAGAGCCATCTCAATGGCACTGCAGAATTTGCACGCCTCTAATTTTGTATTCTCTGGAGTGATTCTAACGCTAGCCCTTGTCCGTGACATCAGTCATTATTCTCAGTAAGCATTGAGCTTTTGAGTAGTAGTGCAGTAACGTGTAGAAACCCTAGACATTCTCTCAGCAAACAAAGGAAGGTTCTCCGCGCTTCTGCAGTTGTGCGACAATCTGGTGCAACCAGGCCAGGACAGATAGTGTATGAAAAGAAGAGGGACACCGGTGCAACGCAGATATCCTCTTTAGTATTTATTGAAAAGGTGCAAAACATTGACTAACGTTTTGACGTTACAGACAAGAGTCTCTGATATTGATGTTTGTAACGTCGAAACGTTAGTCAATGTTTTGCGCCTCTTCCTTTCCTAGACATTCTCTCTTGCATCAGGCCAAAGTTCTGCGCCGGTCCAGGTGCCACCATCTCCCTTGTCCTCAGCCCACAGCGTTGACATTTCCCTCTCCAGGTGTGTCAGAGCCCTGCGACAAATCTGCTTTGGGAACACGCGAAACAAAGAGAGGCGAGGACAAGAGGGTCATCCGAACCTCTGAAACATCCATCTGCCTCCGCCAACTCTCCCAGGGCCTGGCCACGGCGCGCCGTCCCTCCTCTCTGCTCTCAGGAAGCCGAGTCGTCTGATCTTGGGAGTGCGGCAGAGCGGACGAGCGCTGGGCAAAAGTGGGCTGTGTCACAGGTAGGGCTGAACGCCCTGAGAGGACGGGCGCGCAACGCCGGAGTGGTCGACCCCAGCAACGGCCACAATGGGATGACTCTGGGCTGTGAATGGAGCCCATTGTGTAGAGAGGATGGAGGGCAGGGGGGGGGGGGGGGGTGGTGGTGATGGAGAGTGATGTGGATCTATGTCTTCTTTTGTAGATGTACTTCTTTGTGCCTGATTCTCAAGCCTCCTCTCATCTCCTAGGGGCTATTAGAGGACACCGCAATCACCCGAGACTCTCTTATTGATGTCCTGCGGAGTGCATTTGTTTGTGTTGGGGCTTGTCCCTCTCCAGACATGTAATGAAGAGTGACCCGGCATCATAGTGCTGTTCGCCACCGACAAGCAATCTCGCTTGAAGAGCCAGCTGAAGGTGGACCTCATTAATCTACAGTAAACTCACGCACTTATGCACAGTTGCACACGTACACACACGCACACGCACACGCACACACTCACAAACGCACACTCACAAACACACACACACACACACACACACACACACACACACACACACACACACACACACACACACAATAAAAGCTGTGCCAATGGGGGAGCAGGTGGGTTGGCTTAGGATTCATTTATGCACTCTGACCAGCCATCTCTCTGCTTACTCTCCAGGACAGTATCGGTGTTTGCGTTTGTTGTTTTGTTTTTGTGTGTGGTGTGGAAGTGGCACAAACACTGGTGAGCGGTGAGCTGTTTGCTCATCTGCAGGGCTCTGCTGGCGGGAGAGTGGGCCAGCTCTGTGATTATTTAACTAAAGAGAATATATGGATCAAATGTGGAGGAACCGGGGGGAAAAAACAGATGAAAAAAACCTCACAATTATGTCCTTGATCGGGTTAAGCTGAGCTTTGCCAGCCGCTCCAGCTCCAAACGGGCCAAAAAAAAAAAAATAAGGAAAAAAAAAGTGGGTGGCAACGAGCCCTTCGACTGACACCCCCTCTCTCCCTGTTCCAAGAAGAAAATGAGGTATCAACACGTCAAAAAGCCTCCTCCACCATCTCTCTCTCTCCTATCCCTCTCCCACATCTCTCATTCGTCAGATCGCTGGCCAGGCCCCACCACTCGCCTCCCCAGCACCTCCTCACCCTCCCCCCCTCCTCCTCCTCCCTGTGCTCCGCTCCGATCTGCCCCCCTTGCTCCCCCGTCCTAGATAATGGAGCGCTCTGCTTCTGTTAGTCTGCCAAGGGCTCTCTGCTGTTGGCCACGAGTGATGACCTGAGGGGATAGCGTGTGACAGCCAGGCTATAATAACGCCTGGAGCTACGGGCAAAGCAGACCCCAGGGCTCTATTTTTAAATACTTTATACTTTAGACCAGGGCTAAGAGTCATTTATTGTTTTTTTGGGGGTTTTTTTGTGTGTGTGTTTTTTTTGTAGGTCATCTATATGGATGGCATTACAGTGTGTCGAGAAACAGTGAAAAGAGAGAAAGGGAGGGATAGAGAAGGGAGAAAGAAGTAGAGAGAAGAGAGGAGAGCAGTTTGGATCAAGCCGGATTTGATTTGCAGAGCAGGTTATGAGGAAAATGGAATATGATTTTGCCACAGGGTGCAGAAGAATCAGAGGAGGAGAAGTCGTCGCTGTAAAATCTGCTATTTAATACAGTGTAAAGGGGATAGCACCCTTGATAATACCTGTACAGTATCTGCTTCAGCCTGACGCAAACACTGAATTGCGTTACCATACATAGACAAAGCCCTGGGCTCAGTGTATGTCTGCATTAATATGGCAAAAGTTTTTACAACTGATTTGCGCATGTTGTGTGAACACATGCTGTTTTAGTAGTGTGTCTGTGTGTGTGTGTGTGGTGGAGGGTGCAGGGGCGGGGGGAGAGGGTTGGGGGGGTTGTAGGATTCCTTACATAGTGTTTTCCATCTACTGTTAAATGTTCCTTTGCTCTTCAGGAACCAACGCTTGCAGAGAGGGCCTTTCAGGTTGGGTCCTGTCCTGTTGCCTGAGCAGGTGACACTGAGGGATGGAGGTGGAGAGGAGAGGAGAGGAGGAGAGTGATGGGAGTGAGATGTGATGGCGGAGTGTCACCAGGTCCTCCTCACAGAGTGCCTCTGTGTCTGTGAGTGACTCTTCACATCCTCTTAGCACTTTCATTCCCCCCTTCAGATGGGACATTTTGGACATTCTAATAAAAGAATGCCCTCATCGACAAAAGATTCTTAAATGTTGTGTTATATTCATAGACTGTAAAAAATAGGTTATATTGAATGGATTCATTAGAATTAAGCCATAATCCCCAACGTGATTTCAGAACAGTAATGCACCTCTGTGTTGGTGTCTGCTAAAGACCTCTAGGCCTTTGCAATTTATCTCATAACACCTCTATACAGTAGCCTGGGTGTTCCCATACTGCCTTGCGCAGTGATTTCAATCCCGCTGCTAAGCCAGTCTGGAAACTAACTCCCAAATGTTTGCCTGATGTTGGCGAACCAATCACAGAACATCCGTGAAGTTTCCGTTGCCTTCTTGCGTCTACATTCGACGCCAAAGGATTTACACTGATGTCAATGGCAGCCCTTAGCGTTGCATACGAACGAGTTGGGTGAGCTATGCGCATTTGATAGACATCCGTGGCGCCCAATGAACGGATCTGGGCATTTCTTCAAATACGAGAAAATGAACGTCTGGTTGCTAGACCACGTCTCATTTGAGAAGTGATAGGCGTTAGCCAGGCTATCTATACAGTGCACCCAATCCGCTCACAGATCGTTCTTTTTCCAAACTTAATGGTCCTCTCGCCTCAAATGGATCTGCGACCAAGGCATTGCTTTCAAATGGTCAGCACCATGTCTTTTGGCTTTATGAAACCGCATTCCCCACAGTCCAAGGCGGCATTAGCATCATATGTGCAACACCGCATGACCAGTCTTCAATGAAGTTTTAATTATTGTTTGCTTTTGATCATGGCCAAATCATAGTTATCTGCTTACCTCAGTCTTGACCTCGCTCTACTAATAAGCTGTAAGGCTGCTACTCTGTCTCTGGGCTGTTAGATTGCTAATCAGTGACCCAAGGCTGACTGATATTTGGTGTAAGTTATTATAAACCCCTTAGCTCAGACTCTGTCTGTTGGTGGCGTTCCCCTCCTCTTCTTTTATCCCTGTAAGCTAAGCTTGGTAATGGTTGTGCCAAGGTCGACCGGTTCATTCCAGGTAGCAAATGCAGTTTAAATGCATGTATGTGTTTTGGATGAAATATATGCTACACAGATAAATAAACATACTAAATGGATAGTCTTTACATATTATATTCACTGCTTGTAGAGTTGCTTTCGGGGCATCAAGGTCACACCTGGAATTAATGCTCAAGGGCACATATTAAATACAAGGCCATTAGCCTACCTTGCGCCTGGAGGATTTTTAAGGTTATGTCCTATGTTTTACAAATACCTGACTATCTTTAACATGTAACACTTTAACCCATCCCTGTAGTATTCATGTTCATTCATTTCGCAAGCCTATATACAGCAGTGATGGAATAATTGGTCAAACTCAATATGTTGACTAAATAGCAGTCAATCAAATAATTTATTGGACTGCATTATAGCAGGTTACCATTTTTCTGAAATTCATTCAATAATAGTGGATGTTAGAGCTGCTGTGAGAGAGCTAAGCACGGTACAGTTATATATTGTTCATATGGCGGTTTCATGGACCAGATTCAAATCATCTGCATATCTATACACATTGTCACACCTAAGTAACTGCATTGTGGGAACCACAGACCACAGTGGCGATAAATCAATAGAAGCAGCATTGGGATGGTGATGTTCTTTTTCTTCTCAGTTACTCGAAAACCACATTCTCCAGAGGGCTACGAACCGTGCATGATGTGTGTAACGTTTGTTCTAAACAAGCGTGTGAAGCTTGTTGTTTGCTGAGGGAAATCTGATTTTGGTGGTACCCAGGTTAGATGTTGTAGAACAAGCACAGGGGAGGTGGTAGGTGAGGGGGGGGGATGGGAGCATGGAGGAGGCTGCTGAAACCCAGCTGGAAGTCGGCTCTTAAGAGGAGCGCTTGCAAGAGGGATGGAGGGGAAAGAGAAAGTGAGAAACAGGGAGGAGGAAAGGCAGAGGGAGGGTCGGTGGGAAGGAGGGAGGGAAGGAAGGAGAAGGGACAAAGCTAACCAGAGCTAAGGAAAACATACTTCACCTTATTGATTTTGTCGATCGCTTTAAATGAAGAGCACTTTAGGGCCAAGAGCTCACCTCCACTGGCTCCAGTCGGCAGCCAGCTTGACAGAGAGGCACGTCAGAGAGGGCAGTAATTAGGAGAGGGGGGCAGCTGCCCAGACCAGCTGCGGACCAGGGCCCCTCTCTCTCTCTCTCTCTCTCTGATAGCCACTTGCCGCCCGCCGCTACCTCACTCAAGACCTGTGGGCAGTTTTTCTTTTTTTACTCTCTGTTGGAGACTGCTGGAAGCCCAAGGTGTTTTGCAATCATTTTTTTGGAGGTGTGTGTCGGCTGGAGCTGGTTTATGCATTGGCATGTCATGTCAGGTTCAGAGAAGAGGAGTAGATGGTCTGGAGAATGCATTATGGAGAAAGGTCTTCTAGCTTCTGGCACTGCGCTACAAATGTCTTTCACACTCTCAAAACTTTGCACACTGTGCAAAAGTGTACAGGCTAGTACACGGGCAGCAGGAGGTGTCCACTAAAAAAAACAACAAAACTACTCCCTGCTAATCCCTCAATCGCTAACTCAGTCACTCGTCAATCACTCAACACAACTCACTCGCACGTAATTTAGTCCGAGTCTGTATTTTTGTTTGAAATTGTTGCACATTTACAAAAGAAATATGACCTGGGAGAGCTGCAGCCAACGCTGCAGTGTCCAAATAATATTTGGGTCCAAGTGTCCATGGCTGACCTGTGGTCATTTCCTGATCCCACCCAATCTTCTCCCACTCGCTTCTTGACACTACCTATATGAATAAAGGCAAAAAGCCCAAAAATGTACTTTAAGAATAAACAATACAACCAATACAACCTCACATTGTGCAAATCCATCTGAAAGGTTTTCGGAACAGGTTTGCTTTTGTTTTTCGCATATGTATAGTGCCAATGAATTTACTGACTTCTGTTTTATGGACTGAAAAAATCCATACAAAATTACTGATTTTAGTGTGCAAAGGCCTTTACACAATAATACAGGTGTGTTCATGTGTTGAATGCCCTCAAAGATAACCTTATGAAATTCCAGTGGTAAATTGAGAAAACTCAGATTTGTCTTCATCTACATTGATATCCTCCAAATCCTTGTACCCCTAAAATGTAACATATAGAGTAGGCTAACTCTCAAAGAAGTGCTGAAATTTCTGATATCTCCCTGCCTAAAAATAGGATGTCTAACTCTGGATTTTTGATAACAGAAGTAATGTTTTGAAATGTGAAGATTTTGCTGGTGTGAATAAATTCACTTTCAATGAAGACTCTGCACTGTTGACAAGGCAACTGACTGAAGCCTAAGGAAGACATGAAAACTAATAAATGCCTCATTCTGAAAGTTAAAGTAGAGGACATATCTCTACTCCGCTCGACGATTCTCTCACCAGCAGAGCTCTCTACTCTAAGGCTCACCGGAGAGGTAACTGCAGCTGGTGCGGCAGCATGCAGCCGCATATTTACCACACGTCACTCCGTTACAAATGGCTTCTTCAGGCAAATATTGATTAAGTCAAGTGTAGCGTCATGGCCCCTTAAAGAACTTGTCAATATTCAGCGAAACGCCCGTGAGAGGTCTCATCTGTTTCTGGCCCGTTTCGGAGCACAACTGACATCTGGAGTCAGGAGCCAAGCGCCTCTCATCAGATTACACCTCCAGCATCCCAGAGGCCCTTTCTGCGCCGCAAATATGGATTACTCTCATTGTTTGCCTCGCTGTTAATATTGAAGAGTCAGGAGACATTTTAACACAGGGTCTACACTCTAATTCTGTTGCGATATAGAAAAATAGTAGGTGTAGGCCTAGTGCTGCAGTCAGATCTGCATGGAGTCAAACTGTCAATGCGTTCCATCATAGGCCCTCTTTTCCTATAAGAGAGTAGCCTAGTAGTTGTTCCCATACTGCCTTGCGCGCAATTTGATTCACGCTGCTAAGGCAGCCTGGAACTATACTGCCCTAATTTTTGCCTCAGATAGGGGACCAATCACAGAACCGGGGGGAAAGCAAGATGATAATGAGCTACGCACAGAGGCATTTTATAGACATCCGTGGAGCCCAATAAACAGATTTGGGCATTTTTTAAACACGAGAAAATGAACGTTTGGTTCCCAGACCTAGTGCTAGCCAGGCTAACAAGAGAGTAGAATGGGTTTGTGAATTCTAATCTACAGTGACTGTTGACTCTTTGACGCTTATATTATATGTAATATTTCACCAGGCCGCTTGTATAATCCCTAAGAGAACTAAAAGAGATGTGGCCCTCTGGTCTGCTGCCGAGATAGCTGATAGCAGAGTAGGCTGAGTTAGTGGCACAGATTTGTGTAGTTCCCACTCATTGTTTTATTAAAGCGTAATCAACCGCTGTCTCATAAATGGAAAATAAATATCCATGCCTTGTAAGCCTCTCAACCAGATCATGTAAATGCACATTTCTTCAATCTGAATCCCATTCCCCCTGTGTGTGTGTGTGTGTGTGTGTGTGTGTGTGTGTGTGTGTGTGTGTGTGTGTGTGTGTGTGTGTGTGTGTGTGTGTGTGTGTGTGTGTGTGTGTGTGTGTGTGTGTGTGTGTGTGTGTGTGTGTGTGTGTGCGCGCGTGCGCGTGTGTGTCTGTCTTTGTCTTTGTGTGTGTGGGGCTGGGAGTGTGTGTGGGGCTGGGAGTGTGTGTGTGGGGCTGGGAGTGTGTGTGTGTGTGTGTGGCTGGGAGTGTGTGTGAAAGACAGAGAGCGGAGAGGACTGGTGGGGGTGAGGGACTGAACATTGGCTTTAACATTCTCCATAGCAAAGTTGTAAATCAGGGGAAGTAATGGCTGCATAATGACCAGCTTGTGGTCGTGAGTAGATTGAATGATGACAAAGTCACAGGCGGTTGTACATTTAGTATCCCAATGTGCTGCATAGAGAGAGTGAGATAGAGACAGAAAAGGAGAGAGAGTGAGATAGGTAGCTGGCTGAAAAAAACCCCGGAGGGAGGAAGAGAAGAAGAGAGAGGTGAATAGCTGATAAGAGGCGGTGGTAGAGAGAGAGAGAGAAGGAGAAAGAGGGAGTGGAGATCTGGTGAGAAGCTTGGTGCTCCTCATTAAAGCACTTGTCGACGTCTTGTAAATT
>NC_085008.1:4844598-4877098 GCF_963854185.1 Sardina pilchardus
GAAAATCTAGAGGTGTTGTGGTGTTTACACAAATACAAAGTGTAAGACCCTGCGGGGGGGTGCAATTGAGTCTATGTGTGCACTGTACCTAGATGTTAAATAGGACAATAATCTGTTCACAGCAGGATGATAATTGCCACACTTGACGGGATTGATTCATTTTCATCAAACATGTTATCAAAATCAAACCTCAAACAAAAAATAGTCCTCCAGAGTCTATCTCCAAATGAAAGCTCTTCATGTCATCAATGGATGGATTGCGTTTTTATTTAGAGCATGATGCAAACAGCTTTGGAGTACTTTAATCACTAAACGTTTGAAATGAGCAGTCCCACTTGCAGACACACATCAATGAGTCCCTTAATCGCGCTTTAAGAGAGACACTGCGATGACACTCTGGTTCAAAGACAACTTCCTCACTCTGTCGGTCTATTAGAAAGCAGGGGTCCACACAACGTCTGTCTGTCTGTGTAGTGTAGAGTGGGTGGGTGGGTGGGTGGGGGGGGGGGCACATTTGCTCAGTCACATGTCCTTCATGTCATACATTGTATGACACAGACTGGAGCTTTCATCATGTTCTTAAAATACCTGCTGTATGTTTTTTTTTTTTTTCTTTTAAAGAGAGGGAAATTAAAAGCCACTGGGAATTCGCCACACGGACATGAAGGCAAATGATATCTAATGGCCGATGACAGGTTGTGTCATGTCGTTTTTGTTAATTTCACTCATTTCCGAGTCATTGAATGTGGCGGGCGCACCCACGTCTCCCAATCAGACAGAGCTCTGATGTGGCAGTGTTGAACAAGGAAGAAATGGTCTCTCGTTAAGGAATTGTCATAGCAAGTGATGATGTACAGTCATGTAAAGATGTACAGCTTTTGTCAGCGAGGGTCTACAATAACAATGTATAACTAAAGGGAATTTGCATGCATATGAATTATGTCTGCGCTGTCTACAGTGTCCATTGAATTTATACTGTATGTCTCTTAAAAGATTTGTATTGTCAAGATGTATGCCAGCCTATGTCTGTGCTGTTAACAGAATGTGTTTTTAAACAAGTCATGGACACTGATTGTTTCATGTCACTGTAGTGGACGGCGTTGACATATCAAGAGTTCATTTGAGACTGACCTCTCAAGTGTTTGTATTCCCTTCTGCTGTCTGACTAGGGTCAAGCCGATTAACATATGGAAACAAGGAACAGGCATCACACAGTATTACCCTAGTTGATGAGATCTGTGCAATGTGTGTGAGAATCTACAACATTTTTGTTTGGGGGGGAGTGGGGGCTAGAAGGGAGAGTTGTAGCTACAGTAGGGGGGCTAGTGAGTTAATTTGCAAGGTTGGGCCCGCATTTCCAGGTCAGTAGCCTTGGCCATGCTTGGCTACAGCTGTCTTGCACATACTTATTGGCAAAGAGGTGCCACAGGACTGTCAGGCTGGCAAAAG
The DNA here is from genome assembly GCF_963854185.1 of Sardina pilchardus. NCBI lineage: Eukaryota > Metazoa > Chordata > Actinopteri > Clupeiformes > Clupeidae > Sardina > Sardina pilchardus. The sequence continues at coordinate 4,846,048 of NC_085008.1, forward strand.
TGATCCGTGTGTGCACACACCGAGGAGAGGAGGAGTAGAGGTCTGGCCAGAAGTACCATGTTCATGTACAGCCGCCTCTCTCTTTCTTTCTCTCTCTCTCTCTCTCTTTCTCCCCCACCCAGCCTCTCTCTCTCTTTCTTTCTCTCTCTCTCTCTCTCTCTCTCTCTCTCTCTCTCTCCCTGCGGGCCTTGCCCACTGTCCTTCAGTTCATGGCAGCATCAGCCACGGGCAGCGGAGACGCCGGGCTCCCTCCTCGAGCTGTCATCCCCGGTTTGCCACAGTGAGATGAAGAAGAAGCGAGAGAAAGAGGGAGGGAGAAAAAGAGGAGAGAAACAGCTGGTGCCAGAGTCGGAGGTTGATGAGCGAAGAGGAACCCTGGCAATCAAACAGGGAGGGGAAAAAAGGGAAAAAAGGGAAAGCGAGCGTGAAAAAAAAAACACAAAGCTTTTTTTGTAGCAGACCATCTTCAGCCAATATTGATGCTGGTCAAGGGCATCTTTCTTTGTGTTTGACGCAGGTCAATGCACACCGCATCTTATTTTTATCTTGTGTGTCCCCCACCTCTTTGCTTTCCGTCAACCTCCTTCATCCACACACACACACACACACACACACACACACACACACACACACACACACACACATTCAGAGATTTGCCAGCCACCCGAATGAAACTGTTCCCCTGGATCATCATAGTGATATTTTTTCAGCTGAGACATTTTTCTGACTGGCTTCACCCTGAGCTGTCACATCAGACCTCTGCTTAACGCTCTGTCACATTTATAATCAATACTGCTTCTCAAAAGGCTAACGTCTTTCATATCGCTATATGAGCTCTGTACCCTTAGCTCCCCTCCACCTCTTGGCTTTCAGCCTATGCTCCGAGGCACTCATCTGGCTCTATTGTTTTTTTATTGCTTTTATCGACAAAACGTGCGGGAGGAATTTCACAATTGTTAACAATTTTTAAAAATGTTAGCAGCTCAATAGATCGTTGAACCCTGGAGTGATTTCTTATTTGTATATTAAGGGGAAACCATTATATTTGTGTGCCATTCTTTCTATGTGACAATTAGTGGCTGTTGCATATTCATCAATGGAATCATCATGCAGAAATCATTAACTGTCAAACTATTTTCACTTTTGTTAAGACATAACACAGTGCACATGGTCGATAAAAGGTAACAAGGGGGCTTGTGGAGGGAACAGCTGCATGCGTAATCGCACGTCTGGTAACTAGCACCCGTGAAGTCAAAGGTCAGACTGCATCAATTGCTCAGTGAGTTCATGGTTCCTGAGGGAGCCCCCGGTCCCAGCATACACTGGTTAAATTAACGCACATTGTGATAATAGGAGACACTGTAGCATTTACAGGGGAGCCAAACAAAAGAACGACACGCCTTAACAGAGACGAATGCTTGCATCACTCATGTCCTCAAGGAGTATTCCCCCCCCTCCTCCTCCTCCTCCTCCTCCTCCTCCTCCTCCTTCCTCCCCCTCCTCCACACACATGTCATCAGTCAGACGGCATGTTTGTTCTCAGCTTCTTCCTGTATGGACCACGTTCTTTAGGCAACTGTCATTAGAACCAGCAAGTCAATAATGGCATGATTGGCCCTTGAGGTTGAACTACTGTATGTGTGCTCATCTAGGGTGTGAATTCTGGTTTGGTCTGTGTGAAACATTATTTGTATAGATTGCGAGGGGAGTTTGTGTCATTACAGCAAATTGAAAATGAATATGTTCGATTTGGGATTGAGATTATCTCTTTCAAACATTCATACTCAAATGCTTATTCAAATGAAAAGCGACCTTGAGGGAAAACATGCATAGTCTTCTGGATAGAGATATACTAATTTTAAAGTCTCTAATTATCTTCCATTTATCACACATACAAGAAAAACAATCCAAAGGTTAGCTTCATTGTCTCCGCAGTAGTGTTAATACCAAGATGTTAACAGAGGCTCGACCGTGAGGGCAAAACGTCATCAGAACTACATCAGTGCTCAATTAGTACCTTATTTAGTGGCAATTAAGAGACTGAATGGAGAGGGAACCTGCTTAACGAGGGCTCCCCCAGGACGACAGTGGATGCTTTTCATCTTTTCACGAGTGGCTTTTGTGTACTCTGTGTGCTGTTGAGAGACACATGAAGTGCTATCTTCTTCCCTGACGAGTTAAAATGTCTTTAATTCAACATTTAAAGAGAGACAGAGGAATTTTCCACACGTTGGCTGATGCTTTGATTACCTCGTGTAATGCGTAGAGCTGATTGCCCAGGTGAATAGAGACTTTAGCCCTTAATGCAGTGTATTACCAGGGCTGGGCTAAATTGCGTGGCTAAGATCTAGTGGACGGGCGCAGTCAGGGCCGTGTCAATTGTTAATCCTGATGTTTAAAAATTCATCTTCCAATGAGGGAATGGACCCACTTATACAAGCAGCTCTTTTGATGTCGGACAGGGGCCAAGGCAGGTGTCTTTGCATGTCTTTGTGTGCCAGGATCGTTTATCCATATGCTAGGGCTGTGATGCATTTTGCATGGAACCCCCTCTGCCATACACCCTCCTCCCACACACACACACACACTATATCCTCCCCCACCTCCACCAGTCCCATCCACCCCTTGGGTTTTCTATATTCTTACATTATACTCCACCCCCATTGTAATAACATGCATGTTTAAAGGGAGGGGTAATGAGATGGGGGGTGTGATATCTCTGCTCGTGTCAGGGTTCTCTGTGATGAGACTTAACACGTTGCATTTTTCCCTCTCTAGAGTGCCTGTTGTTGTCCACACTGGAGTACCATTCCTGTCACAGACTGCATGTGTGTGTGTGTGTGTGTGTGTGTGTGTGTGTGTGTGTGTGTGTGTGTGTGTGTGTGTGTGTGTGTGTGTGTGTGTGTGTGTGTGTGTGTGTGTGTGTGTGTGTGTGTGTGTGTGTGTGTGTGTGTGTGTGTGTGTGTGTGTGTGTGTGTGAGTTGGGTTTTGTTTGAGGTCACCAGCCATAGCCTGGCTCATTTGACCCGGAGCTCATCATCTCCCTCTTCTCACTGCTCCACAATGAGGGGGGAGTGTTGCCTGTGTGAGAGGATTCCAGGGAAAACAACTACTTAGCACTCCATGCCGCTAAGTGGGATTGTTGTTCCTCGCTCCACAACAAGGCCCCGCTAACCAGCCACATGGCACGCGACAGAACACCGCCGAGAACGGAGAGAAGCCAGGGGAAGAGGGAGAGAAAAAAAGAGAGGTCCATGAATCAATCTGGATAATGGGGAAGGAGAGATGGAAGCAGGGAGAGAGCAGGAGGACGAGAGGGAGGGAGGCCAAACGTAATAAATAATACAGTAACAAGGCTAACTAATGAGCTGTTGCCAAGGTGAGTTTTGCAGAGTAGTCCTGCTGCATTCAACCCCCCTTCCTCCCTCTTTAAAAAAAAGAAAAGGAGCAGAAGAGGGGGAAGAGAGAGAGAAAGAGAGAGAGGGGGGGAAAAAGTCCTAGAATAATGCCGGGATGATGAAGCGATGCCATAAGGCAACACCTGCGCAATTAAAGCATCGGCTTCTCGCTCACACGTTACATTAATTTCAGCTCCACTTTGTTAAAAAAAAAAAAAAGGCCCAGTGAGCACTCTAATAATCTGGTCTACTTGACTCCGTGTCTTGCTGAAACGGGGCGTCTAATTAGGTAAAGGTAATTAATTAGAGATAAACGGAGATAATCAGACCCCGTTAGCGTTCCCTATGTCTCGGCATTAAGACACCCGCACTCTCACAGGCCTCGCAAGGCTCTACCACTCTTTGTCCAATTAGTGCGTAATAACTGCCTATAGATGGCATCTTGATGGAAATGTGAGGACAGAAAGGAGTGCAGTTTTGCTGTAGAGAGATTCCTCATACACACTTGGCAGGTGAGGACAAAGTGAGAAGCAGGCATATTTCTCACCATCAGAAAAGCGCCTCTAGATCACATCAATATTTAACTGTATCCATTTGAGATGGTTTGGAGACATAAAATATTAGCATAATTGAATTATCAATTCCAGGGAATCACAAGTGTGGAATTTAATAATCCAGCACTCAGTTTATCATGGGGGATTGATGATCACTAAATACGGTGTGTTTTAGGAAATAATAATTGAAATATCTGTGATGATGAGACAGTGTGATCCTGCCGACTAAGAAAAACAGAAGCCACAAACAGCTGTGGTGTGTGTACTCCAGTCGCGCTTCGTTTTTCTCTCACTGTTAATTGCTTGGAGATGTCTGACTGGGCCCACTGCTGATGGTGGCAAACCAGCGCGATGTTTAACACGGCATCACATTAGCAAACACATGAGCGCACATCCTTTTTTAAACTACTTTTCCTTCACCCTCTTCTCATGACATGGTGGGGGTGGTGTGGGATGGAGGAGGGGGGGGGGGGGGGTTCATGTGTGTGGGGTGAGGATGTATTAAAGCCACTGAGCCTTGAACAGCAGCCTTGCAATGGTTTCAGTTTTAATTACCAAAAAAATAAGGTGAAATCTAAGAAGAGGCACAAGCTCCACCCTCAAAAAAAAAAAAACTAAGTAATGAAAGGAAGTGGGAGCACTCCAAATAAAGCCGAGCGAGTAGGCAGCATGATGCCGAGCTGAAAGGAAGGCCTCTTTCTCCACAGCACATGTTCCCATCATGTCCAATTGTGGCTGATTAAAACCGCCCCACCCTCTGTGGTGTCTAGGAAACCATCAGAAACACGTGTAAGCTTTAATGATTATCGTAATGGATGTTGACTTTGCATATAGGTACGCACTGGGAAGGAGCATGAGACGACAACAGAAAGAAGAAGAAGATAAAGGAGAGAGAGAGAGAGATGAAAAAAGTGATAGAGTCAGAAAGGGGTTGCTAGGATGCTCCCACGCCGCCTACCCCTTCCTTCCCCCGACTTCCCCTTTGAGTGAAGGAATATTTTAGGGATTGTTATTATTATTATTTTCCTCTGCTCTTCCTCCGGTCCTTGTGTACACAGGGGAGTCGTCTGCTACAAGGAGGCAGGGAGCTCCCTCGACACGCATCATTAGAGAGTTTTTTTTTACAAGCGACAAGCAGGCTATTTGGCTGTCATTGAGATTGTTTGAAGAGAATATGTTTATCTCTTCCATACACATGGGGGACCCGCGTCAGATAGGAGAGGGGAAAAAAACGGGGGGGGAAAAACAGCTGAAATGAGCATTTGACACTAGCGTTATGCATTTGTCAATATTACAATTTACAGGCAGACAGGAAACAGCCTTCAATTGGCAGCTCAGTGGTCTGGGCCATGGAACATGTGATATGACCTTTACCCTTGGCTGCAATGTGCCAAATGATCTGATGTTTGCCTGTGTTAGAGCTGCTAATTGCAGCAGAAAAAAAAAGGAAGAAAAGAGATGGGGAAAAATAAATGGCTCTTTAGCTGGTCTCATCTTCATCTCCTCCCGTTTTAATTTGCGTTAACGAGTGCCATCCATTTTACATGACTGTGGAAACCATTTTTAAAAATAGCAGCATGTGGGTACTGGAGCAGGAGGTGAAAAAAAAAGCTTTTTTTTGCATTAGGCTGCAAGATTTAACCCAGTTCGAGCACAGCTACTCCACACTTATTTTAATACATTGAATTCTGAGGGCAGCACAGCTTTCTAAGGTGTAAGTATAGTACTTATTTGACCTCAACCATCTGTTGCCTTGGGATGTCTCGAGGAGTTTATTAACAATCTAGTGGGTTATCATTTAAAGTAATCTGCCGTTTGAGCTAGACTGTGAGGATGTAATGGATAATGGTGTTCAAATAAGGGGAAAGCGAAGGAGGAGTGGTCTTGAAATAATAACTCAGATTCTGAAAGGTTGGCTGTCAAACAGAGACAGCGAAGCCCCAATATGCTAATAAACCACTACACGTGCGCGGCCGTTACCGTGTGTAAAGGCGGGAGGAAAGTTTACATGTGGCTGTGGCTATAACCAGACAGGCAGCTATGGGGACCGAGGAGGAGCTTTGCGCGGACATGATGGACTGTCACGCCAGAAACGAGGAGCGATAATCCCGCCATCACTGCCCCAAAGTGTAAGGGTTTGAGTTTGCGTGTGTGTGTGTGTGTGTGTGGGTGTGCTTGTGTGTGCAAGCGCGTCATTTCCAATTGAAATGAGACAGAATGTAGGCACACAGATCCTCATTACGCTGTTTCCCTGAGGGGAACCAACGGCAGCGTTTCAGTCAAGAGGAGGAGGAGGAGGAAAACGAGAAGAGGACGTCCCTCATCTCATTTTTCCTTCTCTCTCTCTCTCTCTCTCTCTCTCTCTCTCTCTCTCTCTCTCTCTCTCTCTCTCTCTCTCTCTCTCTCTCTCTCTCTCTCTCTCTGCTACACACAAACAACTAGCTATAGAGGATTTAAAACCGGGGGAGGGGCAGAGAAGACAAACACCACATCAAATTAGAGACAAACACAAAAACAAACACATGTGCTAAGTGCTCAGCATGATGTACTGAGTGATTGTTACCCCTCCTCTCCACTTACAGTCATCCAGTCTCCTTTCCCAACGTGCACCGGCGGGTAAAACCGTTTGCAGCGCGGCGTACGGGTCACATCGGATTGGCGGCTCCGAGCTCGGCATGAGGGGCTGCCGTTGCGTCACGCCAGCCGTGTCCCGAAGTGTCTGCTTGAGCGTCGGCTTACTTATTGCCGGGTCGCCGCCGGCGCTGTTTAGCTAGTTTGACTACATCAAGCTCCCTTTCCAGACGGCTCTTACTGGTGCGATTAGAGCGCGAGAGAAGATGAAAGGTGTTCGGTGTATTTTTAAAATTGTTGATTTTCCGCGTAATGATAGCTGGTGCAATTAAACCCTTGCTGCAGGCTCTTGGTGTCCTTGTGTGAAAAAATCTCAATTATATATGTGTGTGTATGAGAGAGATGACTGTGTGTGTGTGTGTGTGTGTGAGAGAGAGAGAGCGAGAGAGAGATTGCATGTTGAAGAGAGAAAGAGAGAGAGTGTGTGTGTGTTCAGTGGAATAGTTCTTAAGATGCTGGTGCATGGTATAATTTTCTTAGATTAATCAAACCCAAGTTGGAGCCTTGAGAAAATGTAATGGAAATAGCTGAGAAAGTGCTAAATTTAAACAAGACAAAAAGATTCATCTCAGGTTTTATGTCTGATGGCTGCATATATTGGATTGATATGTTTAAAAAATAATCACTTTTCACAGCCAACCATATGGAAGTGTGCAGCCTAAAGAAGAGGATCATGAATATTGATGGTGTTTCTCTACCCTGCTGTGCAGAGGCTAATGCATGCTTGCATGAGGAAAATCTCGCCGCCTGTTGTTAAATACACTGGTGCGATCACATGGGCCTGTGTCCATGTGTTGTATTTTGTCATCTTCAGTAATTACAGAAAAAAATCCTACTGGACAGTGTAATTGTATCCTGTTCAATATATAGCATATGTAGTTTTTTTACAGAATTGGGAGTTTATGCGGGAAAGCACTTGCCTTCCATTAAGACGGTATGTGCATATGTGCCGTGTGTGTGTGTGTGTGAGAGAGAGAGAGAGACAGCGACAGCGACAGAGAGATAGATGTGTGTGTGTGTGTGTGTGTGTGTGTGTGTGAGTGAGACAGAGAGAGAGAGAAATTTCCGCAGGGTATATTTCAACCAAAAGGGGAAATTGTCACAAAAGTTATTGTATTGCTACATGATATTCTCTTTTTCAAAAACACAGTCACTTTAGATAATATCAGTGACAGCCTGTGAAGTGTTTGGTGGAAGAGGAAACACTATGTAGGGCAAAGCGTAGTGTGTGATGCTGGCTGTCTAACCGTTCGTTTCTCTTTCATTAGGGATGGACAGCCTGGGGTGGCCCGCGGCTTGGGATGAGAGTGTGGTGTGTGTGTGTGTGTGTGTGTGTGTGTGTGTGTGTGTGTGTGTGTGTGTGTGTATCAGATATGGAAAAGAGGGCTTGAAAGAATGGTAAACGGGAACATCAGAGTGGCTCCAAGTGGCCCCAAAACACAAAAGTGACTGACTATTAGCTTAATATTGGTTGCACGACGTGCCAACGACTTAGTGCCGCAAACATTCATCGCTAGTGCCAGGCACTTTCAGCTAGCATTTCATCACCCATACCCCGTGCCACACACACACACACACACACACACACACACACACACACACACATTTCCCCCATCCATCCTTGGCCCTGTGAAATCCACTGTAATTTTGTAAGCAGTCAAAGCGTTTGATGGAGGCAAGAAAGAGGGGGTGGGGGGGGGGGAGAATGAATGGAGACAAGGGCATTTTTAACAGCAGATCTAGATAAAACAGGGATCATGGGGAGTGTTCTTTTTTTCTCCTTTCCTTTGTGTGTGTGTTTTTATGTGTGTGTGTGTGTGTGTGTGTGTGTGTGTGTGCATCTTAGGCCGCCTGATGTGCCTTCTATACCTCCAGGCGCAGCACTGGAAAATTCGGCGTGAACTTTCGACACTTAAACGCTAAAATGTGACTGATTTGGAATGATAATAGGCACCCTAATAGAAGTGGATCCCCAGCAATGGCTCCGAGTGCTATCTCACATCGCCGTAATGAAATGTGAGCAGACAGTTGGAGAAAGAAAAAAAGAGACACAGACAGAGAGAGAGAGAGAGAGAGAGAGGAAGAGAGAGAGAAGGCAATGAGAAGTTGAAAGATACCACAACACAATCGGGCTCGTCGCTTGTGCTGCAAGGTAAAACATGTCTCCCAGCCGTTGTGGTTGGTTGTGAACAAGAGCTGGGGTAAAGCCAGGAGGGGGTGTGTGGGGGGTGTGGGGGCAAAAAAGGGATGGCGCTGGAAGTTGGCAGGGGCAAAAGAGCGAGGCGGAGATGGTGGTGGTTGGGGGTATGGAGTGGTGGGGTTGGGGGGGTGGCAAGTCGGGGTGGTTAGGCAGCCATCACATGCGATGGGGGCTCCACAAATAAAGAAGCTTGCCCCTCAGCGTCCCCAAGATGCTCAAAGGGGACTGAGGTGTCGGGGGGGCAGACAGCACGTCAGAAGCACCTCCTCTGAAGGCAGGGCCCGGGCAGACACCAGGAGCTGCCTCTTCTCAGGTTCCTCCTCACAGGATAATACCGCTGTGGGACCTGACCCAAAAGGGAGGCGAGGAGCGGAGGAGGAGAAGAAAAAAAACCCACGGGGAACTGTACCAGAAGGTGCTCTGAAGCACTCCATACCCTTCGCAGGGCCACGGCTCCAGGTAGCACAGGTAGCGTAGCGTGCGCTTCCAGGTGGAGTGGAGATATGAAACACGGCACCGGCGATGCTTTAGCTACATTGTCCGACAAGAGGCATTTGTAATGCGACTGTGTAATTATTCTTCAATTAGCGTAAGTGACAGCCTCTCCAACTTGCGAGGAGCTCAGTCATTCATCACACACATTCTTGTCACAAAGTATGCTAAAAATGCTTACAGCAGAAACGCCTGTCATGATGTCCTTGAGATGTTCATATAAAAATAAACGGGGGGGGGTGGGGGGGGGGATCAGTCATGGTCCACTCCTTGAGAGTCCAGTCGTGTGTCTGGGAGCCTTTGATAGATGGAAAGGATGAGGTGCAGGGGTATAATTACCGTGGCGATGAATCAGCCTGTCGCCAGCCGTCACGGCGCTAGGTTCTCGGCGTTGGCAAGACTCACAAGCGGCTGTCACTTGCAAATCACCTCATCAGATACATGGTGGGCTTCCCACAACCACCCCCCTCTCCCCTACAAACACACAGATACATCTCTCTCTCTCTCTCTCTCTCCCTCTCTCTCTCTCTCTCTCTCTCTCTCTCTGCAAGACAGTGGGAGTGGGTGTTAAGACGTTTAATTAGTAAAGACTGGTCTCCAGGGTCTGGCACCGATGCGGGGGGTAAATGGGGGAGATGTCCCATCCTGATTGCCTGCGTGTGTGAATGTGTGTGTCTATGTGTGTGCGCGCGCGCGTGCGGCGTGCGTGCGTGCGTGCGTCCATGTGTGTCCATGTGTTTGTGAGAAAGTTAGTGTTGGTATGTGTGTGTGTGCGAGAAAAGGTGGTGTTCGTGTCTGCTGTGTCTGCCCTTGTGCTTGTGCTGGTGTGTGCATGCGAGCTGTACACTTTTGTACATAAGTGTACTCTTGGGCTTTTCTGCTATATCAGTACAGTGTGTGCGTGTGCCTTTGTTCCAGCTTTTGAATTTGTGTGCAAATATATTTACTTGCATGTGTGTTTTTGTTTATTGGAAGAAACCTCATCTTGAAAGACAAAGAAAAAGAAAGGGCGAGACATACATAGAATATGAGCGTACACACACACACACACACACACACATACACACACACACACACAAACTATAACAAACAGAGGGATACACACTCTGGCAGAAAAACTGTGAATGGATAAAAAACGATAATATAAAACTCCCCCCAACTCCACCAAACAGCTCATTAGCGATCTGTCAGTGAGTGCCGTTTATTTGCCATATGATGCCTGGAGCCAAGAGCAGGGAAACAGCCAGTGTGCCTGGTGTGTAATTAGATTGAAATAATAAAAAGAACAAAAAACGCCACTTTAGTACCCCTCTAAAAATACAAGCGATTTTACTTAGCACCTCTCTCTCTCTCTCTCTCTCTCTCTCTCCCAGAGACCGTCTTGTGCCCTCCTGTTTTATTGCTGTTATCCATCTCAGGGCTGGTTGCATCATCGGTTACATTCATTATCACAGCATTAATAAAAGACTTATTTTTTTCCTAACCAGATTCGTCTATTTTAGGTTGCTGCCGCCACTGTCGCTTTGCCCTGCCCCGCACGGCTTCGTTCCCAATGTAGTGTTTTTCTTTTGTTTCTTTTATATATAAATATATATATATAGTGGTACAAGCCCTTGCGAATGGAAGGAGCCGGAAAAACCGCCAGCAGTGTCACGCGTGGCCCCATGTAGTGTTCATGTTATTATTATTTCTGATGCGTTTTAATAACTCCCCCCACCACCACCCCCTCCACTCTCCCTGCGCTTGGCTTTGAAGACAATCTTTGGGGAATATTCAATCTAAGCATTCTCCTCCTTGCCCCGGATTCCATTGCACACACACACACAAAAACTTTCGTTAATTAGCCTCGTACCTATGGGCTACAATCTTTTATTATTTTCCCCCTGTTTTTCCTCATGATATTATTACGCATTTTGATGACTGTCTCACCCCCCCCCCCCCCCCCCTTCCCTCCTCCCTCCAAAACTCCCCTTTTCTCCACATCTTGGTTCTTGTTTTGTAATCAGAACGCCCCATTGGCGCTCATGTTTTTTGCATGTAAATTGGGGCTAAGCATGTGTTTTTTTCTCTTCCTCTTATTATTTTTTCTCCTCCTCCTTTTTCTTTCGCTCAGCATCCTCCCATCCCATTAGCGGCGATGGCCCGAGGAGTGCCCAGGCGCCGAGCGGACGTGACGGGAGGCCTCCTCCGGAAAATCGACCACGTGCCTTTTTCCCCACGTCCTCTTCATACGGTCCACAGCTCGTCTTGTCTTCGTCTCCTCCTCCCCCTCTCTCTCTCTCTCTCTTTGCTCCTGTGTGGTGGGGAATGATTGAGTTTTGATGATGTTTGTGGAAGTTCCACCCCCCCCTCTTCCCCAATCTCAAGCGAAGATTCCCTCAGCTGCCCTAGCCAGAAATCTCAACACATGACTCTTTAGAATGCATTTTACAAATCAATAAGACATCCCTATGGATTACCCCCTCCCTCTCTCTCTCGCTTCCTCCCCACTCCTCTCTCTCTCTCCCTTTCTCTCTCTTTTCTCATAGCTGTCTGTGACACTTGCCTACGATCATTTCGAGTAAACTCGGTAAACGGTAAACTCCTTCCAGACTACTCAGCTCTATCACCGCGAGCGATGCACCAAGCTCTAAAGGGATGCTCCACATTGCCAAAGGGCCCATGCCAGGGACTCCCCAGTGACTCGGGCGGATGTTATGCACAACAGCTCACAGGGCACAATCACCAGGGACCCTCACTCACAGGCAGGCAGGAAGGTAGGGGGGTACGGAGGTGGCGCTGGGTATATGAGAAACTTTGAGGTATTCATCATTTTTAAAATGGAGAGCTTTGTTTCCTTCATTGTGTTGTTTTTTTTCCTTTCTTGACGTGCTGCTTTGAGAGACGGCTCAGGTGTCTGAGTAAATGTTGTGTTAACAGCCTATGCCTTGTTCTTGGGTATATAAGGAAGAGGGAGCGGAAACTCACTTCACTTTTCTCACAAGGGGCCCAACTACCCACAGTCATTTTGTTCAGAATATTCAAGCTGCCTTTGTGTCAAACAACATACTATATGTGATTGGAGCAATGCCTTGTACACTCGAATCAGTCCCTTGCTTAATCAAATACTTAAATAACATGATAATAAGCATTTTTTTACATTTCAACTATTCTACACCCCTTCACTACAATATTTTGTAGTTATTATACAATTGTTATGGCTGTTTCACCTACAGTGAAATTCCTCAAGGCTCCAAACAACTTTAGTGTAAGGGTATCAACAACACTATGAATACTTTTGACATTCAAATCCAAAATAGTCAGAGAAGCCTATTAAATCCCTAACTTCTAAACTGTGTGTGTGTGTGTGTGTGTGTGTGTGTGTGTGTGTGTGTGTGTGTGTGTGTGTGTGTGTGTGTGTGTGTGTGTGTGTGTGTGTGTGTGTGTGTGTGTGTGTGTGTGTGTGTTGAATGGGAATGCCATGCTGCCAAGCTCTGGTCAGATTTGCCCTCAGGGCACTTCTGTTTTGGGGGAGAAGATGCTCTGTGAAATGCTTCACCCAGAAGCTGAAAGTCGATAACAGCGAGAGAGAGATAGAGACAGTGACCAAAAGAAAAAAAGTGTGTGTGTGTGTGTGTGTGTGTGTGTGTGTGTGTGTGAGAGAAAGTGAGGGTGAAAGAGAGATTTTGTGTGTAAGAGAGAGAGAGAGGGACTAACAGTACAGAGACCACCTGCAGGCTTTTTGTGAGTGCTGTGTTTGTGGTGCATGGTATGTAAGTGTTGTGGTCGTAGTAAAGTGTGCAAGGCTGACCTACAGTACGCTCTCCTCCGCCTGGACCTTCGAGATGACCATGGGGCAGATATTAAATAGATGATCAGAACTGGGAGTTCACTTGTGAAAAAGTAGAAATTAGATTAAACAACACTAAAACACTTTTCCTCTGTCACACGCACGCTATTTGTTTTTTTTCCAGCAAATAATGATGTCCACAGACAAGGTAGAGTATGTTGCATGATTTTATGAAAGTATGATGTATTGCGACATCGAAGCAAATCAAATTTGTAGTTTCTTATGTCTCCTTTCATCGAACTACAGATACGCTACCCGATCTGGTAAAGTTACATAGTGTGGTTTTTATAAAGGGCTGCGAAGTGAAAGCAGAAGTGCCGTTCACCCAGTTACTGTACGAGTTGATGAACTGCTGAAATGATTTTGGAAGCATTGTTTAAAGATACAAAAAGCTCTTTAGTGTTGCTTTAAAACAACCAAACAGAAGAGTGAATTTATCACAATTGCCACAGAAATAATAATCACTCAGAGCTCTCTCTCCATTCAAGCCATTCTGCCACTTGGCTAAAACTAACACAGAAAGCTAGTTTTTACTGTATAAACAGACACACAGGCTTGAATATCTGTCATTCCTCAAGTCTTGTTTTGGCTGCCATCACTCTAAAGGGGTCTATTTTGGTTAGTAGCGTTATCCCAAAAAAATGCTCTCCATTTCCACACTGTCACCAGCAGCACCAGTGCCATTAAATGTGCCACTGCAACAGTATTGCTCCCATTGTTGCAACATTTGCCTCACACTCAGCGGGCCTGCTCTGGTGGCGGTGGGCAGAAAAACCTCGCCTCTGGTGGCAACTCTGCTGCAATATTCACGGCTGGTGGTTATTCGCGTCGCTAACCAAACAATCAGCTAAAAAAGAAACTTAAAAAAAACTGATTAAAATCAGCGAAACGCGTGCATGTGGAGATAGGTGCTGATGGCAAGTGTGGTGAATTTTAGTCCGCTTGCGTCTACCAAGCGCTGTTTCCATTCTAGAATGAAACGTCGTATCATCTTCAATTCAGTGCTTGTGAGGGTCCGCCATTTCTTTTTGGTGTTGTTGTTGTTGTCGACAAAAGCTGCCACTTTCTTTTGACGCTGGCTCACTAGCACTTTTAATAAAGTGCTACTTCTGCCAACACGGGTGCCAACACTCCCTGGCATAAGCACTAGTGATTTTGCTTTCTCTGCTTTTCTATAAAGAAGTATATAAATATTTTTATGGCTCGGTTGTAGAGAGGGGACATTTTTCATTGTTGTTACATTGGGGGGAGTATCATTAAACAGGAATATTTCCATCTTTTAATGTGTGTGGTACTTGCACTCTCTGGAATGTGTTGACATATGGATCCTGTTCATTAACATGCTGGATATTAACTGCGGCAGTTAAGGCTTTTGCACCTTGGATGCACACAAGAGCTCCACCTGGGATTGGAACCTTCTGGTCACAAGTCTGGTTCTTAAACCATTATGGCTAATTGGACTGCCGCTATAATTCATAGCCCGTGCTTATTATGCACAGCAGAGGCCTGGGTTTATAACAGCCATATTTACTTAATGCAAAGCAAGGGCGAGCCACCATGTCAAGAAGCAATTGTTATTCCCTTAAGATAACCAGAGCTTGTTGGGTTGATTTTATTGTTATATACGGTGTTCTGTGTTTGTGCTTCATAACTGTGAATGCTAATGTAAAAGGCATCTTTTCCCCATTTTAACCTCCCTTTTTATGATGCATTACTTTTTCAAGGAACAGTGCTAGTTGGATTAGTATAGAACAAAAGAGATAGAGAGGGAATGAGAGATAGTAACATGCAAATGAGGACGAGGAGGGGAAAAAGCCAACAGCAGGGATAGGCAAAGCACTGCCCTTTGACCCAGCCCGAGCCTTGATTGAACTGTGCATAATTGGATGGTCAGCGCCCAGGCTAATTAGCGTAGCATCAGCGTGCGCCGCGCCCCTTGGGTGCCTCTGTGCCCTCTGCTCCTGCCACTGTCATTGCCTGGCGCCGCTCTCCGAGACCAGTGGCGTGCCCCGGCAGCCTCGCAGTCAGTGGAGCTGCTCTCGGGGCGGCGCAGGATGTACAGGGGCATCGAAAAGGGGGCAAGGGGGGAGGGTTGGGGTTCTGGAGCATCGGAGACCCCTCAGGTCTGCCCCTGTGAAGGCTGCAGCGCTGCTGCTGTGGCTCCCTCCCTGCTCCCCCCCCCCGCCCCCCCCCCCCCTGTATGATATGATGATGTATGGGGTCCATGCGGGCCCCTGCTCTCTGTGTGCCGTGTGGCCTCGGTG
Organism: Sardina pilchardus; assembly: GCF_963854185.1. Lineage (NCBI taxonomy): Eukaryota > Metazoa > Chordata > Actinopteri > Clupeiformes > Clupeidae > Sardina > Sardina pilchardus. Next base: position 4,861,416 of record NC_085008.1, read on the forward strand.
ACTGAGGGGCAGAGGAGGGCAGCGCTCGGAGGCCACCGGGTACTCAGTGGTCCAGCACACTGCTGTGGAGATAGCGCTCGGGAGCAGCCAGGAAATGAAGGGGAAAATGAGCACATGAAATGGAAGGAGTTCTCTTTTTTTCTTGTGTGTGTGTGTGTGTGTGTGTGTGTGTGTGTGTTTTTTATAGCTGTGTTCTTGATTTTCATCACTAAACAAAGAAAGTTAATCAACTCTTCTGAGAAAAGTTCCCCAGTGTTTTTCTCGGTATTAAACACTAGCAACAGTTACCTAGCAGAATAGAAAATGGTAAAATAGATTCAAACAGAATATTAAATGTTCTGGAGTGTAAACAAAATGATCTCAAATGCCGCATTGACTCTTCTTTTATCTTTGTATCTGAACCAGTTGCCAACACATGGGTTCCAAATGACTTACATGACCACAGTCCAAAGGTACACCTGCACCCCCACCCCTGGTCCCAGCTGGTTTGAAGGTATGTGTGTGTGTGTGTGTGTGTGTGTGTGTGTGTGTGTGTGTGTGTGTGTGTGTGTGTGTGTGTGTGTGTGTGTGTGTGTGTGTGTGTGTGCTGTGGTCAGCGTGTGGCTCCTCGCCTGGCATCTCCGTGTGCAGGGGGGTAATGAGCAGCGGCGGTAACGATGTAAAGCGGACGGCCGCTCATCCATCTGAGCGCGTGCGGGGCACGGGGCACACGGGGCGGGTGATGGATTGGCACCGCCGGCGCGGCTGGCGCGGCCTCACGCAGGGCACGAGCTTGTCCCACACACTGCGCTCCCAACATGGCCGCTGTGCTCCGTGCCCATGCCCAGATCCTGGAGGAGTCCTGTGGTGTGTCAGACGAGAGCCCGAGACTATGAAGAGCCGTGGAAGAAAACTGCGACGAACTTCAGCCACATTAAATAGATGAATGTTTTTCTCTCTTTTTTTCATTGGCAATAATCAACACAGAAGTGTTCATTCATTTTGATATACGGTTAGTTAATTAGATGTCATTTACAGTGTCATTCCATAAATAGCCTTGTTTAAAAGCCCACTTTAACAGTAAGAGAGCAGGAACCTGAGGTAACGAGCCCCAGAACGCATTCCCTCATTATACATGGAACCCAGAGAGGGAGCAGCTCTGTGGAGGCTAAGATGTCTTTAAATATCCACAGTGTCACTGGAGCGCCAGCAGGGTCAAGTGTGGAGGCCCAGGGGCTGGAGCACATGCATACCCACCCTCTCTCTCTCTCTCTCTCCCTCTCTCTCTCTCTCTCTCTCACTCTCTCTTTCTCTCTCGCTCATGCTCTCTTTCTCTCTCTCCCTCTCTCTCTCTCGCTCATGCTCTCTTTCTCTCCCTCTCTCTCTCTCTCTCTCTCTCTCTCTCTCTCGCTCATGCTCTCTTTCTTTCTCTCATATCATCCTTTCCCACAGCATTCAGTGCTTGTAATGTTTGCTGACCATCTCTCACTGCAACCTTCTCCATATTCCTCCTCTCTTTAATTGTTGACGGTTGGTCTCTGTTATTGCTTCCACATTTCCTTTCTCTTACACACTGTCCATCATCTCCCCAGTCTCCCTCTCTCATCCCCCAACTTTGCGTTCCTCTCCCTCCATCCCTCTTCCTTCTCCTCCCCTCTCAGCGAGTCCACGACGCCGGGCTCGGCGGTGAGAGATAAGTGCTTCTCCAGAGAAAATGGCCCTTCCACATCTGGGCTGGCCCATCCGAGGTGTGCATGTTTAACGCCTGACCATTAATCACCGGCAGACAGTCAATTAAAGACACCTGAGCCGCAGGAGCTCGGCCAGTAAAGGTGTCACCAGCAAAATAAAACACCACCTTACAGCCAGCGGTAGGGGACCGCCCAAATTAGCACCATCACCATCATTTTAAAGCAGTAAAGAAGAGAGATGGAGGGAGAGCGGAGAGAGAGGAAGAGAGCCATAAAGAAATGAGGGAAGTAGGAAAGAAAGAAAGAGAAAGGGAAATGAAAGACAAGAAGGAAAGCAACACATGCAGAAGTGTGGTGGTGCCTTCAAGGTCAGCCTGCTTTGGGCTTGTTAAGGCAGGTCAGGTTGAATGTGGAGGAGAGTTAGGAGGGGGGCTGGTTGACAGGGGTCATGCCATGGCCTTTAGTAGTAGAGTATGTGGGCACAAGGATCAGGTCTGTGTGAATATTCAAGAGAACGGTTATACACACACACACACACACACACACACACACACACACACGCACATACATACCAGGCTTTTGCTGTGTAATATCTGAAAAGCTGCTACCTGACTGCATTAGTGTCGTCTCCAGTCACTTTTTGTCCATATAAAACATACAGGCATTTGTCTATCTGTAGATCAGACTCTTAGTGGAACACACTTCTCACTGGCACAGACAATAATGCTCAAAGAAAATGAACATATTTGAATATATAGTAAATACTAATAAATAAGTCTTCTTCCTTCTTGTCTGAGAAGTCTTTCTAACATTGTTCTATAAACCTTACCTTCCCAACTTTCTTTCTTTGAAGTAAAGATATATTATATATGGCAAGTCCAATGAAAGTCCCTCTCTCTGTCTGCCTCTGTCTCTCAGTCTTTGGCTCTTACATATGTTGGCTAGGGTGGGAGTGTCTGTAGATTGAGACATCAACTGGACTGGGTGGGGTCAGGGGGGTCGGGGCACCTCTTCAGCCCAGTTGACCTTCAGCCAGCCGCATCTCCCCACTGTCAAGTTTCTCTTAGAGAACCGGGGGACCTCCGCCCCAGGAAGCCTCCTTTGTCACCGGGTGGGAGACTGAAAGGGGTGGCGGGGGCGTTCACACTCACAATAGAGATGTGTGTTTGTGACCCTGTGGCCCCATGCCTTTGTTCTCCTCTGTCATACTACTGCTGTTGTTATAATAGTCTTAATCTCCCCCCTTTTATGCTCTTTGTTTTCTTGGACTGACTTTTCTTTCTTTCACTTTCTTTCTTTCTTTCTTTCTATCTTCTCCGGCATCAAAGCCACAAATAACACTGACAGCGTTCGAGTGAGGTGTGGACACAGTGGAGGGATTTGTTTTTTCCCCCCCTCTCTATCCCCTTTCTTGTTCTTCTTCTTGTTTTACACTCTGTCAAGGGAAACCAAATTAAAAACAATTCTGTCCATTTGCGAGCGTAATCACGGTAAATTGCCCATGGCTCATATGTGTTTTGTTGTTGCGGTGGGGCGTTGTGGGGGTGGGGGAGAGGGGTGAGACGGTGTGGATTTGTCTTCATTTGACAGCTTAGTTAGCAGTCCGGTGGAGTTGTGAAATATCACACTTTGCGCAAATCGACGGACTTGTTTACCAATTGGAGCGCCTCGCACAAGTGAAAACACCACAAATTCAGACGCTTGTCACCCAGATCTCTTCATCGCATCTCTCTCTCCTGTCCACCCAGAATGTTTTACTCTCCACCGTACTTCCTTACTCCCGAGGCCTACATTAGGTCACATATACCCCCTCATAATGTATGCATTGCATTTTCTCCTTCACCACTCTATTATTTCTTTTTTGTTGTTGTTGTTCTTTCTGAATTCTCAAGGGAGATTTTACACCCCAGTCCTAACAGAAGCTCATCACATTCTAATGAGAAACAACAATAAACATTCATTCGCTCATCAGATGGAGTTATGGCTCTTTATCTCTCCCTCCCTCCCTCCCTCCCTCTCTCCCTCTCTCTCTCTCTGTATCCCTCTCACTCTCGCTCTCACTCTCTCTCTCTCTCCCTGTCCCGGCCAGACACACCACACCACACCTCACCACAGCTCCACTGGCAGTTGGCAGGAGTTAATTGTTAATTAAACACGAAGCAGACGTGTAACCACAGCAAGAGGAGGAGGGTTGGTTGATGAATGTGTGTGTGTGTGTGTGTGTGTGTGTGTGTGTGTGTGTGTTTTGGGGGGGGCTGTCCCTGAAGAGCCCCTCCATAAACAAACGGGGTTTGTGCAGGTTTAAGTGGCACCCTCCCGCACTGCTCCGGTCCCTGCTCTCCTCTGCTCTCAGCTCCTCTCCCAGGAGTGCCATCCCCAGCAAGACCAGCGGCTGGCTAATGAGTTGTTTGCAGACCCGCAGTACACAGTGGCAGTGACCTTCGACCTCCACCCACCACGTCTGCGCGCAGGGGGAAATGGTGGCTGGAGTGAGACAGCGAGAGAAAAAGAGAGAAAGAGAAAGATAGAGAGAGAGAGAGTGGGAGTTCTTTGAGTAATACAAGAATTGGATTTCACTTGGTGATGGATTTTGAGTAGAGTTGTCTGGTTCCCTTTTATCACAAGTGATGCCTCTTTTATGGGGAAGTGCTGCCAAAGAACTGAACTGGCACTTTATGCCAAAAGACATCTCCCCACTAATGAAACAAAGCATTGGGCAATTTATGACACTCAAAAGATATATCGTTGTCCAAAGTTATCTGCATTCCACTCACAATGTAAAAAAGCAGGCACATAGACAGATACACACACACACACACACACACACACACACACACACACACACACACACACACTGGCGCACACATTACACACAAACCCTAAGCTACTTGACTGAACAAATTTGTTTACTTTGTGTAAGGAAGTCTGTGGTTGCTGAGAAGCTTTTCATGACATCTCAAACTAGATCAAACTGAAGATGAATTAATAACACCCCCCCCCCCCCCCCACCCCCAGAAAAAAAAAAAAAACCTGACGTAATCCTCTGTGCCAACAGCATGGTTTGGTATGGGATGTTTTCATGTAGCCTGCTACTGATAACGTTCACCTGTCAGTTCTGCTTAATTGCATACTAGATAGTAGACATAATCATATATCCATTTTGAAGTCACAATGCTGTATATTACATTATGTTTTCAGCAGCATTACATATGGAGATTCTGTACTGCGGTTGCACTAGATAGCTAGGTAGCAGTGTATCTGTGAAAGCAGGGCAACTCTTGGAAAGTTGCTGTCTCTGTGACCAACCCCAGGGAGATGGATGCAGGACCATGAGGGTGGGGAGGCACCCAAGGGTGCCAGACACCTCTCCTGGCATGGTGGGCTTTAAATAGCAAACGTAAGAAATCGGAGGCAACCCTCCCACTACGCTGTCATGTGGTGTAATAAAAGTGGCGGATGTGGTGTAATAAAAGTGGCAGCCGTTGTAGTTATTCCACCTCCACCACCACCAACCGCCCTCTCCCTCCATGATCATTTGTTTTTTTCTCCATTATTTCTTTCCTGTTCAGACCTGTTTTCGTGGCCCTGATGAGGAGATAATTACCAGCTCCATCTTGCCCCCCCTTCCTCACTCTTTCTTCTTACCTCTCTCTCTCTCTTTCTTTCTCTCTCTCTCTCTCTCCCTCTCCCTCTCCCACCTCTGTTTCCCTTTCATCCCTCCTCATCTTCATTAATAACAATAAGCAGGGTGGAGGTTAAAAACTCATTTAATTGCCTTTATGTTAATGACATTATGAATAGCCCGCGCGGCGCGCCAGAGACTGTAATTCCGTCCAGTGTGTGGCTTAGCACGCCGCTGCTCCCTCGCTCGCTCTCTCACTCTCTCCCCCTGGAGGACTGCTCACTTTGCGCTGAGCCTCGCTCTTTTTCCTCTCTCTCTCTCTCTCTCTCTCTCTCTCTCCCTTTCTTTTCTATCGCTTTCTCTCTTTTGTTACTCTTCTCTCCTCCGCTGTGTTGTCTTTCTCCTCCGTCTCTTTTTTCCTCTGTGGTGGTGTGTGTTTTTTTCTTTCAACTGTTTTCCCTCCGTCTTAGTCGGTTTCTCCGCCTCTGCTCATCTTTTACGCCGTCTTCTCTCCACCCCTGGTGGTGCGGCTCTGCGCAAAGAGGCCAGAATGGATGTGCTGCCACGCAGCCAGAGTCCATGACAAACCTGGTGTGCGGCGGCCAAATTATCAGGAGAGTCGGGCGAGAAGTGAAATGTATGTGTCTGAGCTCACAGACACATTCATATTAAAGCATACACTCACACACTTACACCCAGGTAGGAGCACACACACACACACACACACACACACACACACACACACACACACATAAACACACACACACACACACACACACACACACACACACACACACACACACACACACATAAACACACACACACACACACACACACACACACACACACACACACACACACACACACACACACACACATAAACACACACACACACACACACACACACACACACACACACACACATAAACACACACAAAAAAATCCTCATTTAACTACAACCAACTTAGCAAAAAATCAATGCACCGTAATTCTGCCCACTACCTGCTCCCTGACCATTGTGTGTGTGTGTGTGTGTGTGTGTGTGAGAGAGAGAGAGAGAGAGAGAGAGAGTGTATGTGTGTGTCTGTGTGTGTGAAGCAGTGACGGCTAAATTAGCAGGCTTCTTAGCAGTAATGATGATTCAGGCCCTCTCAGCACTGCCATTTTAGCCATGAATATTGCAGAGCAGATGAAACTCAAAGAAGCTCGGGCCTTTTAACTCATTCAAATTCCATTAGCCGAGAGCGCCTACGCAGAGAAAATACCTTTGGAAAAAAAAAAAGAAGTCATGGTCAGTTTTATCCAAACGAGTCTCGGCATCAGAGATGAGCTAATCCCTCCTAAAAGACCTGGAGCCAAAGATACACAACCCGTTAGACGCCCTCGTAATCCACCTCATTTCTCCTCCACCATCCTCTCCTCGTTTTTCGCCATCTTATTCCTTCTCTTTTCCCATCTCATTTTGAGATTGTCTTTCTTATTTTTACATTGAAATGAGAGGGAAGTCTTTGGCTCTTAAGTCTCCGAGATTTGCCTCGGTCGTACTTGATCATCAAAGAGAGAGGGAGAGAGAGAAAGAGGGAGAATGAGGGAGAGAGCAAAAGAGAAAGACGACTACATATATCAGCAAATAAAGAAATAACGAGAAAAACACTCCGAGAGCTGCTCTCTGCTCTCCATTTACAGTAGGTCTTTCCTGGACATCCAAGGATTTCACCCGCAAGATGAATGGAGCTGGGCTGTGGCTCTGGCTGTGGCTGTGGCTGTGGCTGTGGCTGTGGCTGTGGCTGTGGCTGTGGCTGTGGCTGTGGCTGTGCAGAGCCATGCATATGCATGCTGCAGTAAGCGCAGCGTCCAGACTGGTGAGGTGCAGTGTAGTGTAGTGCGGTGTGGTGTGGTGTGGTGTGGTGTGGCGCGGCACGCGTCCGGGCGCCTGGGCGAGGCGTGGAATGGCACGGGCCAGCAGGACCACTAGAGAAGCATGTGGGAAGCTGTTAGTTTACAACCAGCGCCAGACAGAAACCAGGCCAAGGGGGCCATGATGAATGGGTACAACTCCCCGAGCAAAAAGATGACCTGGATACCACTCCTCCTCCTCCTCCTCCTCGTTCTTCTCCTCCTCTTTCTCCACTGCAGCCTCCACCCTCTCTCTCTCTCTCTCGCTCTCTCTCTCGCTCCCCCCCATTTCTCTTTTCTCACTTTCCCCCATTGTCTCGTCCAACATCCACACTCCCCACACTCACTCCCCCAGCCATGAAAGCAAGTGGGCCAACATTTTTTAGTGTCTTCTCACCCATAGCCATGCACAAGCTATGGTGTATTTAACAACTCTACCCGCCCCCCCCCCTTTCACCCCACTCCCTTGCATCCCTGACCCTATAACTGCCCCCCCACCCCAGCCCCAGCCCCAGCCCCCCACCACCACCTCCCTTCTCACCCCCAAATTTCTGCCCTCTCCCCAAAGAAAAAAAAAAGTAGTAATCCCTTTCCCTGGGCCGGGTAATTTGATCAAATAGCATGCACCCTTCCTTACCACTTATTGGCCAATTAAGTCAAGTCCTCACACAGGGGGTCCAGCTGGCTGCCTGTTCTCCGGCGCTGGATTGATTGAAGTTGGTGCTGCGATCTATGAGCTGCGTTTTAATGATCTAGGTGATAATGCTTGTAATTCCTCTCAGTCAGGGGACTCTGCCGCGCAGCTGTTGCCACTCTAATCCCTGTCCTGATACACTGAAGTACCGGGGGCTGCATTAATCTGTCCCTCCGATTCTCCACCGTTACTGTGGGTTTTTTTCCTCCTCCATTCTCACCCCCCCTCCCCCCTCCCCCCTTCATCCTCTTCAGTCTTCCCCTCTTGTCTCTTTTCTTGGATTTTTGTCCATCTTTGAGTCCAGGTGAAAAAAAAATACTTAAAGTGCAGGTAGCCCCATAAAAGATGTAAATCATAAAAACCAAGCATAGAGAAGAAAAATAAAACATTTTATATCTCAGTCACATAAGACAGTCATTTATTTTTCACCTTAACGTGTTAGGGTTTTTCAATCTTACTCTCACTCTATCTCTCAGTCTCTGTTTTCCACTTAACCAATTACCCAGTGTTCAAACACCAATTGCACAGAAGAGGGGAAAAAAAGAAACACATGCACGATCAATATGATTTGAAAAGATTAAATCCCTTACAAAAAAAGAGACCGAGAAAAAAATCAATGAATTCATGTGTCAGTTTCAAAGGCGAAGCATATTAACATTGTAGGAGGTGTGGGCTAGCTAATCCTCCCTCTAGCCATGGGCCTAAAATATCAAATTATCATAATGAAGTCTAAATGCATTTAAATGTCCAGCATTTTAAAACATGAGAGAATCTTTCATTTAATGCAGTACCACAGAGTCAAAAAATCTTAGCGCTATTATTTTTTGATTAATTCCATGATGGATTTAACTCTTTATTGGGAAAACAGCAACTGAGTGTAAGTGGTATTCTAAGTAATTTGAATGTATGCGGTAAAACTTCAATACTCCTGTAACAATCAAAGTTGCTCACTCCATCTAGACTCGAACTTTAACTCCCCTCAAAGCTTTCATTGCGCTAACACATTCTTTCTCTTAAGGTGAGTTTTACAATTTTTATGGCCAAATGAATGATACAGCAGGCCTACTGGAATTTAAAGCACATTATGCACAAAAAGAGACAGGCATATTCTTTAAAGAGCATGGGAGCTGGCTTTTAAGTTGACATCAGAGTGGGGAAATTGCATAGGAAATGGCTTGAAAGTGCGCAGGGCTGCCTCCCCTGGAATTCCCTAGCCGGTGTCAGATGGTAAATGATTTTTGATCAGGCAATCACAGAGAGGCCACATCGAGGGGGCTCCAGCCAGCGCTTGCGTGCGGGGCCTTTCATGATCTCCCCATTCCCCTCGCTCATCCCCTAGCACCTGCGTAGCCTGGAGAGACGAGAGGGGAGGCGAGGGAGGAACTCAGACGAGACCACCGCACCGCAGCAGAAACATCTGCCCACTTCTCTCTGTCTCTTTCTCTTGATTCCTCACTCTCAGTCTTCCTCACACAGAAGCATGCACACACGTAGGCATGTTATAGTCATAGGCCTATGTGGAGACACATGGGCCGTGTGTTTAAAAACATACACAAATCCAGGCCTATAAAGCCATGCTGTATACAGGAAAAAAGCAAACTGGTTTGACCAAATGTCTCTCTCTCTCTCTCTCTCTCTCTCTCTCTCTCTCTCTCTCTCACTCTCTCTCAAACACACACACACACACACACATATAGACACAGACAAGCAGAGGTCAGTAAGCCGCTCCCTAGAGAGGCGGAAATGGTCCCGAGGGGTCAGGAGGTCATCAACTCCAGGTGGAGTCTGGGAGATATCTATCACGGCAATGAGCTGGCGGCGCGCTCTGAAGAGCCACCGCCGCCTCAGACACGGGGCCCAAGCAGCTGCTGCCCAGCGCCGCCGACGCCTCTCACCTGCCAATAAAGAATAAAGATGCTCCCAGCACACACAGGGGACTCGCACAGGCCTCTCATGGTACACACACACACATGCTCACACACACACACATAAAAGGACACAAATACGGGCAGCCATAAACACACACATGCACGTGTGTGATTCTCCGGAAGATGTACTTGTGGTCTCATTGTTTTTGTTCTATATTTCTATTTTATGACGACAGATATCAAAACAGCAGCCGTGCTACGTCTTTTTTGCATACATACATAATATCTCTCTCGTACGCACAGAAAAATATATAAAATGTGACGAACATTCCTTTATCGTTTTCATTAAATTTGCATCAGTTCTATAATACAGTATGTGTTTCCCTCCGAGCCAAGCTTCTCTTGTATGTAAACACTCATTTGAACATTATGTGTATAAACATTACAGCTACTCTCAACACAATTCACCCTTTCCCTCACCACCCCCAACAGAAAAAAATGAATAAAATAAAATCAAGTGGCATTAAACCTCAGATGAATACAATCTAAAATGGCAAGGAAACAGACCCCTTCCCCCCCTCCCCCCTCCAACTCATGCAATCTTCTTGCTTCTTGGGAGCTTTACATCGCTGAATGCCACAAACCATGTCTGCCTGTTTAGGGATGAAAAATTGGGCGCGTAAGCAGTGCTGGCAAGCAGAATCAGTCTCATGCTAAAGTCTTTAGCGACGGGGGCGTAATTAGTGACTGCTCTCTCTCTCTCTCTCTCTCCTCTCTCTATTTCTCTATCTTGCTCTCTCTCTCTCACACTCACTTGCTCCCTTTTTCATTCAGGCTGAGATGTTTGCTGTCGGCATGGTGATGTCACCAGCTGATGCTCTCTCACTGCGTCAACTCCACATAAACATTGGACATCCCCAGCCTTCCACACAGTTGCCTGCTGTCTGCAAATGTCATACTGTCTCGGGTCTCGGGGCATCTGCACAGTAGTGCCATGCCATTTTAAGCTTTATGTTTGAGGGTGAGGAATGGTGTGGCCTGCTTATTATGTATACATATTTGTATAAAATACATGTAGCTATATACGTGTGTGTGTGTGTGTGTGTGCGCGTGTGTGCGCGTGTGTGCGTGTGTGTGTGCGTGCGTGCGTGCGTGTGTGTGTGTGTGTGTGCATGTGTCTGATCTGTGTGGGGGTAATGGGGTAATGAGTGTGAGAGTGCAGGGGCTGGTTAGTGGCACTGAGGCGGAAGAGACAGGAAAGGCAAACACGCTGTAATTAACATGTAGGGTGAGGAAATGAAGAGGATCACTGGGCAATCACAGTCCAAAACACACATTACGCACATTAGAGGGGATTGCCTCCCTCCCTCTCTCCCTCTCCTCCTCTCTCTCTCTCTCTCTGTGTGTATGTGTGTATGTGTATTCACCTTTGTGCTCATGTGAGCATGTAACATATGCACAAACTGAGAGATTGTCAATGAGCTTGTAACTGTCTGCACCATATCAGTTAATGCAAGTGTATGTGTGTGGTAAGGAGTTTGTGCGTCGTATCTGTGCGCTGTCCATGGTGCTGATTGTTTGAATGGCAGTAGGGAAATGTTATTCTACCATAATTTGCAGTTAGGATATAATTCAGTCTGTGGTCTGAAGTGAGTAGGAACTCCTGCCTTTTATTTCGGTTTCCACAGATGCGTTCACTTAATGTGTTTATGTGTATGTGTTTAATCTCCCTGTTCGTATGAATGTGTATTTACGTGCGCACACGCGTTCGCATTTGTGTGATTACAGGGGCGGCTTGTGGGTTTTTAAAGACGCATCGGAGCAAATGCGCGGCCCTGTAAACATGGCTGAGCGCAAGCGTCTGTTGACTTGTGCTCTTATTCTTTTTGGCAGGGTTGCATATGTTACCCTAGCCTCGCTCAGCCCGGCCTTATTATCATTCCAATCAGCAGAGGCGGGCAGAGTCACATTAATTTGTAGTAATTAATGGTGGCGATGCATCTGACAGTGCATGCTAACGAGAAGCCTTTGATTGTTCTGAGCTCTAGCCGCGGCTCCTCTTGTTTGCATCACCTCCGAGGAATTTGCAGATATCAAAGCGCGGCGGTATCTGATACTTGTCAAAAATGCGATTTTTATAAAAGTTTAATTCTTTTATTGATTTAGGTTGGGTTTGATGCCTACAGTGTCAGTTCCCTTGGTGCAGCTTAGTGGATTCAAATGCTTGTCACCAGCTCGGCCTCCTTTTTACTGAGAACAATCGCCATAGGCCAGCCCAACAGGCATGGTTTAATTGCCATTAATTAAAAGCATACATCTTTTTTTCCCCTCGTCCTGAACTCATTGGCGCTCTTTAACAGGGCTTTACGGAACGGCTGCTGTTTTTTCTTCCCTCACTCTCGCTCTCTCTCTCCCTCCCTCCCTCTCTCTCTCTCTCTCTCTCTCTCTCTCTCTCTCTCTCTCTCTCTCTCTCTTTCTCTCACTCGCTCTTTCTCTGCGCGCTTGTCAGAATCCCTCCTGGCAAGAGATGGTTACTCACAGCCCCCTCCATCTCTCCCTCTCTCGCTCTTTTTCGCGCTCTCTCTCCCCCTCTGTCTTTATCGCAGTCATTTTCTCTCTTTATCTCCCTCGCTCGGCAGACGTTTCTGAAACCATCCCTTTAGCGCGCTCCTCTGCCTGATAGGATGTGAAGCGCGAGGGAGTGCGCACGCGGTGATATTTAGCCAACCGCCTTTCTGCCTTTATTGCCGCGTAATGAGGTCAAGTGAATCTCCGCGCATCCACGCTCAGATGCTCGCCGCCACTCAAATGCTCCCTGACAGCGCGCAAACGAACCTACAAACACCAGGCACTTCTGGACGCCACTAAACTGCTCACAAGAAATCAAGAGAGGGGAAGATTATTATCTAAACACCAGTTTAGAATTCTGTATAATCTAATTCATATCTGTGTATCGTGTGGTTTCTCATTGATCACGTGGCGTTTCATTTCATTTTCATGTATTCGAGTTGCATTGGCTTGTTTTAGTGAGTAAAAAAATATGTTGTCTCTCATGTTTAGTGACTGTAAGGCAAGGCAAGGCAAGATTGTTTATACAGCACATATACACACATGGCAATTCAATGTGCTTTACATTTGTGTAGAGTGTGGAGAGAGGGGGATGAGTATAATGATTGTCAGTGGTGTCAGCAGATTTCTGTTCACCTAGTCGTCCCTCTCTCTCTCTCTCTCTCTCTCGCTCTCTCTCTCTCTCTCTCTACCCTACTGTTTCCTTCCCTAAGGGTTCTGACCCTGGAGTCTGGTCTGGGACACCAAGGCAAGGTACGTTTATTTATACTGCGCACACATATATACGAATACACACACACACACACACACATACTGTATATATACACAAAGGCAATTCAGTGTGCTTTACATTTGTGTAGAGTGTGGGAGGTGAGTACAATGATTATCAGTGGTGTCAGCACTCTCTCTCTCTCCCTCTCTCTCCCCTGCTGCTTACTCCCCTAAGGGTTCTGACCCTGGAGTCTGGTCTGAGACGCAGTCATCACTGTGAGCATCAGAGCTGAGTGAGCCCAACATATTCACTTTCACATCTGCTTGAGTTCACAGCCATGTTCACATGCACACACACACACACACACACACACACACACACACACACACACAAACACACACTCATAGAAGACTGATGCAACATAAATGCAGTTCACACACATAACATGCATAAAAGTGACGGTGCAGATATGATTGCACCTTTGAACACAAACCTTCAGCTTGTTAAAGTCATCTAGCAAGAAAAGTGTCTTTGGTGCATGAAGGAGGCACAAAGGACAAATGAATGAATACTTTCCAGCCCAGGGTTGCATAAAGGGGACAGCTGGATGAATATAGCACGGCCTCGACATGAGGTTGGCCAGTTTACTGAGGGTGATCGATGATAGCCTCAGCTTGCACTCAACAAACATCTTAAGTGGATGCAGTTTTGCTTAATTGGGAGCTTTGGCAGGCCAGATTCGCTGTGCCGCGGTTTGATGCCGATCATGCAGTCCCAGGAAACCGCCCGGCTGTGAATTTTTGTAAACTAAATGCGCTCGCTTGCCATCTTCATCTGTAGGCAGCTCAGAGCTCCTCGCGAGCCCTTCAGTTTGACCTACATAGTGCTCTACCTGCGAGTTAATTCCCTCAACCTCCATCCGCACTCACCCGACAGGGGTCACACACTCGTGAGTGTTTGTGCAAATATATACATAGACAAACGCACACAAATACAAACTTAGAAACAGACTTACTTAGAGATGGACACACAAAAACACACAAACATGCAGAATTGATCACACACAAGCACACACAACCCCCCCCCCCCCCCCCCCCCCAAACACACACAGGGAAACACATAAACACAGGGACACACACACAGGGACACACAGACACACACACACACACACACACACACACACACACACACACACACACAGACACACACACACACACACACACACACACACACAGACTCACAAGTTTCCCCTATTTCCTCATTGCTGTTAGCCATGAACCAGAAAAGGAAGTCCCAATTAAAATTCAAATAAGCCTCTTTTAGCAGCCTCTTAAATTGACAAGTGAACAATGATTTTTCCCGTATCGGTATCTGTCAAAGGTCTCAGAAAATCCTCAGTTGATAAGGCCCAACGCTTCCAATTAGGAGTGCAGCAAGGCCTCAGCCAGTAATGATTTCCTGGTCCCTGTAGGTACCGCGCGGACACTTATTGCAAATTACTGACAAAGAGCCCTGCTGTATTGATGAGAGGCAGAGCAGCCAGCGCCCCATGTTCCCATGTTCCCATCAGGTGCACCGGTAACAAGAGGGGTCCTCGTCTCCCCCTCCCCCTCCTCTCTCTCCCTCTCTCTCTCTCTCTCTCTCTCTCTCTCCCTCTCTCTCTCTCTCTCTCTTCCCTTGCTCATTTCTCAACATATATTTTGTCCTTCCTGCTGCTCGTTCCACTCCTCTCCCCTCTCGTTCGGACATTTTTCCATCCCTCCTTTAACTCTACGCTGTCTCCCTCTATCCCTTTTTAACATATATAACCCCCTTGTTGGTTCTTTGAATGATGCTCCCGTAACCTTGGGCCGCTCCTCAGCCGTGCGCACCCCTGCTGCTAGACCAGGAGGCCGGTGCTGTGGCAGGCTGGTGGGGGGGCAAGTGTTTGACTGGTAACTGTTTGAGAAAGAGGTCAGTTATTTCCAATGCGTTGAAGGCTTACTCGGGTGCAGGGGAGATTCGGGTTATAACATAATCAGAGCCGTTGGTGTTCTGTGATAGTCGTTTTTTTTTTTTTATAACGGCGAGAAACGGCCAGAGCAGCACTTTGGTAGGGCCATAAAACGTGGCTATTTACTGATAGACACAGCACCATAACCATTAGGGGCATTTCTGTCCATTTTCATACCTGCGTGGAAACCAATGATCCCTAATAGTCAGGCAGGAGTGATCGGGGCAACAGTGCATCCAGTTTAAGAGGAGGGCTATTCCCTTTGTTATGGTTCCATAGGGACTAATGGAGGAAATGGTCCTATTGCTCCCCTCCACTCACAAATCCAAAAACCTTAATCAAATGCATATTTTATTGTAATATAGTCGCACAATGGGAAGCACAAAAGCGCACACATGTGAGTATGCCGTTGTGTGTTTGTGGGAGGAGGGCAAGCTACACAACCCCCTAAACAACTTGACATAGTAGACAGTAAATGCTGCAAACACATACACATTAGTAGACTCTCTCTCTCTGTTTCACACACACACACACACACACACACACACACACACACACACACACACACACACACACACACAGACGAACACACACACAGACACACAGACAAACACACACACACACACACACACACACACACACAGACACACAGACACACAC
>NC_085008.1:4882098-4969598 GCF_963854185.1 Sardina pilchardus
GCGAAATATTGTCTCGTCTGTGGTGTGTTTTCTACGTTGCATCTCATTTACAAAACCATGGCAGCTATTTAAACATTTAACATGTCATAAGCAAGGCACGCATCAGATTGTTCATTGCCATGTCAAACTCAATCGAAGCAAAGGCTTCTGGGGAATTTTTTGCACCGCTATGAAGACATTTCACAGTGTGGTCAGGATTTAATTGGGCTCATCTCTGACACTGTGGGGTATGTCTTTGTGAAGGGGGTGGGGGTGGGGGTGGATGCTGTGGGTTCAGTGGCCATGTCGTCTTGCCTTGAAAGCAAATGCATAAACTGTACAACAGCAGCCAGCTCCGATTGTCTTGGACTGGTGTGCAGAAAGCAGAAAAACCCCTTCTCCCTGTGCCTAAATTTAGATGACAGCCCACTCTTCAGTAAACAAGCGATATCTCCCCCCACACTCTCTCCCTCTCCACACACATACGCACAGACAGACGCACGCACGCACGCACGCACGCACGCACGCACGCACGCACGTACACACACACACACACACACACACACACACACGCACACACACACACACACACACACACGCACACACACACACACACACACAAACGCTCAGCACAGACACCCCCGTTTACCCTCCCACAGCCTGTCAGTTAGGATGCCAATCATGGTAATAACCCTGGGATGGGTTTTAAATGTGACTAAAGCGGGCCTGGACAAAATCAATCTGCCTTTTGTTGGCTGGGAAGGAAAGTCCTCTTGCTGGAGATTGTGGATTGTGTGAGCTTGGTCTAAGAAAATGTGTGTGTGTGTGTGTGTGTGTGTGTGTGTGTGCGTGCATATCTTTGTTTATGGGACTTCTACCTTTCATGTATTTCCTCATCCATCCTTTTCTCACACTTTTCCCCTTTACCTAAAAACAGCCCACCCTCTGTCTCTGTTTGCAGAGCAAATAACACTAGAAGCATCAACCCACCCTGTACGCCCCACTACCCTGAACTATCTCACCCTTGCTCCACACCCCATTACCTGATCCCAAGCATGAACCCGGAAACACACACACACACACACACACACACACACACATACACACAAAACACAGCCACTCACACCCTTTCGGAAGCGCGCTGTAATTATTTCTTCAACACCATCAGGCCAGATCAATCAAACGCCGAGCCGGCCGAGGCCAGACGGAGTGTCCGGTAACATGCCGCCGCTGCTCCCGGGCCCTGAGCAGTGGGCCAGCCGTGGCAGCCAGCCGCTCCCCGCCTGAGTGGCAGCTTGGGTAATTAAGCGACGCTACGGAGCCCTCTCGGACTGCCATTATAAGCCTGTCAGGACCGCTCTGTGTGGAAACAGTGCTCAAATCAATGGGCTCTCCTTGAGCCACCTTTTTCTTTTTTTATAGAAAATACACACCTTTACCAGGTGGAGAGAGAGAGAGAGAGAGTGAGAGAGATAAAGAGAGAGAGAGAGAGAATGTGTGAGAGAGAAGGGAGACAGACTGACAGAGGTGGAGACGGGGTCCTCTGCCATGTGATGCCAATGTCACTGTCCACCTCGAGAGCCAAAAGAAGAGAAGAGTGAGAGGAGGATGTGGCCCGGGAGTCACTCCGATCGACTCAGACAAGCCTAAACACAGATCAACACCGCGCTCCGTGCCCACTCACCAGAGAAAGTGTGCGTGAACTCGTGAACACTATTAACACTTTCGAACAAAATCACACAATACATTCACAAGTGCACGCGTGCATGTGCGCACGTGTGCTCGCACACACACACACACACACACACACACACACACACACAGACAAACTCTCTCTCACACTCTCACTCACTCACTCACCAAACTCACATAATCATACAACTACACACACAGCCGTGGCTGTATGCCATAACATTTCATACATCATTTTTAGATGACTGCTATACAATATATATGAAACACATGCACTCCTCCTGGGATGTGAGAAAATCATGTATGCATGATCCATGTCAGAGTATGAATATGAATGGGACATCCTTGAAAGGGGCTATAATCACATGTAACTCTAATGGAAATATGCAAGTCAGATGTACAGTAGGAAGGAAACTCCAAAAAATGTATACTTTCTTTTCCTGGACACACTTATGCACACATTCATTCATTCATTCATTCATTCATTCAGTCAGTCAGTCAGTCAGTCAGTCAGTCATACACACACACACACACACACACACACAGACATGCTTATATGCACGCACATGTACGTATATACACATATGTATACACATACACATGCAGGTATACATGTACGCATGTACACACACACACACACACACACACACACACACACACACTCGTTTTAACTATATTATTTATGCCCTGGCACTAACTGTGATAGATGAGGCCCTCACACTCTATCACCCCTCCTTGTCTTATTATCTCCTCTCTTTGTGTACACTGGATTAATTCCAGATTGCACTTCAAATTAAACTTGAATGTCACATGTTTTATTACGGAGTAAATTCAGACACGAGGAAGGAGAGGATGAGACGTGAGGAGAAGAGGAGAAAAAAGAGGCTCTTAATGGCAGAAGCTAAAGGAGAAAAAAGTGTGTAATATTGGGCTTGTGAAAGGAAAGGGCTGTAAATGTCACACGGTGCGACGAGCAGCAACCTTTACAGTAGTACAGCGGCTCCAAAAATATTATCCCATGTTGAATTTTTTGACTCTCATAACAATTTCCTGTTAGTCTCTCCTTGGCTGCTCCAGAGTGGGATGTTAGACACACTTAGCCAAAGATGGGTAATTTGTCTGTAGCCTGGCTATGTAATGTGATCACGTCACATCAGTGTTTGTATAAAGTGCTGATTGCTCAAGCAGATATCTGCCGCAAGCTGTTAGTCTGGTGGTGCAAGGAGTAATTTTTGAAGTTCCTGGTAAATACAGCATCGTTTAATGAACACATGGACTTGCGAGTGGACTTGCACATATGTGATATTCATTCCCTCTGCCCCCCCCCCCCCCCCCCCCCGCCCCCCCTCCCCACATACTGTAACCACACATTCTCACACGTCACACACACACACACACACACACACACACACACACAGTGAGAGAGGGAGCCTGGAGAGTATCAACATTATTAGGTGTTCTAGGACACAAAATCCTAAATCCGTGCACTATAGCCACAATATGAATGGTACATCTGGATGCTGTCGTTTACATGTAACATATATAACAAAATCTTCCTTAATGGAAATATGTGTATATAATCAATGACAGATCACAACAAGGGCCTACAAAAATATTCTGAATTAGTCCATACATGTCTGCTAAAGTGAATGATATGTGATACATAAAGGCCTACTGATACAATATATGTATGATAGGTATCAGTGTATAATCACGATCTAAACGTCCTGCTCTCTGGCCCATTTACTACAAAGCATCTATTTACAGATATGAAGTAGGATGACCACAGCCTGCCTTGGACAACTAATAAATATTGTGTCACTTGTTGATTTCCCAATCCATAAAGTCACTTTAATTGGTGACAGCAAAGCCTTAATAGAAATGTAAGCCTGCAGCATAACAGGCAGATAATAATAAGGAAGAAATACAGTGATGGGTTATAGGTAAATGCAAGCTGATTTGCTTTGCACGTGTCTCTTACACTGTAAGTGGAGTCATTGATTTGTCGGAGGGGGGGCTTCTCCAGACCATCACTTCAATACAGCTGCGTTTGGAGAAGTGATGGTTTGTGACAGAAAGTAAATTAAGTGGAATGGGATAATAATTCTGCAAACGGACGTCATTAACTAGCTCTGGCGCTATGTAGGCCAATCATTACGCGACTACATGCATAAACCCAGCACAGTGTGCAGAATGAACAGGTGATGTCCTAGTGCACAGAGTGCGCCCTCGTCTATTTGTCTATACCTAAAAACGAAGACAAATCGGAACTGCTGTTTCAATAAGTAGCTATGGGCCTCCGCTAAACAGCATAAGCTGAAAATGTTGTTGTTCAACAAAATGATTAAGGTAAAAATATACATATGAAGGGAGATTAAACAAAACATGTTTGGGTATACCATGAGGTGGACCCTGAAGATAAAGCACTCAAGATAAATCACTGTATCCTACTGCTCTGCGTTGCGTACATCTGGTCAAATATATGTGCTTCATTTCTATTGTGGGCCCAAGTTCATCGCGTGATTCTCCAATTGTCGCTTATGCGTCCGTGGGCGCAGGGCGCACAGCCCCAGCAAAGGTCGCGAACATCGAGGTTGACAGTCAGCAGAGCCTCAAGGGAATCAATACAGTGCAAACTACATTTTCACTGTCCGATCATTGACCATCAGGCTGAGATAATCAGCTGATACCTTAACTGGTAGCATTCAATTTGTTCCAGCAGCACCCTTAAACCTAATAAAGCGATTGCTCGCGGCTCAGTGAGCTGTTTCAATTAGGAAACTGTTAATGAACATGCCGCATTCGTTTCACAAGATTGATTGGCGTGTTCAGCCATCGCTTTGATTTTCTCTATGAGTCCAATAATGCGCAGCAGAGGAAGGTAAAATAAACAAAATGCCGATAAATAGCTTCTCAGATTCAAATAAGTAAAGGTTGAACGGCGCAATAGAGCGTGACTCACATTTCAAACTAATATAACTCTAATTTCATTTTGTAGCCTACAGCTGATGTCCAAGGAGACAAACGTGTCCATTCATGTCCTACTTTTCGCACAAATAATTTACACTCACCACCACAGGCTAAATAGACAAAATAAACCAATTATGTATGTGCCCCATATATAGGCCTATACACAAACATATACAATTATCTGTTTTCTTTTGTAACACTGAGGTTCACGGCAAAAGTAGCTATATGAAAGACAAGCGGAGACCTTTTAGCATCAACATTCAAAATCCCCTGACCCAAGTATCATCGGGGTGTCATACGGTGCCTAT
Organism: Sardina pilchardus; assembly: GCF_963854185.1. Taxonomy (NCBI): domain Eukaryota; kingdom Metazoa; phylum Chordata; class Actinopteri; order Clupeiformes; family Clupeidae; genus Sardina; species Sardina pilchardus. The sequence goes on from NC_085008.1 coordinate 4,887,048, forward strand.
GTGGCAGTCATCATTGCTCATAATAATCATAGCGGAAACTTTGTCGCCGCCTTGTGATGAGAAATGTAGCTTGCAAAGACGGGCTGCGCATTCCATGAGGGGCTTTTAAAAGAAAGACAAAAATCAATAATAATAATATTTTGCTCCGACCAAGTCAGTGACCTCACTCAACTGAAATTATGATTAAATATTAATTACACTAAATGCACCCCATTTGCAGCAATAATAATACAAACATGATACGGAACATGCCAACGTTGGTTGACCTCCACCAATGGAAATGACTGAATGTAACCCGTTTGGAGATCATTTTATCTCGTGTATTTGAAAATAATTACATTACAATGGCAACATTATGCCTCTCATGACTACAAAAAGTTTTTTTTTTTTAAATGCTATCCTGACACATTTTCTTAAATAGTCTATATTAGCTGTACCAGTCCGTTTGAGAAATATTCCATACAAACGTCATTTTGCATTTGATTTCATTAGTTAGCCTACATCTGTATTCCACGTATATGAGCCTTAAAGTCGCTGTGTTTAAATTGTATTCATCATAGGCCTTTCTAGGCCTAAATAAGGAGCGTATAATCAATTCATGCAGAATACGAAAATGTCAATAAAAAAAATCAATTTACCATACGTTCTATTAAATATTCTTCATAAATTGCAATAAAATAGCAATGATTATTTTGCCTTACACATAAAGCTATAAAGAGATTAACTCATCTGCTTTGATATATAAACAATTGTATGAGGAAAAAATTCAGAAACATGAATCACCTCAAAATCCATTTTTACAGACTCTGAATAAATTAGTTTAGCACCGCTTTTAAATCAGCATTTTTTTACGGCTGTTATTAGCAAGTACTTCACAGCTATCGCACACGACTGGTAGGCTATGTCTCTGAATTAAACAGTGAAAACTGTAATATTTCACATGATGCCTTGTGCGAACATGAGACAGGCGATGACTGGCACCCAGATCCTATGAGAGGGATTAGCCTACGCATATTTCAAAGGACAAACCTATGGCGACTCCCACGACGAACTATCAATACATCAGCATATCTCCAGCTGGATCAATTGCAGATGGTGTCTCAGAATAGCCCTGGCGCAAGAGTGTGGCGGTCGCAACCTGCGGGGGAGAGAGAGGACAGAGCGGCTGGCTGGTGAGCTGGACTCCTGGCCACACAGGTGGACCAAAGCGCACGTCCTTTCCTTTGGAGAGGCTTTTATTAGCACGCTTACAAAGTAAGTATTAAGAGGTGTACAGAAGTATAACCAACTTTTGTTCTAAGACTGAGATGAAATCAGTTAGGCCAAACGTGAAATGTAACAAAAGACAACAACTACACTATTCAAACAGTTGCAGATTATTGTTCAATAGCCTATAACATTGATTAGTAGTGTTAACACTCATTCACAATTCTATGGTAATAATAATGATAATAATAATAATAATAATAATAATAATAATACTAGCCTATTAATAATAATAACAATGATACAACTACTACTAGTAATAATAATAATAATGACAATAAATAGTTGTAATTCAATTAGTACCATCAATCTGTCTTTCGATCCAGTTGAGAAGTAGCCTTGAAAAAACAAATCTCGAACAGGCTATTTGTGAACGTTCATTAGCACCACATAATTACTGTACTAATTAAGACGACACGGCGGTTGACGAGGATTGTTGCGCTGTCATGACAGTCCACATCGCACCAATATTCAACAAGAGGTGAAGGCTCCGCAGCCCCCACGCTGACACTCATTTGAGCATCCCTGCAAAAAAAGAGAAAACGTCCCACCCCCTCTGATAGGATGCAAGTCCCACACTTACGCTCATATTTAGGATAAATAATGAAGTCGAAATAAAACACAAAGCCAAAAGGCAGACGCGTAAATTTATCAAGAGGAGAAGTGCACGCGGGGTATTTTGCCGGGCAAATGTCATGTGCAATATTCACCACCGCCGTTTCCCCTCGAGCTGTGTAGAATCATTGCTTACACTCAAAGGGCCTGACATGGACAATATCACCACGAGCCCGTCACGCAGCATATCTCTAACAGAAAAATGGCTAAGCTGCGATTTCTTCGCGTTACTGACGTGCGTCTCTGAGTCGACTGGGGAAGATGAGAGCTGCTAAATTAAGTGTAACGAATGGAACTCTTCCGCTGCTGCTGTCTCAAAAATATATTCTGCCTTTTAAAGAGCTATAAACATACGAAACAAGTTCCGGAATTAACCACGAATGACGCCAATAAAAAACAGACACTAAATAGCAAACACACTGAAAATGTTCTAAAATTAAGAAACAGCCGTCTACGACGTCTACTCAAATCGCAGCAAAATCTTAGCATTTTACAGTAGTCACGTGCATTTAAAATGATACACATTCCAAGACATTTATTTTCCCCTATAGGTGATGCTAGATAGTGGGAAGATTATTGCTAAGACAGAGCATTCAGAATTCAATGACTGGCTCCAAATTGTCATGATAAGGTAAAAAGTCACTGATTGGTTGGATGCTGGTGCCGTCAAGGCGCAGCCAATGGCAGAAGCCGAGGGGAGTCGCGTTGTGTGTTATAATGAAGGAGAAAATATTGGTTGCCTTCGCTGGGGCCGTGACGTCAACTTAGGAAGTCATTGTAGAGCAACACTAGGACGATTACTAGCAAAAAGCGAGCGTGTTGTCGAGGAGTTAGCCCCTCAGAATCTCTCCACACCTCAACTTTGAGAGAAAGTTCAATAACCATAACAAAAGGACGTGGACTACGCAGGCTCTCCGCTTTCTTGATTCCACTCTGAATGTAATCACATCTTGGAGCGGCACCTCCAGTTGAACGCTATTCTTTAAATTAAGAGGATTTCATTTGTTGACTTGATATGCGTATTTTTGCAAGATCTGCTGGTTAAAATTTTTAAAACATTTCCATCGCCAGGGTTGGTAATTTTTGTGCATCTTAACACGTATTTTATTCTTTATTGTTTACCACTTTATTTGGGGAAAGTTGTTATGAAGACCACTTAAACGTCGTCTGTCTCCCTTACTATGGAAGGATCCAGCGGGTCAAGTTTTGGAATAGACACTATTTTATCCTCGGCCAATTCGGGTAACCCTGTACTAATGAACGGAGATTTTCGCCTTGGTGACAGCAGGACGGATTTCAGGAGCCAAGCAACGCCGTCACCATGCTCGGAGATAGACACAGTGGGCACGGCCCCTTCGTCCCCCATCTCGGTCACCATGGAGCACCCCGACCCGCATATGGTGCAAGAGAGCCTCCAGCACCACCATCTCCATCATCACAACCAGGCGCAAAGTTTGCAGCTCTCGCCCCAGCAGCAGCAGCAACTCGCAGCGGCTGGCTGTGTACCACGGACTGCCACCTCTTCCTTTTTAATCAAAGACATTTTGGGCGATAGCAAGCCACTCGCAGCGTGCGCACCTTACAGCACTAGTGTGCCCTCACCTCATCACACCCCCAAAGCGGAACACTGCTCACCGTCGGACGGCTTCAGGCCCAAACTGGAGCAGGATGAAAACAGAGGGAAGCTGGACAAAAGAGATGATATGCAGAACGACATGAAATGTAACGGTAAGGCTATTCAACAGATCAGATACTTTTTTAGGGATGCACATAGAGGATGTTTTGGGAGGCAAATACAACATTTTACATTTTGGATTTTTATTTCCAACCTGTCAAGATTATTATTGTGATTTTGTTTTATTCTTAAGCCATTCAAAGCCCCCCAATCCACAATCTGCTACAAACTCAACTCAGGTTTACACAGGCCTGATTAAACAAGAAATCATGAAAAATAGGCCTGCTAGTTTTATGTAGGAAAGTCAGCAAATATCAACAGCAGGAAAATATTTTATTGTAATTAGCCTTTAATTATATAAACTATATGTATATACATTTATTATTATTATTATTATTATTATTATTTTATTTTTGCAACAACATTCTTCCCATTCTTAATTTTCCATTTGCCTCCTTACCGCAAAGACAGGCCTGAGTGTCCTAATAAGTCCTCTTAATTTGGCCAGTCCTTTAAACTAAACAAACCTGTTTTAGAACCATGTTTATTTACTTGATTTGCTGTATCCTGGCCTGTATGAAATAATAGTTGCTGTCTGTCAGCAAGGTTCCCTCTTATTAGCATAACAGCACGGAAAACAGATGTAAAGCCTGGCCATTTTTCCCTGGTGCGGGAACCTCCCTAGTGGGTCAATTAGAGAGATTATTGTTCTTCCTAGAGGGGGGATCATGGTGCACCGCAAAAACTGCTACAAATAGAGACGGATTGACAAATCGATTTCCCACTTTATATCCTGAGAAAAATAAAATATCGCCTACATTGTATTTTCTTGAAGATTATTTTCGATAGCCTATGTTTTTCACAACTTTATTTCTGTGTTCACGGATGATTGTTTCACATTTTATTTAGAAATATTTTTTGAAAGATAAAATTATATCGGCCAACAATTGACGTCAAATTTAATTGAGGGATTAAATTAGATACAGATTTAATTGAGAGATTCAATTTTTAAAAAGTTTTTGTCAAAGACCGAACATGTCAGGCCCCACTGCTCAAATGCCTTATACACCTGTATCAAATGCCTACGACACCTGATAATATGCCTCGACCCATTTTCACGAGATAAATTATTCTTCTCACCAATAGCCTAGGCCTACCTTGCACCGCTGATAGACATGACCATGGCTATAGCGCCATAAACACTCGGCTATACCTTGACATTTGTGTATTTTTGTTTTTCTTATAGGAACAAAAGAAGACGGAGACCGTGAGATCTCCAGCAGTAGAGACAGCCCGCCGTCGCGCAGCAAGAAGCCCCGCAAGGCACGGACAGCCTTTTCGGACCATCAGCTCAATCAGCTGGAACGCAGCTTCGAGCGCCAGAAGTACCTCAGTGTGCAGGACCGCATGGACCTCGCGGCCGCACTCAACCTTACCGACACACAGGTCAAAACCTGGTACCAGAACCGACGGTATGTATTCATTACTATTATCATTATTATGAATATAGTAGGCTAGTAGTAGTAGTAGTAGGCTAGTAGTAGTAGTAGTGAAACTATTATAGAGTTATGGCTGTCTCGGTGTGGTTTATCTATAGGCGTGACCATAATCAAGACCCCGTAATTAGGCTACTTAAGATAGAGGGAGCGAAATATTTTTTTTCCACTCAGAATTGAAATTAGTTCTAAGTCAAAACATAATGAAAATGTGATATTGTCATTTTCAATGATAGTCTATTACTTGCTTTGTGAGAGAGTGTGTCGTGCGCAACCTATCTTACGTTAATGGAAATTACAGTTTACTGAGTTTGTCTGTGTCTGGAGGCGCCATTATATCCTATGTTGGCACTGTGTGCAGGACCACTACAAGATGTGGCTGTCACTTGTCTTGTCAGCACTAGTCTGTTGGTCGGTCGTGGCAAAATTAGCTTTATTCATTAGCTGTCTCTGGGATGTGTGTGGTCACTTATACTCTCACATGCTTCGTTATTATTGTTTTGGGCACTGAAAAAGACCCACGTGATTTAATCTAAATTAGCATTCGTTGCATTTTATTTTTTCTTGGAAACAGATTGTAGGTATTCGAATTAGATTCACGACAATGAACTAGCCTATATGTTGGCTTCGCCGATGACTTGCTTTAAAAAACAAAATAAAGGGGGGCTAAACTAGCCTGCAAGAAAATGAAAATTTTCAGCACTGAAAGATATATTAATAAACATGTGCGTTGTATGGCTTACCCTAATTAGAAACATAACCTTCGATTCATGCTTCAAATAATTAGGCCTACCCAATTAAGGCATCGTTTTGGGAATTGGCAGAGTCTGAACCGGTTAAATAATTGATTTTGTTGTATTTTGATCTGATTTCAGGACGAAATGGAAGAGGCAGACCGCTGTCGGATTAGAACTCTTGGCCGAAGCTGGAAATTATTCTGCCTTACAAAGAATGTTTCCGTCGCCCTATTTCTACCACCCGAGTCTCTTAGGAAGCATGGACAGCACAACGGCAGCCGCCGCTGCAGCGGCAATGTACAGTAGTATGTACCGGACTCCTTCCGCCCCGCATCCGTCTCTTCAAAGGCCACTCGTCCCCAGGGTGCTCATCCATGGCCTTGGGCCTGGGGGCCAACCAGCGTTAAACCCACTGGCAAACCAGATTCCCGGCACGCCGCATCCACGGTAAAAAAGAGAAAGAATTCAAAGACAATTAAACCATTTTTCTTTTTTCCACATGAGAATTATGGGACTGCGCCGAATTCTGAAAAAGTCAAACCTTTTTAAAAGAGACAATTTACAGACCGTTTTACGGATGAAGAGCAAAAAGTACTATTTAATATGAACTGACGTGAACATGGACATTTACAAAGACCATGACAGAAAAAGGACTGTTCTCATGTCTGTCTGTTTTTGTTTTTGTTTTATTTTGTACAAATACACTTATACTAGCAAATAAACTTATAAAGTTTATTAGATGGAAAGAAAGGGTTGAATAAAGTCCGAATGATAACAAATCTATCCATCATCGTCTGTTCAGTGATATTAGTTTTGGCTTGGGAGACCGCTGGAGTCTTGAAACATGGGAAGGAAGTTGAAATTATTTTATTAGTATGATTATTACTATTACCTTTACTACTATTATTATTATTGTTATTATCATCATTATGATTATTATGATGATTATTATTATTATACCAGTGGTTTTCCAACTAGGCTAGCCTACATCAAGGCGAAAAATATGACAACATGCCAACAGGATGGTAGGCTAACTAATAATAATCATAATGATAACAACAATAATATGCTAATAATATTAATAATTCTTTTGCCTTTCAATTAGCCTACTTTTTAAATTTTTTTTAACTGAAATGGAAGGTTTGGAGTAGGCCCGTTGGAATAGGAATGGAATAGGCTAGTTAATGAATATAAGCTACTACAAATAACCTATGCACATATAGCCTATACCTCACAGTGATGAGAGAATATTTCAGTCTATGAACTTTTCAATCCATTCCACTTAACAAAACCATTCCCTTGATGTTCGTCCTTTAAAATAACAAAGCAAAGTATACAAATTTTACAATACATTTGTGGAATAAACTTTACCAAACAATTCACAGAATCTTTTGAATGAAAAAAAAAATGTTTGGCCGTAGGCTTTCATGGGGGCGTCTTGGAAGGAAAAAAAAGTCTAAAGTGATTAGCATAGATGTGCATTGAAACGGTTGCACTGATCGGCTCACGGTATATGCATATTTAGTAGCTCTCTGACGATGAGAATAAATGGTGTGATGAGCTGCAAAAAGTGGGTTGCCCTGGGAATGTGCAACGTGGTCCCGGCTTGGCAGCTGTTCCGTGGGAGCCCAACGCCACAGACCACAGCGAAGAACAGACAGCAGGCGCGGCGCTTCTCAGCGTGAGCGATCAAGAGGAAGGCCACAGGAATTAAAAGGGGAAAAAATTAAACATAAACAATTATGGGTGGGTGGATGGGTTGGGGTGGGGGTGATTCCCTCGAGGCTGGTTATTACGTTTTGTCATCCAAGGTAAAGAGCCTTATACTGGCGATACCAGTGCCAAGATAACAAAAAAGTAAACGCTGACCGTTTTATTCAGTTTTTTTGCCTTCTGATGTTTTGCATTTCCATTGACAATATTTCTATTTTTAAACCAACAGAAAATCTCTTCTCCCACTCTTGCAAGCTATGTAATGAACAGAGAAAGTTCCCTAGTTCCCCGATAGGCCTACAATTCTAACATAGGCTACAGATGAAAGGATTCTGAATTTAGTTTGTAAATGCGGAGCAGTGCAGCCTAAATTAACTCAAAGAGAATTCTTAAGAAGCGTTTGCTTCAGATATCAAATAATCCAGACAACACCGATCCAATATTATATGTTAGAAATGTAAGAAAATTGCTCATACATTTCTCCTGTGACTGAGGTTGGTCACTTTCTAAATCAATATATTCCCTGTCTTTTGCATGAAGTTGCCTGTGTATTTCTGGGCGCGCGCTCTCTCGCGCGGGTGTGTGTGTGTGTGTGTGTGTGTGTGTGTGTGTGTGTGTGTGTCTCATGGATGCGCGTTTTGAGGGGGAATGTAATTAAATGAACATTAGAATTCCTACTGTTTTTTTTTAAGTAGGCTACAACGGTGTCCTCTTGAGATCGTTGGTACAGGGGGCTCTTTCAAGTGAATTGGCTCCAGGATGAAATCGCTCCGGGGCACGTTTGTTGGGGCTTCCCTAATTGGAGAATCGTTTGCTGATTTCTATGTTATTAAACTCCCGTTAAAGCCAAGTTGACCTTTGCTGTGTGGACTGAAAAGAAGTGACAAGAGAAAGCAGTCTACGGCAGTTACCATATAGTTTCTAAACGAGACCATGAGACGAATAAAAATCATAACTTTGGAACATGTCTCATTAACTAGAGCAGGCAATGAGACATTGCATAGGTTTATACTTTGAACAATAAATAAACATATATACACAACAAAAGTAGCCAAAATACCAAACGTAGATCTGTTATGTAGGCTATTTGTTTTTGTTTTTTAAAAAATCATATCAGTCATATAAAAGTACGGGTAGCGTTTATTCTATAAAGTTAACTTGATATGTTGGATTATTATTAGGTTATTGATTGATTGCTTCAAATAAATAATTGTATGTTTTAAGGGCTATAGCCTATCTTTTTATTTGGATTAAAAGTAGCGTTAGACAAGATTGATATCCCTTTCCAATAGTGCGCTCAAAAGCCCGTATGCTTGCAAAGCACAGCTTCTGCAGCCAACGATTAGCTAATTAAAATCTAAAATACAGAGGGAAAAAAAGCACATTCCCTCAGGCTACAGGACTTGGAATCGGTTTTGATCTACCAGTGACAATGTTTTCCTGTGGGCAGTCAGGAGAGCATTCCATGTATATAACATCATGGAATTGTATGGGATTGACATCTCACATCACTTTTAGAGTTGTCCTGGTGAGCTGCAAGCTAACCTTTATTCAAGCAATTGTGACCATATATATTTTTAACGCAGTTTTGAAATTAAGAAAATAGATGATATTTGCACTTGCACGTAAGCACACAGGTAGTATAGAGAGGCGTGAATATATGCACAAATGTAAACATCCAGGCCATTTATTAATAATAATTATAACAACAATAATAATAATAGAAAGAAAGAAAGAAAGTAAAAATGCTTTTCATTAAGACCAGTAGCATATAAGTGAGACATTGCGTATAGGCCTAGGCTTCTTTGGGGATTAATTGTATTATTAACTTACTGGAAGGAAAAATGTTTGCAGTCTGCAGGAGAAGTTGTCCAGGTGATGATTAAATTAATTCAGTCCCGTTGGCAAAACTATTTTGCCATTTTTAATCCCCCACGTTGACAGGTATGAAGTTGCTTCAAAGTACAATTCCCAAACTGTTAACTCGACAATTTTACGGTTGAGAAAACCGTGCGTTGTTGATATTTATTGTTTTAACTATGTCAGCAGTTAACGTTTAACAACATGCCTTGGCTAGCAGGAGTAGCAGAGCATGCTGTTTAGCCCAGGGGTGACCCGGTACTGTACATTTTTTGAGGTGATTAGTGTTGTTACTGCCCTTGATTCCGAATAGCCCTTTGACCATGGCAATTTCGCATGTTTAGCTTTTAGTTAAAGTTGACTCACCAAGCTCTAATTTGAAGGAAAGCGAACACTGATAGAAGAGGGGGCAGGGGGGTGAAATTAAAAGGAGATGTTCAGGCTCTTTCATTTACATGACACACATTAGGCAGAACAGACGGGCTTCAGAGAATTGGTTTGTTCTCGTTGCCTCCAGCAGGAACCCGTGCAGGCTTCCGTAATTGCCACATTTTCCAACTGATGTAATGGCGGGGATGTCTTAGTCATTACTCTAATGAGCTAACACTTTCTCTCTCCTCAGCACACTCATTATCCGGCCACTCGCTCCCACTCTTCCAAAAGTGAGGATAAGATTTTCTATCGTTTTTTTTCTGTTCTAACAACAGGGGCACATTTTTTTTCTCTTTCTTTTGCTAAAAATGATTATGCATTCATGAAACGGGGTCACTTTCTGTAATCTTGCTAGGTGACAATCAAATTTGGGTTCTATCAAGCGGAGATGGATGTTGATGTAGGCTACACATAATTTCACACACGCAAAAAAGGAAAGAATTGGAGGACGGATGCGGCGCATTAGGCATCTGGGTGTCCCTTAATTATCGTTGGTTGCCTCCTTAATCTTGGCCCTTGGTGATGGCAAGGTGTCAAAGTGATGAATTTTAAGATGGTTGGTTGTCAACGTGTGCATTTTCAAAGCTGATGAGACGGGAGGAGCGGTTATAACAAGGTTAGCTTCTGTAAAGTGTGAATTGGGATTTCTGCAAAGAGGCTGTTATTGCTAGCAGGTATTGTGGTACACCCTTGCATAAATTACAAGCATGCAATTATTGCTTGAAGTGTGAAATGGACTAATATTTTCGTTAATATTTTTTAAAAGGACAGCATTTTGGAACAGTCTATTTGGGGATCATGCAAAATGAATGTTCATTAAGTTGTGCACATCTGGGGGGATTGCAAATTTCCTTTCAAGTGCAATTCTTTAATATTAGGGTGTTACGTTAAGTTATTATTGAACTGTTCAACCCAGTCTCATTCTCTTCACTTCTTGTCAGAAAGGAGTATATTTCTTATAGATCTACACTAAATAAAATCTGAAGAGGCCATCAGCTCATCGCCGAATCGTCATGTGGCACTCAGATCACACTGTGGCCATTGCTTTAAAAAAACTCATTGCATCAAGCTAGAGTTTCCAATGATATAAACTCAATCTCATCACAGCCCACTGGCTCAAAATGAACAACTGTTTTCTTTCTTCATGTGTGTGAACACTATTCAAAGTCAATCATGTTGCACAATTTTAATCTGTGAAATTCCAATTCAATTGGATTACATGCTTGTTCAATACACCAGGCGGTTGTTGTTGGAAACAGAGCCATCCAGGGCTGGCCGAGCCTTGTTAAGCATTCCATTGTTCTACTCAGCGAGATGACTGATCAAGCTCTGATGGGCCTTGAGTTAATAGGAATTGGCGAGCAAGTTTTTATAACAGTGTAAAAAATTTCAGCCGCATTACCATATGCATGCTTCAGCTAATATACGTTTAGCATTAGCGCAAACATCAAACAGCCAGCAGTCTCTCTGTTTCAAGTTGATGGACTGGAAGAGTATGTTTGGACCCTATAGAGCGAATGCTAACGCAATGCCACCTCAGTACAGCTATGCATTATGGCACCACTGGCTCTCAATAATGGATGAGACTGATGAATTCGTTGTCAAGGCAGCGCATGCTAATGCTAGGTAGTGCAGAGTTCGGGGAAAAAGTGTCAGATTAAGAGGCAACACATATAGGTTAAAAGCCAGGGACAAGGAGAAGGGGAGGGTGATTCTTAATGGATGTGCACCGACCACTCAGTACAGCAATGAGGCCCCCACGGTCATCCATGTCCTCTACTAGTCTAATGGAGAACCATCTGAAGCCCAGGGTTTATGCATCAGTGGACGTGGCGCAAGCTGTCCGAGGGACATTGAATGATAATTGACCTGCACATCATTGTTCTTGTCTACACACACAGACACACACACACTCTTTCTCTCTCTCTCTCTCTCGCGCGCTCTCTCTCTCTCTTACACGTCTCAGCTTTGTAAGGTGTGTAAGGGCCATTCTTTGGGAGGAGCATGCATCGGCAGCATGAGAGGCTGTAAACCACAACCATCTGCTCATGTTTAGCCGCTCACCTGAATGAAAATGAGGGCCCCTCCACATCGTATCGACCCATGTGTTGAGATGAAGTTTATCGTTTGTGTGTGTGTGTGTGTGTGTGTGTGGGTGGGTGGTAGGATACTTGAGGACATGCAGTCCCACCAAATAGATCAGCTATGGCTTTGGGAGAGTGATGGTAGGTCATAGGTCTGTCTTGTTGAGGGGCTTGATGTTTCCCTCGGAATATTTCACAATGTGTGCCCAATGAAATACAAGATAAGAAAGCCTCTCCAGTGCCATGGTGAGTGCATGGGCATATTTCAGTGGCTAAGGCATCTCCCAAAGTCAGACAAAGTGAATGGGAAATGCCCCACCATTTACAGCTTGCTCATGTATTTTACATGAGTTTTACACGGACTGCATATGTTAATGCCTCATGAACCCTGCATAGAGAACCACAGGTATCACTGATAAGAATCGTGCCTGGAGACTCGAGGAAACACTGAGGTTGGAATGAGACAATGGTGTCTCAGTGCCCCTATCTCTGCACCTGCTTAAACTGGGACGACAAATCCATACTCTTTCTTAATAACTGCAACTAACAAAATTGCAGACACCGTACAATGCCTTGAGCTAAGTTTAGCACAGGGAGGCCTTTCGGTCTGCTCTATGTTTCCCTCCAACTTTCTAAGGTGTTTTCTTATAATGTTGAATGTAGGACAGGTAGATTTCAAAGCAGGTGCCATTGTTTCCTCCACCATTGCCACTGATTTTTTTTAATAAATTATAATTTCTTGACAAGTGGTCAAGGCAAAGTCGGCAGTAACCAAAAGGATGCTGGAATGCAGATTTACACCATTTTGGATAAGTGTCTGCCAAATACCACAGCCATACCATTACGATAGTTAAACTTGGGTAGCTAGACTACAAACTTGTGAAGAGTAAATTCCTTGGCTTACATGAGTGGGGTTGTAAAATACAAACAACAACAAAGAAAAAAACAACAATAACAAATGCAAACACAGTATTTCCAAGCTGCTCTGTGTCTCTGGCTGCCTGGAGTCACAGAAGGCAAGACCTCAGTTATCACTCCCTTGCTGTGTGTGTGTGTGTGTGTGTGTGTTAGTGTGAGTGTGTATGTGTATACGTGTGTGTGTGTGTGTGTGTGTGTGTGTGTGTGTGTGTGTGTGTGTGTGTGTGTGTGTGTGTGTGTGTGTGTGTGTGTGTGTGTGTGTGTGTGAGTGAGTGAGTGTGTATGGAGAGGGGACTTTGTCACGGTGTCCTGAGCCATCAATTCATCAGCCTCCCCATGTCTGCTCGGCAACAGTCATCCTCCTGGTTCAGCTCTGACACCCCTCTTCGTCCATGACAGTCCTGCTGAATGATGCATTAGCCCAGGCCTATCATGCTTTAAATGGCCTCATCATTTTGGCAAATCCAGCCTTTTCCCTTCGTCTTTTCTCCTCACTCCTTCTCTCTCTCTCTCTTTTTTTCCCTTACCCTCCTTCCCCCACCACCACCACCTCCCTCAGTTCGAGTGATGGGACAGCTGATGGCGGAGAAGTTCTGCTACCTTTCAAGTTTCAAAAAACCAGGCGCCATCACGTGCGACGGCCGCACCGAGGGAGAAAAGGAACGGGGGTGGGGGGGCGTGTGTCTGTGTGTGTGTGTGTGGGGGGGGGGGGGGAGTCTGTCAGCAGTGATGTCAAAAGCTTCAGTTTTTTAGTGAGCAATTAGGGGTTTCATCATCGCTGAGAGATGTCAGGACTCATTAAGCCTCAACAACAGCTAATTGCTACAAGGTTAAAATTGCAGATCTGACGGCATTATATTTTAAGTGACAGTCTCCGATACAGTGGTGCTTTCACAGACAGAGGAACGCTGCCATAAAGTGTGTGTGTGTGCGTGTGTGTGAGAGAAGAGAGAAGAGAGAGATCGCGAAAGGGAAAGGGAGACGTACTGTACGTGTGAGTGTTTGAGGACGAGGGGTGGTAGGGAGAGAGAAGCAACTGAAATCAGTACGCGTCGGACATGTGGTCCATTCTGTTTGCACCGTCCTTTCTGAATGGGCTTTTTTCTGCACTGTCCTCTGTCTTGTGAAAGGAGAGCATGAGTCTTCCCAGCAGTGTCCTTTGCTTGCCAAGGCCTTCTGCTCCACTATCCATTCATATTCTGTCGTGTCTCGCCGCCCTAATGGTCATTAAGTGCAGAAACGTTATTGTGAATTAATTAGCCGAAGCCTGAGCTAATTGTGGAAAAGACTTTGTGCCCGAAGGACTCGGCACACTTAAGCTGGTCAGCACCTCTGCCTGTTTGCCATATAATACGACAAGCAGCAGGGAAAAAGAAGCCCCTTTAGTTGTGGTCAGTTTTTCTCTCTCTCTCTCTTTCTCTCTCTCTCTCTCTCTCTCTCTGAAATATGTATTCACATTCTCTTTCTAATCTCTTGCATCAGTTTGTCCTTTGCACAGTCAATGAAGTGGGCCAATGTGAGGACTTGGAAATTTGGGACCAGCATGTACAAGACAAAAAAAAAAGATTTTTTTTTTTTAACTGGAGCTGAATGAATTATAGATTGGGGCATCCATGCTGAGGCAGCCAGTGGAGTCATTTCTTTCAAGTGAGCAGTTGTTTACCCTTCGCTTCTCTCCCCTCCTTTTAGAGTGGAATACCTGATCCTTTGAACTGATTGTTTGTTTAACCGCTGTTGGGAAGGGAGAATCCCCGAGGTCTGAACAAGTGTTGATCTAAGATTGGATTGAAAATCTCCTAATGAGGAACTCTTTGGATAATTAGCGCTAGCTCCAAATGCTTGTGGATAATTTGAGCACTTCGCCACACAGTTCAGGGAGGCAAGGAGGAGGAGGAGGAGGAAGGTGGTGGTGGTGGTGGTGGGGGAGAGAAGTTGCATGGAGGGGTGGTGTGGTGTGTGTGTGGGGGGGTGGGGGATGAAAGAAGATAAGACCGGAGAGCGAACGAGAGCGAGGGTTAATGAAAATTATTACATCAACTCGGTCGCTACCTTTTGGTGGTTTTTCTCCTTTGTTCTGCTTTGCCGGCGCGGTGTCATGGCGAGTGCAAGCGAACAATTAGCTGGGCGCGTCAGCGCGAGCTCAGGGAGCTGCCGGGGAGAGCGCTCGGGAGAGCGGGAAGAGGGAGGGAGCGAGCGCTCACCGAGAGGCGCAGCTTCGCTCTGGTAATTAAATGGCCAGAAGAGTCTGCCACACGGGCCTCAGAGGAAATGAGGTGATGGCTCTGAGAGACCATAGCACACACACACACACACACACACACACACACACACACACCCTTCGCAATCACAACCGCCACACCTTGGGGTTCACCTCAGACACACTCTGTGGTGGTCAGTGGGATGCCACAAACAACCGCGACACTCTTTTTTTAAAAAAAAGGGTAATCCTACAAGTCCTGGCTAGCTCATCAGCAAACCATGGGCGATTTAGCAGTTGATATGTGCAGTGATTGATCTGACGGGGCGGGGATCTGAGGCGAGGACACCAGCTGTTTGTGCGAATGGAATGCTTCATCAGTTTGACACTCGAACCGCGTCTCGCAACAACAACACAAGCTTGTTTCTCAATTCCCGGAATGCCCCAAGATGCCCCCTCAAGCACTAAGCAGGCGTTTCCTTTGCACGGCGCGATATGTCTGTTTCTCAGCAGCTAAGTAACTTCTCAATTACACCCGCTCCCCCTCACCGGCACCATTTTATTTTTTCAGGAGAGATGCTGTCTCCAAATTCTCATCTGTTTTTGGGGGTGTTTTTGTATTTGCTGTGTTTTTAACTTGTTGTTGATATGGCTGCTGTTTCTGGGATGACTCAGAGAAGTGTCTGTGTGTATGTGTAATGGGCAAGCATGTGTGTGTGTGTGTGTGTGTGCGCGCGCATGTGTGTGTACGCCAAGGCTCCTGCAGAGGACCATGGCGTGTCAGAGTTAATTACGTTTTTAAATTGAGGTTGTCTGTGGGCCAGCTACCGGGGACGAGTGACAAAGCCAGGCTATTAAGTGCAACGAGGGTGTGAAAAAATGGGACTGAGATGAGTTAGCGGATACCTGTGAGGCACAAGCCCGGGCCTGCCGCCTGGCAGAAATGTGATTAGGACCCGGCGCTAAGCGTCAGCAGGCCATCTTCCCACTTCTCTGCTCTGGGTATCGGGCTAGAAAACAAGTTGTTGATTGCTGCTGAATTGTCAAGTTTTTTTTTTTCTTCTTGTTTGGTCGTTTCTCTTTTTTTTTGTTATGACATGCAACAGCTAAGGCCTGTGAAGACTAGCATGCAGTGGGCGCCCTCTCTAACTCTTCCCCCTAACACGCTATTTATAGACAGATGCTCACACCTGCTACGCGGATATGGACAGGCGAGATGGTGGATGAGATGTAAGGAGGGTTGGGAAAAAATGGTGCTCACTTTTTTCACAGGCGAACGTGGCTCCTCGGCTATTACGGCTTATGGCTGGTTAAAAGAACCAATGTTCTGGTGGAACAAGCGTAGGCCTGCCCTCAACGCCTAATCATCATATAACATATAATGATGGGAACCATCATGCGGTTACATGGGAAATCCTGTATGCAGGAGGGTGAGTAATATTTACATGAAGTGACATGAAGTGGCAGCATGTCCAAGTGATGTGCCGTCACAGAAAGCTGTCGGTTGTTTTGAAACTGGCCATAAATAAAGCTGTGCGGATCGTCTGGAGAGCATGGAGCACATGCCATCGCATCACAAATGAAATGGAAGTTACTCCTCTGTAGAATAAAGATAAGGATAAGTTCAAAACAGAATGAAATGTATTTTATTTGTCTTCAAAGAAAAAAACTAACATTATTTCATAGTCATTTAAGCACAATTTGCCACTCGCTAACCATTCGTCCATTTTCTGGTTTTCACTATTTTTGGAGTGTTGCCGTACACAAGAGTGAGAGGCAGCAACAGAGATGTGGTGTGCTTAGGAGCGATAGAAGTCTCCTGCTGAAACCTTTCCCCTCTTCCTTCTCTCCTTAGCTCATGGCCACTGGCCATTGCTCTCTGCCATGTCTGGAAAACTGGAGAGGGAGAAAGTGAGACAGCTAGAGAGTGAGAAACGAGGAAGAGAGAGAGAGAGAGAGATAGGGAGGGAGAGAGACAGAAAAGAGAGAGAAACACAAAACAACCTGCCTTCTCTCCTGACTTGAGGGATGCTCTTTTTTTTAGTTTTTTGAAGCGCATTCTTCTCCTCCTGGCCTCCCAGTGCAGGCGGCCCCCTCAGCTGAAACGATTTGCTGCTCACAATGCCTCAGCTTAACCAGCCAGGTCAGGTCAAGTTGACCCAGACAATAGACTTCAGTCTCTTCACCAAGACTTGAACCAAAGCAACCCATAGTGGCTACCAGGAGAGTGGGAGTGGAGGAGGAGGTGGAGGAGGAGGTGGTGGTGGAGGAGGTGGGGATTTTGGTGCTGGAGCTGGTGGTGCTGGTTGTGGGAGTTACACAAACAAAAGCCCTCGCTCACTCGCTCATCTCCCTGAACAAGAGACGCTTGTTTAATTTACTCCACAGAAAAAAAACTTGGATATTTACTCTCAGAGCTTACTGCTGCTTACAGCAATTTCTTGAAAATGTTTTGAGACAAAAAAAAAAATTCTGAATATTTTCAAAGCGACGTATTAGCCGAAGAAAGCTTTTATGTCAATTTGCTAATGAGATTTGCATCTGAAATGTATCTTTGTAGAGGCACTGTCAATTACAACTGCTTTTGATAAGAAAAAGACATGTTGTCAGTCTGAACATCTATAATTACTGATTAATGGTTTAATGGATTTGTTCAACTGAAATAGGGATAATGATGAAAACTGGATTGGACAAATTTACCACAGGGATTAACATACATCAAAAGTTTTTATCATAAGCACTTAATTGTTGGCTGATGAAACGCTAGTTGTATCCTGATTCTCCTCTACAGCCTTTACTGATTCAAAAATTCATGATTCAAAAATGAATGTGTACAATTCTGTACCTGTGGGTGTCCTTTTATGTTAATATGTAGTTATTTATCTATTGATGGAAAAGTCCAGAAATATTACAGCTGAAGCTTATCTCCAAACTCCGACAGACCATACAGCCCAATGACTAGTTTGTATGCCATTTTCCCCCCCTCAAAGAGTGATTTAATTAAAAAACAGATTTTTTTGAGAGGTGACGTGTCATTCCATCGCTAGTAAACACGCACAGCACTTCAATATTAATCTATTTTTGAACCACCGCTCCCCTCATGAAAACCCTCATATTTGGCTCTACCCATTAAAATGGGGTGCACATGGGTTCACAGGTGAACTTATTAATGACCTGTGTCTCCATCCATCCTCCATCTATCCCGGCGTTGATCATCTTCCTTCCGCTCAACCACAGGCCACCTTCATAAGCCGTTCATCTGCATTTGATTGGTCGCTCACACTCTGGCAGTTAATTCACTCTCAGGTACCCCAGGGTACACCTGGTGTCTTTGTCTCTGAACTCAGCACAGCTTTGACTTTATGCTTCCACAATCCACAGCCCAGCACTGCTGTGATTTCTGTGAACACTTCAGCTTGGTGAAGTGGATGAAGGCAAACTGAGAAAGTGCCAGATGAAGAGAGAGACCACAAGACAAGGGGGAGTAGAAGAGAGAGAGAGAGAGAGAGAGAGATGGGTAGATAGAGAGGGAGGGAGAGTGTGTGTTAATCACTCCAGCGAGCTGTGCTGTACAGAGGGAGAGCCAATTACAGCCTGTGTAGCGATAATGGGGAGGTAATTGCTTGTTGTCAGCAATACCCACTTAAGGCCCTGTGGCCTCAGGTCACAGGCAGACCCATCCCTCTCCCATGCAGAGAACAAAGGCTCGCAGCTGAGATCCCCCCGCAACATTTGGCCATCCGCACTGGCTGCCTGTGCAGCAGAGAGTGAGTGCAGTCAGCCAGGCCTGCATAAACACACACACACACACACACACACACACTCACACACACTCAAAGACTACGACAGACGTGTATGCACACACATACACACAAACATCGACAGACGTGCAGACACATAGACACACACCGACAGCCGTGTATGCACACACATACGGACAGGCATGCTCACACACACACACACACACACACGGACAGCTGTGCATGCACGCACACACACATACAAATTATATAGACAACGTATTGAAGTATAAACACAAACACACACAGACACACACACACTGACACACAAATTCACCCACCCACTCTCACTCCTTCCCTCTCCACTGAAACGGAGGCAGGCTCCCAAACACAAACCCATGCTGTTACGCGCACCCATGCTCACACACACTTTACAGTAAAACCCATAAACCTTTACTGAGACGGGTTTCACTCAAGTGGAAAATGCTCCCACTCCCTCATGCAAAACACTGTACACTAGCGTGTTCATGTGAACTTTCCTATGCACTCACACACACACACACACACACACACACACGCTAACACACACACATGCACCGAATGCACACAACCTCGCGGCGACGACAATGGCGCGTTTGGCAATGCGGGGCGAGACGCATATCTGATTTGTCACATTTGAAACGCTAATGTTTAAACCAAAAGGAAGAGCACCCAGTAATGTGTTCATTCATCTGCATAAACACCACCTGTCCCGCGCCCAGACAGCTCCTTCAAGCGGCGGAAAAAGTTTGCCGTGGCAGCCCTGGCACCAGCCAGCCAATCAGCTGCGGCCCAGCTGTGGCTCTTTCTGCGAAACCCCGGAATCGTTTTCAAGTGTCAGAAAGTGCTCGGAGAAGCGCTGCTGGTGCTGCAGAGAGAGAGAGAGAGAGAGGGGGAGAGAGGGAGAGAGAGAGGGAGAGAGAGAGGGAGAGTGGAGAGAGAGCACTTTCATTTCATGTCACTCCGCCAGCGAGATGGAGAGGCGACACGATAACAAAAAGAAAACAGGGCACGCGATCACGATTGACATCCGGAGAGGGAGGTAATGTATGCTGCCCCCTTATTTACACGAGACACTCCTGCATATATCCCCTGAGTTGTGCTTGAAGGGTAATTTGGAGTGTATTTGGCACATTGCAACAGCACTCCCCCTATACACACACACACACACACACACAAACACACACATCTCATCATTTGTCTGCGGCGTATGCGATGACTTATCAAAATCCACAGCCGCATTGATCAGCGTGACTCCTTTTATAGCGTTATCATCTCCAGAACACTGCTTCAGTGCCAAAGACCGTGTTTATTTGTTTGTTTTTGTGTGGATGCTTTTTTTCCCCCTCTCCCTCTCCCCCTCTCTCAGGCATCTTTTTCTTCTTGCTTCTTTATCTCGCTGTCTAAGCCAGAATAATAGTCTGTCACCATCTCATCCTTAACTGCAGTCAAGGAGCTGAATGTTTTCCTCTCCCCGTGTTTTTAATCAAAGGAGGCTGGTGTCTCCGGTGACAAGTTGCCCAGATGCAGTCGGGACCAGATTCTCCTGGCAGAGAGGAGAGGAGAGGAGAATTCTTGGAATGGTTAAGCCTTCCAATTTAAGTTCTGTGAGCATGTTAACAGTGGGATCTGTTTGAGACGGTGCGCACGGGGCTGGATAGGTCATCTATGGGCCATGCACTGACTATCTCTCCAGCTTTATCGCCATACATACAGTCAAACCAATGCACTTAGATCTCCTCTTAGCTTTTATTAGCTCTATGAGAAAAAAAAGCCACACTGAGTAAATACAATTTCATTGTGTCCACATAATAAAACAAGACGACATCTGCACTGATGAAATCTTATTACCAAAATTGTTCTCTTTGTTGGACATCATCCTGTCCAGCTGAGCAACTCCCAGTTGAGCGTCCGATGAATGGAATATAGTGCATTATATCTCAGCAGCATTGGGCAGGCTTTGTTTTCCAGTTCTTCAAAGCAATAAAAGAAATGACACACTCCCTTTGATAGTCGTAATGACGGGCAATTGTGACCGTGACACAAAGTGCGGTTTAAGTAATGGCTTCCACTCGGTCCAGAAGAGGCTTTTAGAGGCTGGATTGCGAGCGGGTTGCAGCGAGACGAGCAGTCGAGTCGGGCGAGTGATCCGCGCAGGAGTTTCGGGGGAAGAAAGCAACAATTAGAGATCATTTGGCAAAGAAGCTTTCCCATCGCTCGTACTCCAGGGCCCTTTTGTCTTTTGTCGACCCGGAGGCTGAGAGCACAGGAGAGGAAGGGTAAGAGGGCGAGAGAGAGAGAGAGAGAGAGAGAGAGAGAGAGAGAAAGGAAGAAGGAGAGAGAATGAGTGAACGACAGAGAGAGATGGAAGAGAGCTATCTCTGATGCCCGGGGGGAAAGCAAATTGTCTTTCATCTGTCGTGGACGGTGGAGCACAAAAGCCAGAGTTGCCCCCCACCCTCTGAAAAAACCCCTGCTTTAATCAAGCTAATGCAGCCAGTAGATGTGGGAGAAGCCCAGGGTCGCCAGCAGAAAGCCCAGCAGATCGAGGCCCTCAGCCCACAGGCTTTCAGCTGGGCTCTGCGGCTCAAGCCCAGGCCCTGGGAGGTGAAGAGGGCAGCCGTGGCTGCGGGACTCTGGTCCACAAGACATGGGGGCAGCACTCAAACAACCTGTCACACACACAGACACAGACAGCCTGCTCTTAGCCCTGTGTATCACTCCGTTTCCTTCCTGTCTTCCCTCGCTCTCTCTCTCTCCAACCCGATCTCTCATTCCCACTCTCCCTCTCTCTGTCTCCTCAGCGGCTAAGTCCACATAAGGCACTTGTGATATGAGAGGGTGATGGACCTTTGTTTAGTTCAAAGGTTTATACCTCTTTATAGCAGGGGCCTTTGTGGAGTTTGGGCCCCTGAAATATGTATCACTGTCCCTTTCATACTTGCCATCAGAGAGAGAGGGAAGGAGGACAGAAAAAAAATCAAAGTCCAAAATCCAAATCAAAATTTCTTTCCCCCCTTCACCCCTCCATCCTCACAGAAAAAGGCCGTTTGAAATGGAGGGTCCACACAATCATTGGGTGTCCTGTCAACTGGGGGGACAGTGGGGCAGGACAGACTATATGCCCGTTGTTATTGTACTCACTTCCAAGCACCAAGACGCAACAAAAGTTCAATGCTAGATGGTGAAATCAGGAGCTTTCTAGATCTGAGGTTATTTGTTTAACAGTGGACATTGTTCCACAATTCTTCATTTTGTCTTTGCACAGCTTTTTCATGAGAAGCGAACTTTGGCTTTTAGCCCAAAGCATAAGCGTATGGGTCTAAAAGGTTCAACAACAGAAATTCATGAATTCTCTCCCCCTAGTTAACCCTGGTGAGAGTGAGATAATCCACTTCAAGGCATGAGTTACATTGTTTTAGCATGGGGAGGATCTTCACCCTCTTCTTTGTCTGTTAAACTCGTTAAAGACACATCATATGGATTATCCTTCACTGTTACATTAGCATAATTAGTTCCACCCTGACCTCTCAACCGCATGTTTTATCATATCAAAAAGACCCTTGATACCTTTAATATCAAATGTAATGCCATCTAACATTGTTCACCTTCTGGTCACTTGCCAATGGCTTTTTATAAACGCCAATCTGAATTATTCTTCATTTATTCATCCCCTGTGATCCTACTGATCTAACATCAGTTTCACCCCTCAAACACCACCACTACCCCCCACCTCCCACATCCACCCTTCTCCAATGCGCCTGACACTCTGACCCCTCTACCTCTTAGGGGGCGGACCAGTTGCTTTAGATCAAACAGCATCAGAGACAGGGGGAACCAGGAGAGCCTGCCTCTCCTCTCATGCTGGCCTGTGCTCACCGACCCCCCAGGGGAACCTTGGACTGCCACTGCTGGGGAACGTCGCCTCGGCCAGAGTCCCTCACCACCAACCACCACCAACCACCACCACCACCACCACCCCCGCTCCCCCTCCCCAGCCCCATGCATCTGTGATCAGCTAATCAGGAGGGAGGATCCAGATAGGATTAGGGGCATCCCAGCGGAGTCCGTTAATGAGGAGCTACAGTCATGACATCGCAAACAGGACCCCAAGAAAGCGGAGGTGAGGAGGGGAGGCTGGGGTGGGGGGAGTCCACCCACAGAGCATGGCGCAAAGCAACAATCCCCCCCCCCCCACACACACACACACACCTCCTCCACTAGCCCCCTGCCACTGATCTTACAGTAGAGCTAAAGCCGTACTCACAGATGAAACACAGGGGGCTCAATGCTAACGCTAACCATCACAGGCACCAGCTGCTCCTACTGGGGTAAGTAAGTGATTAGCCAAACCCAAAGGATGCCAGGGATAAGATAAGAAAAGAGAAAGGGAGAGAGAGAGAGGGAGAGAGGGGAAAACAAGAGAGACAGGGGGAGAGAAACAGAGAGGGAGAGCTCCCCCACTTTGCCTCTCTAAAGATCCACATTATTAATGCGCACAGTCTTAGATGTGGCCACCTGCTGCTGGTGTGTTCAATGAATATCACGGGGACGTTTGCGCCTTGCGCTCGTGTTTGCGGAACAGAACATACGCGGAAGATTACAAACGGGTTGCTTCAGATGCTAAAAGGAACAAATGACTGGTCTGTCTGTGTGTGTGTGTGTGTGTGTGTGTGTGTGTGTGTGTGTGTGTGTGTGTGTGTGTTCAGCGCCAGAAACATGAGAGCAGTCTGGATCCTGTGCTTTTTGATGTTCCAGGTGTCAGGATGGAAGCAGATTTGGCATATGTACGATGCTCCTGTTCAGGAATGTCAAAATGAGAGATAGCCTTTAAACATTTTGCCTATTGCCAGGATAAGGAAGTCACCCACCTACATCCAATATGAAGCAAGTTTTATAAATCAAGCATGAGACATGCAATGCTGGAGAAAACATAATTTGGGTTAATCTACATGAGTGAGTAACTTGTGTATAAGCCACAGGACAGTGTTTTATGCAAGTCATAAGATTAAGAAACAAAACCATATTAACACCATATTAACTGCCACCTGTGTTAACCTCATAGCTGAAGAAATTTTGCAAAATTAATGTAAGCCGTGGCTGATAGTCGGGAAATTACGGTAACTTTTATACAGAATGTCATTTGATTCTAGTTCAAGATATTAAACTCACTAATCAGAAGACTAATATATCATTCACGGGGACGAGCAATGCTGTAGTAGTTGACAGTTGAGTGAGAACAGCTGAGTGAGATCTCCTTGTTTGCCCAGGTGGATGAGGGCCTGGGCACAGCGCCTGGTGAGATTTTTGTTTTGAATCTGGGTCAGGATTATTGTACGATGTTTGATCTTGTACATCCACCCCCCCGTTACATCCCACACTGATTAAACATTCAAGCATTTTCGTGGCCACGAACACGAACAGCGAAAATCACTTTCCCTGCCAAAGCCTGCGAAAAAAAAACAGTATAGACCCGCTGGCCTGTGAAACATGACACGGTGTACCTGCATTGGTGGACGTGGCGATTGGTCATGGAGCTAAAAGGTGGTCGGAGGCACTGCGTGGCAGTGAGAAGTGTCCGTCTCCAGGGTCTGCCAGGGTTCAGACAGGCCGTTTCATTGAGTGGTGCGGCAGCCATATTAGGGGACAGAGAGACGGGGTGCTCCTAGGCATGCCGCTGTTTTGGACTTAGCAGAAGTGCTGAGCTCTGCACCTGCCCAATGCAGACAGAGGAACAGACAACGCACACCTCCCCCCCCCCACACACACACACACATACACACACACACACACACACACACACACACACACACACACACACACACACACAACCAGCTCCCCTCTGCCCTACGGATGAATCAGTAACCCTTCTCTCATACCCTTCCTCATCAGGAAGTGTGCTGACCCGACCCCAGACCAGACCCCCTGAAGTAAGACACACATGCGTGTTGCGGACATGTGTCTGAATGGCCTCTCACATTCCTGTTGGCTTGAATTAGCATGCATGCCACCCATAATGGCTCGTCTTGTACCATCATGTCAGTGCCACGCTTTTTTCCTACCCGTTTTGTAAATCGCAAGGGGAACGGGAGAAGGGTATCAACATCTGGCCCTTGACACAGATCCGACGAGAGCAACAAGACCACGTGCTCACGGTCGGAAATTTGTCATGCGCGGCCCAATAAACTGGTCACTTGTGGAGCGCTTATGATCAATCTCTGCCGTAAATTGGATGTGTTGACTCCGACTCTGACAGAGTGTGTTTTTTTTTGTTGTTGATCCCTCTCACTAAAACAACCTCAGCATACCCTTTAAATTGGCCCTCGTTCCCGCTGGGGTCAAATAACAGATTAATAGGTTGGGTAATGAGCTCCCCGGAGTGTCCACTGTGCTCTCCCTCCCCACACCTACCCCCCTCCACTCCGCCGACCCCCCCTCTCCCTGTTACACCCTCCCTCTCCCTTGTGATAGATAGTGGCAAGCATCATTCACACATCACCCAGACAAATGACTGCGATGCCATTTGTGTGAAGGAGATGCATCCGCTGTCGTGTCTGAAGCATGGCTTTCCTTTGTGTAGGAGTTAGTCTCTTAAGCTTTACGTGTCGATGTCTCATTTTTCCCCCCTCTGTCTCACTCCCTTGTTTTGCCCTCTGGTCTCCGGGCTAAGAGCGATTGGATCGAGACAGTGTGTCACTCCATCTTGGCCTACAGGGAAAAACAACAACAATAACAATAGGTAGAGTCTTTTTTCCCCTTCCATGTCAGAGACTGCCCTTTGTTGTGGTATGTTTTTCAACCTTTAAGTTATTTTAGAAATAACTTAAAACAAAGAACAAAGTTCAAGTACAAAAACTTTCAGTGAACAAGAAGCATCGACCGATTAGGAAAACCGAAGTACTTAAGACTTTGCTTCATTCCTAATGGAAGAGATCTCTGTATGTCAGCTAATATGAAAGTCATAACAAATTTGCTTTGAAGTGGACCTATCTTTCAAACCATTAAGTTATAATATACAATGTGTCTTTGCAAACTGTTCACCCTATCAAAATAGAGAGAGGAAGGTAAAGGGCTACAGTGAAAGGCAGGTGAGGATCATGAGGTGAGCAAGCCATGAAAATGTACTTAAATACCTTAAAATGAACATTGATGAATGCTTACCCTAAATACAATGATGTAATGAACAGCCATGACCATAATTACACAAGGCAGCGACAAACAAGTGTCTGGATAGGGCTATCACCCGCTGCCTCCATTGCAGATCCAGTGCTCTGACATGTCTGTCCAGAGACATTACCCAGGCGGGGAGCGTTCTGGGGGGAGGTGGGCTGGGGTGGAGGGGGCAGTGGGGGTTGGGGCTGGGGAGGACGAGCTGTCCTGGAGTGGCAGGGGCCGCTGTTCAGCGGCGGTGATTGCTTTATGCTGCTCCATGCTGTGCTGCTAATGACCTCTGTGTTTCTGCATTAATGCTCCGAGCTGCCATGTGCTTGGTGTGTGTGTGTGTGTGTGTGTGTGTGTGTGTGTGCGTGTGTGCCTGTCTGTCTCTGTCTTTCTCTGTGTGTGTGCGTGTGTGTGTGTGGTGTATGTGTGTGTGTGTGTGTGTGTGTGTGTGTGTGTGTGTGAGAGAGAGAGAGAGAGAGTGTGTGTGTTTAATTAGAGGGGGGTAGTTTAAGTCCGTGGCTTATTCACATCTCTTAGTCTTTAACCAGCCACGGAAGAATGAAGTAATCTCCTGTCGATGATCTCATCAGCAACATTTGTTGATTTTAGTGTCCACCATAGAGAAGTGTTCATTTTATCACAGGATGTGACTTTCATTTTCACACTGAACATGGCTTTTTAATATGAGCGACTGTTGTGTAATCCCTATGTAATTACACAGGTATTAAGACACAAAGTGTGAAATGTAACAGACTAAACTAAATTCAGTTGATAATTCCTTTCAACATAATACTATTAAATACAGTACATGCATTTCTGTAACTCTGCAATGGGGTATGATTTATTTTTTGTCATGTTTTTGCAGTATTATGTCAGTTTAACTACATTTAAAATGTTCGGCATTGCACTGTACTTGTTTTCAAAATATTTTGGCCTATTGAAACAGCTTTCCAAAACGGTTTGACAAAAAGGTGTATAAATCTGCACCCTCCTCCAGCTGCCTTACTGACCCCACAACGTCTGGAGGGCTATTCCACACACAACTGAGTCTGGCATGGCCCTGTGTGTAGCATACGTGGGGCCTAAAGCTTCATCCGGCTTAAGACACCCTCTCCTGCTGCTAAAAATAATCTGATTGGTTGAACAAAAAACCCCAACAAATTTCCTCCTTTTTTGTCTTCTGTCATGTATTGGCTCTCTGTGTCGGGCTGCATGGGGGTGTACACAAGGCTGGAGGTAATGGCGGACATGTGAAATGGCGGTGAGACTGCGGTGTTTGCCTTCTGCTCTGAGCGTGATCCCTTTGTTATGCCCCACCATCTAGAGTGCTCTTCAGTCGGGTACTATAGCCGGCCAGATCCATCTGGCTCCATACATCATTGTGAATTGAAATCATTTGGTGTGTTGTTTTTGTTTTTGTTTTTGTGTGTCTGTGTATTCTGATCCGAAAAGATGATAAATACAATTGACACAATGAGAATGTGGGGTGAGGTTCAAGTATCTCTGAAAATGGCAAAGTTGTCTTGCAAAGTTGATACTACCCCTACTCTTTTTATTTGGCTAGTGATCATTAAAAGTTTTGGAAGTTGTTTTTGTAAGTTTTTTTTAACTGTTTTATTGTTAACTGAGCTGTGAGGAGATATTGTACATTCAAATTAAAATTCTTCCTAGCTAAGAACAATGTGTTAAAAAAAATTATACAAAAATATTTGCTGGTTTTATTTTTTGGATGTCTTTTTTTTTCTCTCAAAAATATCATGATGTTATTCAGGCTTCCCTTTCAACTGCATTAACTTCTTCGTGATGTTCATTGTTAAACCATTTTGTGACATCCCTGACCAAGGTAACCCTAGGAATCTCCTTCAAGCCATTAAGCTGTGTAACTGCCCTCTCAGGGATAGCCATTAAAACTATAACACCACAGCCTGCCCATGCTAAATGATAAATGTCTAAGAAAAAAACAACAACACAAAATCAAATCTTCACGACCTATTAGTCTAATTTTATCATGAGTTGAGTAACAATAGAAGTAGGCATTACATGAATTAAATGTTTCATCACATCAGTTAGGTGTTCTTTTTTTTCCCTCTGTGAGGGTGGTTTATTTGTGCAGAAAACACATATGTAAACCAGAGTGTGTTGAAAACAGAAGAAGAGCGGTGAAAAGAACAAATGACTACATTTTTCATCAACTAATTAGCGCTTTGCCTCGCCGTGTTTGTGTGTGTGTTTACTTGGCAAGAATTTCAGAGAGCGGCCACAGAAAAGGAAATGTTTGGCCTCGGTTCCTCTGTCTCATTCACTCTCTCTTTCTCTCTCTCCCTCTATCCCCCCTCTCTCTCTCTCTCTCTCTCAGTTGCAGGCTGCACTGGTTAAATGGTCACCATGTGACTCCCGCATCATTAGCCGGACCAGGCCTGGAGGAGAGAGTGCATCGAGCCTTTGAAATCACACTCCAGTCTCCTAGCTCAGTCCCCTCTCTCCTCTCAACTTACTTCTTGAAGTTTCTTTTCACTGAAAACAGAAAGAGAGAGAGAGAGAGAGAGTGTGTGTGTGTGTGTGTGTGTTAGAGTGTGTGTGTGTGTGTGTGTGAGAGAGAGAGAGAGGGAGAAGAGAGACCACTCCTCAGGAAAAAAAAGCAAAGGATTCTGTTTTTTAATCTGGAGAATGAGTGCTTTGCCATGAAGCCGGGCTCAAGAGTGAGTGCCTTGTGGGGCCAGCGAGTGTATTAATATTTAAATTCCGATCCAGATAATCAATAGAAGAAGGGCACTTCTGTGTGCGGTTAGCCTCGTATGGGAGGCGATAATAGGGAGAAAAACCTCCTGATTAGCCTCTTTAGACACTCTCTGCTCTGTCTAGTGCTCAATACTTTAGCACTGATTATAACCTATTGAGGCAGAAAACTTAATCGAATATAACCTCTTTTGAATTCCTTGTTCCCTCAATAGAGTGTCAAAAAGAGCATTCAGTGGTACGTGTAGCGAAATCGCCAGCCTGCCTAAATTGTCCCGCGTTTCTTCTTTGCATATGGTGAGCGAGAAGGGGGGGGGGGGAAGTAAGAACCCTTTATGTGCTAAGATAATGCTCTGATATGGACGCCATAACGGGCATCAATGGGGGAACTTATATTTTATTCTTCTTTTCAGTGTACATAAAAATCCCCAGCTTAGTGTTTTTTGTCCTCTGAATGCTTTGAACTCCTTTCAGCCTTTAGGGGGACTTTTTGTGCTTTAGACGGTGGTGTGCATTCACTGTAAAAGCACTCAATGCCGCAAGACGTCCACAAGCAAAACTGCGAGTGTCTTAGGCCGGACCACACATCTAAGGCATTTGCATAATTTAGGGTAGGGAGAGAGAGAGACAGAGAGAAAAGAAGAAAGAAGAGAGAGAGAGTAATCTGGAAAAAAAGGGCCTGCTCATTTGAAATGAGTAGTGAAGCGATGCTTGCATACCTCCCTCGACCTGTAGGGTTAACCGGTGCAAGTTTCGGTCAAAAACACGCTAACAACTGTTGAAACGAAACGTCTTGGGACGCAGACTTCTCGAGAGGGGCTGGGGGTCTTTGGCCATTGTTCCTCCCACAGTCGAGGCGTCGTCGGTGGGGACGGACAAGAAGAATAACAACGAGAAGACGCAGACAAAGAGCCGAAGGAAGAAAAAAAAGTGTCTTGGTGGGCAGCGCGAGATCCAGGGATAATATCTCGTTTGAAGGGCCTGTAAGAAAGGCGAGACAGAAGGAGCTGAAGTAGTTGTTGTGTGGGTCTTGAAAGAGAGCAAGGCCAAAGCTGAACTGCTCAGTTCATTTTCCAGCTCAGTGGCCGACGTAAAGCCATCTGGGCCAGCTGCTAACAAGATTGGGCCTGAAGTTTACCTCCACAATGACCTAATCAGATTAAGAGCAACAAAGATCAAATAATGACCCAGCTTTGGGGCAAGTTCAGCAAGGCCCTTGATTGCAATGTGTGGTCCTTGAGATTCTTTTCTTTTTCTTTATTTTTTTTTAAAAGAAAAATAAGTATGAACTGAGTAAAGTTGTCAAATATTTTTGTTTTCCCCTGTGTGTGACAGTGTGTGTGAGTGTAACGTCTCAACTATCTTTGTTAGTAAAATATTTTGAAGTCGGAGCTCTCATTGTTATTCATGTTGTGCAAAGCAGCAAAGATCTGCGCACTTAAAAATGATATATTTTGGAGATGTTCAATCTTGAGATGGGCTTAAAAATGAAGCATGGCACATTTTCCCCCCCAAAAGTTGCGAAAGCAGAACGGAAGCTTAAAGTAATTACCACACCACAGTCGGGACGCTTTGGGGAGGCGCACCACCCAGATTTCCCTGGATTTCACTCAAGAGAGACGGAAACGGCAACAGAGAAACAACGTGGGGTGTCACAGGGAGAAGGCAACATGACTCCAGTAAGGGATATGATTAGGAAGTTTTCACTGTTTTGTTTTCTCTCTCTTTTTTAACTCTCTCTTTCTCTCTCTCTTTCTTCATCTCTCTCTCTCCCTCTCCCCTCCCCTGTCCTTAGTGAGGGGAGTAACGGGATTAAAGAGAGCAGCGCCCAACGCATGATTGTCTGACAGCAGATGGTGCGCACTGCTTCACCTTTGAGAGAAGTTAATTAAGCCCGCCATATTGCGCCCATCCAGGGGAGAAAATGTAGATGAATATTGAGCAATCGAAACACTGCGTCTCCTTTACAAGCCTCTCCAGGCTAGGGGATTGGGGAACTCTATTGAGGGGGGGGTGGAGGAGAAGTGGGTTAGTTAGGGGTGTAGGGGTGGGATTGGGGAGGGAGGCTGAATTATGGGGGGAGAGAGAGAGAGAGAGAGAGAGAGAGAGAGAGAGAGAGAGAGAGAGAGAGAGAGAGAGAGGGAGTGAGAGAGAATGAGACATTAATTCATGGCCAGACCTCGGGACCCTTCCCACGTCTGCGCTGCCGTGAGCAACAGGCTACGAGTGGGGTTCAGCCCCCAGTAAATGGTGCTCGCCATGCTGCCCGGCCCAGTGAAAGGAGTCTGTGCGGCCGGAGTCTGCTGGGGGATATTAAATGGGTGAAGGCGACAGCAGGGGTGGAAGTGGGATGTGGAGGTGGCTGCTGGTTGCTGGGCTTACCTCATTGAGACCCGCCAAGAAAGGACCACTCGCTGTTTGTTTCCATCAGTTATTGTTCAAAAAGTTATTTCAACAAGTGACCTTGGATTGTTTTTGGAGCTGTAGAGTAGCATTGTCAGCATTTTTAATAATGAAAAAAAAAGTATGTTTTTTTACAAAATGTACAAGTCTTGAGAATGATTTATTTATTGAAGAAAGTTTTTTTTTTTAGAGTTTAGCAAATTCTTGCAGTGCTGGCTGCGGCGAAGGCTTTCTTTTTCTCTGAGCTGCTCCGTGTTTTATTGGAAGGCAAGTGGGAAAGCTGGATTAAGACAGCCAAGTAAAATCAAAATAACAAAATAGTGTTCAAAGTGCACAACATGGTGGAGAGGGCCTGCTGGGCCCAATATAAAAGTAGGGGTTAAGCTTATTGTGAACTCTCTCTGTTACGTTCCAGAGGTGGACATTACATATGATTAGAGGACCTCCGATGGGGGGGTTCCTGTTGAGCCACTTCCGCTCCAGATGAGCATTGCTAATTTCTTTGCCCCCCAAGACCATGGCTGCAGTTGCCATGCCAAAAGGCTTCACTTTTCTCCATGTTTGATGCTTAGCATGTATCCACCTCTCTCTCTCTCTCTCTGTCTCTCTCTCTTTCTTTCTCCCTCTCTCTTCCTCCTTTTTCTCTCCGTCACTTTCTTTTCCTTTTTTTTTCTCTCCCTTACCCTGGTTTCTTTTTTAAAAGCGATTCAAGCCTAAACCACCCACTTTAGCTATTTCCGCAAATGTTTAATCCAGCTTAGTGAATTTTGGAGTTTCCAGGCACCTGTTTTAGAAAGGCTTTCTTGCCATGGAAAAAAGAGATGTGCGTTTCTCAATGACTTCATCGATTTTCCTCAGTCTTCTTAGTCTCAGCAAAATTAATTTTGTGAAAGACTTTACAAAAATAAGAAAATTAAAAAACATTCTCTTGAGATAACACAATCATTCATTCTCAGAAAAATACAGGTTCTCCTACAGGGCCCTTGGTACAGTGCAAATACCTGTAAAATGTGCAACCGGAAAGGCTACATCCCAACTACTGACTTCAGAAAAGTGAATTAGGAAGATGCCGTGAACGCATACATTAGGAAGAAAAGAGTGAGAGAAAGGGAATACTCTGGTGCCATCAATCCAAACAACCGTCTCTTCATTAAGAGTCTCTTGTCCTCTTGACTGTGTTTGCCTAGTGGGCACTGGGCATTCACTGCCTGTTGACTGTTTACGTGTGATCCCCCTCACACAGACACAAACACACACACACTCCGACACACACACGCGCGCGCACACACACACACACATACACACAAAAGCCTTTGACAGCATGTTATTGATCCCGTCTGCTCACACAAACCCTCAGAGATCCACCCTCTCATCCCTCTGTCACCTTACAATAGGACCAGAATAAGCTGGCTGTGGAGAACTTAGTCTTCTCCTGCCTCAAACTTTGTATGGCCATCAAAGAAAAGAAAGCTCTAGATGTATTTCTTTCCAATAATAGTTTTATATGACTAACCTGGGGGTTTAATATGAAAGTTCTTTTTTTTGTGAATATAACTTAATGTCCAGGCATAGTAGGTGCAGGGCCCCGACAGGTCTACTGATGTGTTGAGGGCTGACCTTTCGAGGTGTGAAAATTAGCCTCTGGAGCTGCGGTAGAAACAGCATCGTTCAGTCCAATTAAAGCGGCATTTTCTCCCCACTGACCGGGCCGGCGGCGCAGGAGAAAAACTGGTAATTACCACAAGATTACTTTCCTCACCTTATCAGAATCTTTCCAATAAATTGAATCTGAAACCATACAGCAGGTACACGAGTCCACCCGCGATGTTTCACTTGTTCTGCCAAGACCTCATAATTGCATACTAGAATAGCAACTGATTTCGCTGTTTAATCCACGGCTCTTACAGGGGATGTGTGTTGTGGAGACAGACACTGTGACGAGCTCAAGTAATTATTGCCCAAATTAAACACTCAATCAAGTGAATCATTGACTTCACCTAAATAACAATCCTTTTAAATCTCGTTAAAAGGAACACATGCAATCTATTTAATTGTAAACTATTATGCATTTAGGTTCAGAGTTTATATCTGTAATGGTGGATAAGTTCATCCTCTCCCTCTGCTATTGTCCTTTTACCAACCCACACAGGGATTCTCCAGCCTTTGCAATTGCTTCAGTAACATCAGGAAAATAATCTGCTAATTAGACACTGTTACGATATGTTTACCACACTAATTCCCCTTCACAAACAATCAATAACATGCAGAGTGCATACATAATTAACTTGTATAGTCTTATGTTTTTGTGTATGTATAACAACAACTGGAAAATAGGCAATGTTGCTATTTCCCGCTTGCTCACTGCACTGCTCATTTTGGCCCAAACAAGTCATTTCCTGCTCTGTGGGCCTTTGAGTGACACTTAGGCCCATGATTGAGGCATACATCCCAGAGCAGAAGTACCTCTCCTGGGGGAACCCTGGTGTCCTGAGTGACCCGTGCCCTGTTCCTCTCCGTCCTGCCTCCGTCTGTGTCTGTCCTCAGGGCTAATTAGAGCGGCGGTCAGTAGAGCAAGGGTCCGTTACAGCAGGGAGGGGGGTGGGGTGCTGAGGTGGACTGTGGAGGTGACACACACTGAACCTCCTCTGCCACTTGCTGCTCCATAAGCTATAAATTGAATATGGCTTTATGCCAATCTGGCAATCACTCTCTCTTTCTCCTTCTCTCTCTCTCTCTCTCTCTCTCTCTCTCCCCCTCTTCGTAGGGTATTCTGCTGAAGGCTAATGATGGGAGGGAAACTTGAAGGCCTTGCCTCGGACGGCTTTTAATGAGACCCCCCCATACTTTTTAAAGACCACAAAATGCCACCAATTTCTGCGCTGCCAATTTCCTCCCTCCACCGCGGCCCTTGAGAACCACCCTGGGAGAGGAAATATCACCACGTCGTCCAGGTAGTGGCCGTAGCCGAGGAGGATGCCAGCATGGGTCTGTTCTCGGCGAGTGGCGAGAGACGCATTAAAATTCAGGAAATAATGGCTTTCTGTCATGTGCTCATCATGGCGTCCCTCCAGCTTTCCTTTTTTTTTCTAATTAAAGCAAAGAGAAGAAGAGGAGAGAAGTACTTTCAGCACCTACAGTGACTGCTGGAAGACGGCAAGAAACCAGGAGAGAGAGAGAGAGAGAGAGAAGGTGGTGGAGGAAGGAGATGACAGGCTTCATCCTTTTCTTTAATTGTCCCTATAACAAATGTCACCGTTTGCACCGAAGCCGCTCACCCCATGCTCTTGATGATAAGCACCTTCATTATTCCCCCCCAAGCAGCCTTAAAAGCACATTTCATGTGTGAAACTAGTACTGTCTCTCTCAGGGAGATTCAGGCAAGTTTCTTCCCTGGAAGGCAGGGGGGCTGTGGTCAACTTTATACCCAGGATAGATTTCAACTGAAACTGAAATGAAAAGTAAAACTTTGCAGTGTGAGGAATTTGCTGATATATGATCCTAAACTGGTTTATTTTTTATGCTATATCTTAAAGAGATTATGAAGCAACCAATTAAGGGGGGACAATTGAGTGAAATTGTGTTACTCCATATGCATTGTTGGTTATGGCCTGTCATTGTTTCATTTAAATAGACTCCATTTCAAAGTAGTTGTCTTTGATTGCTGCAGGATTGTGTCTCTTTCATAGCACTTTCTAAGACTCTAAGATCTCCTTAACACCCAGCTTCTTTTCAAAACAGATCAGAAGCTTAGGTTCGCCTATAATCTGTTT
The DNA here is from genome assembly GCF_963854185.1 of Sardina pilchardus. Lineage (NCBI taxonomy): Eukaryota > Metazoa > Chordata > Actinopteri > Clupeiformes > Clupeidae > Sardina > Sardina pilchardus. The sequence goes on from NC_085008.1 coordinate 4,921,890, forward strand.
GCGCTCTTCACAAACCTAATTTAGATTTAATCGAAAACAATCTGGATTGCCTGACTAGTCGTAACTGGTCGTCGTGCTGGAATGCGTGTGTGTGTGTGAGAGAGAGAGAGAGAGAGAGAAAGAGAAAGAGAGAGCATCTTTACTACGTTGAATGTGTTGAGAAGACAAAACCCCCAGTAGTCCTTTTGCAGCTTTAGGAAGATTTACAAAAGAATAGCAAATCAGCCTGTTCCCCACCAAACCGAAAGCGTTTACAGAGAGTGCGCTCTTTGAACGCTCAGAACAAATTACAATCACAAACTTTTTCAACCACAGGGTTGCCTCACTGTATCTGAATTGAACCTTTTTAGGATGTTCACAGACTCTCTGGAGTAACCTGTCTTTTTCAGTTATCTTGTCTGTTGAGTAAATTACAGTTATTTTGCTGTAGTATATGTTATTTGTGCATAAGATAAAATATATCAATATTTCTTTAAGGTTATTTAAATGTGAATGTATGAATTTCAGGAAATTGCATTGCACACATGTAAGTTATCAATGTTATTAAAAATAGATTCTGCACATAGTATTGGAAAGCAGGTGACTGCCAACTTGTCTTTCGGTTGACAAATTTCAAGCCATCTCTCGCCATCCCTTGTTCGAGCTCGTCCGTAAACCACTGCAGACAGGAAACGTATCTGAGGAGGAAGAAATGCGCAGAGGAAGGGAAGGAAGAGGGGAACGGAGGGGCAGAAGACGCAGAGAGGAATGGTGCAGGAGTACTCGAGAGAACAGACTCGCACAATCCCCAGCAGATTCGAGTTACTTGCGGAAAACAAAGCAGGAGAAAAGCCATGCTGAGTAAACTTACTGAAGAGAAACCATCACACCTCGTCTATAACGCTAGGAAGCTGAGGGAGGCTGCTGGCTTGCCCAGTTGTTGTTTTAGCGGTTGGGTATTTGTTTATTTTGTAATGTTTTTTATTGGCAGCTGCGCGCGTCTTGGGCAGATGGCTGCGTGCTCTAACAGGGCTACCGGAGGACTGGCAGCGCGTACACACGAGGCCTGTTGCTCGCGCTGCTCTCGGCTTGTCCGGCTAGCGGGATATGCTAATGCATTTAAATAGTGGAGCACAGAATACACTTGTGTGTGAGATTTTATAAGCTGGTGAAATGGTGTAAAAACAGACTAAATACAGATGCTGCTGGGCTTTTTTTCTTCCTGCTCACAACCCCCCATCCTCTTTCTCTCTCTCTCTCTCTGTCAGTCTCTCTCTCTCTCTCTGTCTCTCCATTCCCCCACCCTCTCCCTAATCTTTTTTTAGTGCCAGTGAGAGGAGAAGTGCACATTGGTAGCTTGCAGGTAGTGGCGGGGCTACACAGTGAAGCTATGATATGTGACATGTGTTCCAAGCGGTCTTTGTGAATCTCCCAAGGTCCTGTCATAGTTCCCGCTCAGTCGGTTAAGGGCTGTTATAGCCCACTTTAATCTCCCCTATTTAGGGCATGATTTTATTGGCAAACACAAAGCACAGAGACACTGCTGTCTGATGCACTTACAATGACGCCGTCTACATTTTTGCACAAATGTTCTCATTTTGTCATCCATCTCTGATGTACTGTTTCTATGATTTACTCATAAAGAATAGGTCCTTCATTCTCAACAAAGCTTCTTGACATATTGCATATGGGCTTGTTTATGAGACATTTTTACTGTATATATATTCAAAGTAGGGAGAAATAAATTCTAGTTGAATAATTAACAAACAATGTTGAATGTGTAACACATGCCCTGTGTTCGCGTACAGCAAAGTGTAAACCCCGAGCAATTAGCTAATTCCTCTCTTTTCCATTCTAAATGGGCTCTGATTAACCTGGGGCAGGCTGGGTGGCCACTGGTGCCGTCTGATTGCAGGGGCTTGCATTACTCATTCAAGGTCATGTCATTGCTGGGGGCCAGCGTGGACCCGGGCCCTGTCTAATGCGCTTTATCTCAAGAGTTAAACGCACAAAAACACCCCCGTGTGGCTGCACACACACACACACACACACACACACAGAGAGACACACACAGACACACACAGACACACACACCACACAGTGAAGGGAAGGGTTTGGTGACATGGCCCCACTTATGCAGTTGAGTTTTTGTGAGCAATGCCAGTGTTTTTGCCCTCTGCTCTTTTTAAAAGAGTGTGCACCGAGAAGGTCTCTCTGGTAGCATTTGACCAAGGATGGGGTGAGGCTGAGGGTGAGGGCGAGGATATGGGGGGTGGGAGTGTGGGGTGATGGTGGAGAGAAGAAGAGCTGGGGGGGGTCGAGGGCAACAAACATCCTTTTTCCCAAAGCCCAGCGAAGGTGTCAGGCCACACGGAGTCCGCATGACCTGTGTGCATGACATTCCACCGGGCACTTTTCCCAGACGCTCGCATTCTGATGGCTCCCAGGCCCCTAAGAAAGCAGAGCGGAGGGGGCACGGGTGCGGGTTGGGCAGGCGGGCGGATGGGCAGTGGGGGAGGGTCTGGCGATGGCTAAGGACTGGCGACACAAACAAGGGCACCAGGCTTCATTTTCCTGGCAGAGAAACCTGGAAGAGGGGGGTGGGGTGGGGTGGGGTGGGGGGATGTTGTTGTGGTTGAGCGGTTGGGGGCTGTTTGGAAGACTACAGTATAGAAAGAGAGGGAGTGAGAGAGAGAGAGAGAGAGGGGGAGAGAGAGAAAGAGAGAGGGGGAGTCTTTCTTTCTCCAGAGCCCGGGGCCCATAGCTGCTGAGTAAGGCAGTATAGCCCTGTGCTAATACTCCCTGACAGTAAATGTCATCAGAATTTAAATTACGCTGCCGTGCTCCACTCGCCTTGCTCCTCTCGCAAGCAGCTCGGCCACCCTTAACCTATAGCAGGCCCGCCAGTAACATGGCCAGAGGATGCCTAGTGTGTGTGTGTGTGTGTGTGTGTGTGTGTGTGTGTTTATATGTTTATGTGTGTGTTTGTGCACATGTGAAGGATGATTCGGATATGTTCTGCTTTCTATTTCTTTTCTTTTTCATTTTTTATTTTTTTTTGCACTTCCTTTGAGATGTCTTGGGGTTTGATAGCTCACCAGCTCAATTCGGGTCTTGTCACGTACGCTTAGAGGGAGTGAGGAAACCCCCGACACCAGCGAATCAAGCAGGCTAGCACACGCACACTGACGGCTAATTAGCTGGGATTCAATTAGGGTGATCATTAGCGTTCCGGACAGATCTGCTGCGCACTCAAACAAACGACCCCCCAACCCTCCCACCATCTCTCTATCTCTCTGTCTCTCTCACTACCTCTCTCTCTCCCTCCCTCCCTCCCTCCATTGGCTGGTAGAGGCAGCTGGTAGCTGGCTGAGAAGAAGGGAGGTTGGCAGATGGGGTGAGAGAGGAGAAGACAGCAATGTGGCCTAACAGCTTTCCGTAACCCTCTTCTGGTGCTCTCTCTCTCTTTCAAACACACACACAGACACACACTTACTTGACCATTTAACCCTGTAAGACGCTGCTTCGTTAGCATAAAATGTTAGCTGATAATATCCATGCTGCTCTGATAGAAATAAAAGCTCAGCAACATTAGCATTTCTGTTATGTTAGCATTAATGTGTTTCAACATAAAACAAATAAAAAAGACGATTAAAAAAAGCCAGTTCTATCAGTGGCGTTGGCGTACGGAAAGCAAGGCATTGGCGCGGTCAACGAGGACGCGGTGGTGATACCCTTGTGGACGAGAGGATGCCAGCATGGCAAAGGCCACGTGTTCCTCTCCAGGCCAAAACATGGGCGCATGCGCCATCCACTGACAATAAACACGTCTGAGGGTTCACATTGTCATTTTTTATGAGTCTCAAGCGCTCTGGTAAAAGAGCACCGCATCTCGCCGTGTCAATGAGTCGACCTCTTTCCTCTGTTTGTGTCCCGAGGTGGGTGAGTGTGTCAATGTGTGCACACAGGCGTGCAGTGGCCTCACCTCCTCCACGTTCCTTTAATCGCTACCTTATTATGTCTGACACAAGAGATATGTGAGGAAAAACACTCCTGGATCTCATTATAGCGTTTGCTACGCATGGGAATAAATGCATGAGTTTAATAATGATTTGAAATAGTCACGAGTAAAGAGATGAGACTACTCTCTTATCTATTTTTTGAGATTGTAAAGATCCATTTCTTCATGTACAATCCTGCTTTATCATTTCAAAAAGCATTGTGATGAAATAATTTGGCATGTGACTGTAATTTCAGCAAAACAATACATTTCCAAAGGCTTCCATTGAGGATCTTTATAAATCTATATATTTTTTCAACAAACAGTAAATATATAAATGGCCATATCTAATCATAATGTATTGTATCTATACTCTACCTCTCAGTAATAATCCTACATTGTGTTATAAGGTTGTTGTATTACTGTACTGGATCAGCAAAGGAGCTGTGAGATCAGAGCATTATTTTTCCCACCAAGAGAACTGGTCAGTTTGGCAAACTTTAAAAAGTTTCCCTAACAATGCGCTGGTTACTTATAATTAGTCACAGTGTGTAGCCAGTGCAAGCCTCCACCATGATAATGAGAGTGAACTTCCACTGGGGACCCAAGTCGAGAGTCGGACAGAAGGGACGCAGAGTGGAAGCTTATTATAAATAGTGAGCGATTTGAATCACCTTTAACTGAATGAGTATTAATAAGCCAAGTGACCTTTTCCACAGGCTCTCCACTGACCATTAGACCACTGTGGTGAAGGGTTGGCCTGAACCTAAGGACCCACGCAGCTCCAAGTTCAGAACTAGTGCAACTGAATGCCATAAACAAGAGCTTCATTAAGACCAAAGGAGTCCTTAGCCTCACTTTTCTCTCACCCCAAAACTTTTAGGACAGAGTAGGATGACTGGTCTCAGATCAGGTGCTGCACTCTCCCAGTGGCATTTCTAATAATTACTAACCAGACGTCAAAACTGACACTGGGTCATTTTTTCGCCTCCTCTCGGATGCTTTAAGAGTATTAAGGTTAAGGTGAGGCTTTTGATGCTAACGCTCTGAGTCACACACACGAAGGGCCCATGCTGCGTTGGCATGCGCACCGTTCGCCGTTCACCATTCACCGTTCGCGCTCAGTCTGTCTCACTTTTTCCAATTTCGCTCGCAGTCTGTCTCACTTTTTCCAATCTTGCCAAAGCGTTGTGCGGTCATCGCGGCGCGAGGGCAAACGTCCACTCTCATTTCTCCCCCCAGGGTCCTACTGCTCGCGGAGTAGAGACCGAGGAGCATTTATTAGGCTATTTATAAATGGAGAGGAGAAATGTATGCGTCAGATGGGATTACGCTCCCCATCGCCAAAAAAGCCATGTGCTTTTTTTTTCCAGCTTTGCGGATGGGAGCGGCCAATGCAAGAACGGGGGGAGAAAAGAGGCTGCATTAGGGCCGATAAACTTCAAAAACTCAAGAGGCGGCTTTCCAGCGACGTTGGGGTTTCGAGCAACGCACTCGTGACACCCCTGGGACGTGGGCCCAAAACGGATTTGTTTAATGCTCTTTAAGGCCTGTCTCCGAAGGTACGCGCGGCTGTCTGCCAAGTTGGCCGTCCTGCAAAGTCGCCACGCCAGAGATGTCAGGTCAGATCTGGACCCCGGCTCCGCCTCGCTTCCAAATATCCCTTGCTTCCGCTTGCTTCACTCTCACTCACTCTAACCCCCCCTCCACACACACACACACATACACAGAAACTACTTAGCCGAAATGCACTTTGTCCATTACTAGGCGTAAAGGCTGTTGTTGTTTTTGCCCCTCCTTTCCCTTCCTGCTCTGAGAAGAGAGAGTGTCCAGGGCACTGAGTGTAAAGCTCAGATCCCATTGTATTTGTAATTTTCTGTGCCAAATGTGTGTTTTGTTTACAGAATGTGTGTACAGGGGAGGGGGGGGGGAGGGGGCAAGAGATGGTGGGGGTGGGGATGGGGGAGGAGGGGGCGAGCGCTTCTCTGGGAATCCAAGCATGAAGTGGAAAAAATATGATTCTGATGGAGCGTGAGTGGTCAGTTAGAGATGTGTGTTTTCTCTCCCTATTTAGACTATCCTGAGGTCATTTTGTTTTATTCCTTTAGCTCCCCTCCCTCCATCCCATGCCCTCTGCCCAGCCCATTATTTCTCATCACGATTGGAGGGCAGCGAGGGAGGAGGGGGGGTTTGGAGAGTTCCTTCACATGGTGCACTCACATAAGGTACAGAGGGGGAGATGATGGAAGAGAAATCATAGCAGAGAGACATTATTTTTCACATCTGCTTGTCTGCTTTCTCCAGGAACCTTCCACCCAGACTCTCTCTGTCTATATATCTCAATCTATCTCTCTCTGTCTCTCTAGGAGGCCAAAGCAACCAGAGAGGGACAAGATGGAGAGGAGCACGCCGGCGGGAGAAGGAGGAGGCGAGAGAAGGTAATGAGGATCCATACTTTGACAAGTGTTGCAAGGAGCGAATGCCCCGGAGTGAACCCTCCGCACCGCACCGCCCCGCCCCGCCCCCCCTCCGTGGCGTAAAGCGTGGCATGTCTTGGGTGCCGGGGGGCATCGAGATAAGTGTGCGGCCCAACATCGCCGCCGTCGCCCTCCATGTGTGCAGTCATGGCGCTCGCTCCGAAAGGGACGGAGCGTGATCTGATCAATCCACGGTCCCTGGGCGGGCACGCGTGTAGAACATGGGGCGAGGGGAGCGGGAGTGTGGCTGAGGTGGGAAGATACATGACACGAGAGGTCAAATGTCACAAGAGTGCTGCATATGTGCGCTCAGACTCGACGCAGATTCTCGCTCCGCGGTTAGTGAATGCATTGTGCCTGAGGAGCCACGGCCCCGGCGTTGTTGATATTGGGGTTGGGGAATTTCAGAACATTTATGGGAGGAGGGTGCAGATTCCATGGAACAGCTTCAGCCTCACTGAAGAACAAAGCCCTCTCCCTCTGGGCCATGGGCTGCTGGTCTGGATAATGTGGGGAGATTTGAGTTTGCTCAGCCTTAAAACAGACACACAAACTGCATTTTCCTTTTTAGAATCCTCCCCAAGTCCCAACTCCACTGAAACTCCCAGAGGGCCAATCAGTGACAGCGGCAAAAAGCAAACATTGCTCCTGTCTGCTGCATTCACGGACAGTCCGGAATATTCTCTAATTGAATGTTGCGGCTGCTTTGGTTGGGTGGACTTTGGCATAGGAGCATTTACTGACCGCTTGGTTTCCGCGGTCTTGGTGCAGGTTGTTGTGTTTGGTCTGCCACGGGGGTATCCATCGCCTCGTGTTCTCTTAACACCTGGAGCTCTGGCACTTTGTGCCTCTTCTGCGGCCAAAACATTTCCTTTGTGGAGCCCGAGGAGGTCGGTGTGGTGAGGACAGCTGAGCATGGAGGACAGCAAATGTGGTGTGACAACGGCACCCCATCTGCCCCCCCCCACACACACACACACAGCCTCCCCACCTCTTCCCAGCCCCCTTCCTCTGTCCTGAGCTTTCACCGTGGGCGCTCGCTCCAGCCGTGCGCCAGGTTAATGTTTCTGTACAGGCCGTCACGAGCTGGCCACTCTCGCCTCGGCTGACGCCGCCGTGCCTCGGCTCTTTCAGGCAAGCGAGAGAACAAAGAATTTCTCGATTTTTTTGTTGTTGTTGTTGTTGTTCATGGGATTGATGCCCGAGGAGGCTACAAAGACATGCATGAAGTGAAATGCCCTCGTTTCGAGACTTTTCACCTCGGTCGCAGCTATGCATTTCAAGCTCAGATGGGCAAAGTGTATTTTCCTCTGGCCGATTCTCCATCCAGCGAAACACAATTTCACCACGCTGTTTTCCGAGTCAAGCTTCGCTATTGATGCTAACTTTCAAAATGTTCTATTAGATTTAGCATGACCTGCTAATTCAACAGAGCTCTGCATATCCTGTTGAAACTATCTATTATTCTTTCCCTCTAGGTCAGACATCCTCTTTTGTGAGTTCAATGCCATCTTTGCCACTGGTCTACTTAAGTATGGCTAGAAAATTGGTATTTGTTTTTTGGAGGCTTGGAATTTCTATAGAGCTCCTTCAACAGGAAAGACTGAAAAACAGGCCTGGAAGTGGGTGAGTAGATATATAGTGTGTGTGTGTGTGTGTGTGTGTGTGTGTGTGTGTGTGTGTGTGTGTGTGTGTGTGAAGGGGTCCTTGTTAAGAACATTTATGGTGTGATGGTGTCACATCACTCAGTTCACGCGAGGCAGCCTACTGAAGGGGAATGGCAGCTAAAACTCTCCGGATTTGTTATTTCATCCCATGCGCTCGGAGTTGCTCATAAGTAGCTGCTTCATTGGATAGCAAACGGCTTTGCTTTCTTCAACTGCCCACTTCCTCCGAACGCTCCACATTTGTGCCGTTTGCAGATGGCTTGAGCTCAGTGAACACTCGCCACTCTCGGGCGTTTGCCACAAAGATGCACCCATTTACTCGTCCCACCAAGTGTGTTCCATGTCCCTCCATCCATTTCTTCCATACGACTAAGAGCTCATTTATTCCTGTGCAGATGATCAAATTATCCCTCGGCCTTTTGCATTTGGCCCAACACACCGCCATTTGACCATGAGCTCGGTGAGATGAGTGGTCATTTAGTTCACATATGGAATGGCAGCCTAGCAGGGAGAAATGGAGTTTATGTGCTTTGCTGCATGTGAAATTGCATGCCGTTTGCTCTTTCCTGATGAACGCGTGGCTTGAGAATATTTCAGCCAAGAAAAGAAGGGGATGAAAAAAAGTAGGGTAAGGATGCAAAGCAACCTTTCAATTTGAATAACTGTCATTTTTGAGCAATTACACTCAAAGCATAATATATGCCTATACAGTATATATGGATATGTATGTACACATGTGAACTATACATGATTATACATACATACATTAAGTGAGTTTTGTATATGTATGGTTGATAGACTAAACAGAGAAATTATTGGAATTATGCAAAATGATTACAAGGACTGGCAGACACCCCCCTCCCCCCACACACTGCGCTCGTCCCAGAGTTTTGGCCACAGGGTTCAGGAAGGGAAGTGGACCGAGTGGCACCCCGCTCCTCATCACCGTGGGAGGTGGCGCTGGGCAGTGATGGGCACCCTGACCAGTGGGCAGAAAATGCCCTCCACGCGCCGATTACCTCACAGCGCCGTTTTCTGCCGTTTTGTTGCAGCCGCTCCGCTCGAAGCGCGCCCATTTATCGCTCAAATTGTTAAATAGAAGGAGAAAGGCTGAGAACAAGGCTGAGTGTGAACGAGAGACTTCCGGAAGCATTACGGGATGGACTCATGTTTACCCAATTTAAAGTGACATCTCTTTCTGCTTCATAAATTACTCATCAAACATTGCGCCGTTATCTGCTCCATATTCTGAAGTTGAACATACAAATGTTATAGCCTTGTATTCAGCTGTGTAATGCATCTTTCTGGCTCTTGTAAGAGGATTAAAAATGTGCCTGTTTGGTATGAAAATCAAAGCCCATCCTTTTTTCCCTCCCCGGTTGTACGTTTTAACCTCCATTTTGTGCTCCTGAGAGGCAGCTATTCCTCATGCTGTCTACATAACTCACAGCTGACAGCTTTTGAAAACAGAAAACCATTTCTTACACTCCTTACAGATGTTTTCTATTTTTTTTATCTCCTTTATCCTCCTCTCTTTTTTTTCCCGGGATGCTTATGAACTTGTCAACAAAAAGAACCAAAGCAAATGATGGTTTTGAGCGTGGCGTCTGGGGAACGTGAGTGAGGGAAAGCACAGCACGACACTGCAAAGGCGGAGGCTAGCGATGTTAGCCTTTTTCATTTAACTACAATACTGAGTCAAATTGCTTCGGGGATGAAGGTGGTCTCACAACGGAATGTTTTTCACCGGCTAGCGGTGGACATCGAAGGACTTTCTTCTTCTCCTTTTTTTTTGTCTCCCAACGCCGGCTCTCTCTGGAAAAGTGTCAGGTGTAAAAGAGGGGAAATATATGCCAGGCCACAGTTTCTCTGATCCGGCCCTGGCTTTAAGTTGCTTAACAGTTTAGATGACGCTTTGAAAGTGAGATTCCTGCACTCTCTGGCTCATTGTCGTTTTGTTTATCGAGTCCGCTGATCCTGCGCCCTAATCTGTTTAGTCGCAACTTAAGTTGGCGGCGTTGACACCTCGGTGTCTTTTAACGCTGAGATTCCTTTTTTACTCCCCCCCCCCCCCCCCCTCTCTCTTGACGCAGACCCCCCCTTCCCCTCTCTCAATCCCTCCTTTCACTGCATGTAATATGCCATCTTGCTCTCTCTGGGCCCAGTAATTGAGTTTAGGTGAAGTTTAAATAGCTTAAAGGACAGAGAATACAGATGGGCAACTCCGTGATTAACGCAAACTCCAGCCTGCTGCCCTCTGTGTCCAGGGCCAGGATTAGGACATTACGGAGGGGAGAATGACAGAGACACCCACCCCAGCCCACCCCAACCCCACCCCAACCCTAGCCCACCCTCTCCGCCCCCTTCTTTTTTTTAGGGGAGGGTGGGGGCACTTTATTTCTCCTCTCAATAACATTCTTTCACATATTAACTTAATACCACCCCTAGGTGGCTACTTTATCATGCAGAAGACCTTAATCCACTGCTGTTGAGTCCATCTCGTATGGGCTTTGATGCAGCTAACCCCCCCACCCCAACACGCCCTCCACCCCTCCCCACTCCTCCTCCTGCCCACCCTCGCATGGGCCCCTCCTCTGCAGCCCGGCAGCAGCAAGGCCTGTGTAAGACAAAGCACCCGTGACAGGGACAATCAGATGCAGCTCAGGCCACAGCGGAGAAAAAGAAAGAGAGAGACAGAGAGGGAGAAAGAGAGAGAAGGCAACAACGTAAGAAGGGGCTTCATCCTTTTAGAGTGGGGCGAGAGAGCAGAAGAGGCATCGTTGAAGGCCATTAAGCACAAAGGCGATAGAGAAAGAGAGAAAAGGAGAAACAGAAACATCAAAGTGAGTGCGAGAGAGGGCAAGGTGATACAGATGGAGAGAGGGTGCGAGACAGAAAGAGAGAATCAACGAGAGAGACGGACAAAAAACCTGAAATGAGCTGCTTTCTTTTTTCTTTTGTCTTGTGTTTTGGCTTTTGGGGGAGAAAAAAAGGCTCCCCCACGACCGGGAATGTGTCAAAGATTTCTGTGCGTTTGGAGGCCGTCCGTAAGGGTCTGGGTTCTTACTTATCTCCTTGTTCGCCACTTTATCTGGGTGCCACCTCTGACCCGGCCCTGAATGGGCAGTACTGATACCAGGCACGTAAGCTACTGGCGCTGCTTTCAGATGTCGGATTTCACCCAACCCCCCCCCCCCTCCCCACCACCACCCTTCTCCGCCGCGGCCTTTAATGTGGCTGTTAGTGGCCGCGGTGGCCGAGCCTCTTTGGGCCCCCCTCCCTGGCTTCGGTCACTCTCCCTGGGAAAAAAGATTAGGTGTCAAGCCGCCCCCCGCGTGGCCAAAAGCCCCAGAGAAGATCTAAAAGTTACAGGTTCTTGTTTTCGCAGTTTGATTCTTCCTCTTTCACCTCCATCTGCCTTCAGCCAGCCCGACATCCGACTAAGATGCGGTGGAACTTGCTGTGAGTTTTCACAAGGCTTTTGGAGGGGAGATTTTAAGGTCATGCAGAGAAGCTAAAAAAAGGGGGGATTTGGGATGCAAGGAGAAATCAGCGGAAAGTGGATTTGGGATTCCACTTTGGTGCAAGCGAAGATCACTGTAGATTGTACTCAGTACATTTCTTTTACTGTCAGTTAGGGATTTTATTGTGAAAGGTGGGGTTGGTTTCAACTTACAGTACATGTTTTGGTTGGATGAAAGCCAAATGAGAGTAAGAGGAATTTTATTTCTCCAAAAACAACACTGCTTGGAATGAGAGCTTACACATGACATGGCACATATGACATCACATGCCAAGCCTATGGTGGAGTGGCGCCATCTCCCCCTAAACCATCAGATGCACCACGTACATCTGCACGCCATGATAAACGCTCGACAAACTCGATGACTTGTTGGACTACGTTAATCGTGTAAAATTGCGAGCAGATCTCGCCGTCCCTGTCGCTGAGATAACCAGCCCTTCTCCCGAGAGAGAGAGTTTCAATGGACGTAATGAATGTGGTCAGCAGGCTGAACTTAAGCTGTCCATTTGATTGTCAGCGCAGTGGAGAGCCACCGATGGCCTTTCTGATCCTCCTCGCGCTAACAGATGGTTGGTGTGGCCCAGGCTCTGGTCTTGGGAATCCGCACCCCAACACACACTCCCCACCCCACCCCACCCCACCCCACCTCCATTGCAGACAGAGAACTGGCTGGGCGGGTGTGTGGGGGGGTACAATCCCCTGTCACAGGCCCTAAGAAGACCATAAGCTTGAGCAGAGAAAAAGAAAGGGCCAGCGAGTGGTGCTAATTACCTAGAAACCACACAGAAAGTGGCCCGCTGGAGCTGACTGAAGAGGTTCACGTCCCTTCTTCCACAGATAAAAGGCATAGTATGAAAACATTTCATGTGTGTGGTGGTGCTGAGGGGGCAACAAAGGAGGGAAGATTAACATAATCTTTTTTTTTTTTTTTTGGGGGGGGGGGGGGGGGGGGGTCGTCTCCACACCCACCATCTTTCCCTGTAAGGCTGTCCATGTGTTATCCGCTCCCTCTCTCTTTCTTCTTCCTGTCTTTACTTTCTTTCTTATATTCTTTCTTCTCCTCGTATCTGTTCTCTTGTTTTTGGCTTTTTCTTCATCCATAACGTTGAGGTGTTTTTTTTTCCGTCTTTTTCCCTGTTAAGGAATAGGTGCCGCCACATCAGGCGTCGGTTGGTCTTTGTTGCCCGACTCTTGACAGTCGTGTTTTTCTTCTGGTGCGCCTCTGATCACGCCTGTCGATGGCTGGGCCGCTGCTAGGCCCAATCAGAGCAGGGCGCGGCGAAACGAGGTGTCACGCCGCTGACAGAGCCCTCTTCATGTTATGTCACTGTTAATCTCAAATCCCACTCTCTCGCTCTCCCTCTCTTTTTCTGTCTCCCTCGTTCTCGCTTTCTCTCTTGCTCTCGCTCGCTTGCTCTCTCTGTTTCGTTTATGTGCCCTGAAATGCTTGGCAGAAAGTGGCTGTTTGTGGTGCTAGGTTGTGAGAGGGAGTAAATGCCCCCGCCTTCGTGTTTCTCCATATCAAAGTTCCAGCTCAAGCGGCTGTTTTCTGACTAAGTGGCGGCACTGCTGTACACACACAAACGCATGCACACACACACACACACACACACACACACACACACACACATTTATGACACTGAGCGAGACTTTTTTTCTAAGTAATCACACACGCCTGTGTCGTCTCCTGCCTCGGCGAGCCACTGGCATGCCTTGCCATCTCTCTTTCTGTCTCTCTCACTTGCGTTCTTTCTTTCTTGCTCTCTCTTTTCCCCTTCTTGCCTCTTTCCTGGAAACCCGCAGCAGAGAGAGAGAGAGAGAGAGAGAGAGAGAGAGAGAGAGAGAGAGAGAGAGAGAGAGGCAGATGACAGGGGCAGGAAGAGAGGCGCTTGTGTGCCGTGGCTTAAACGCTACCTTTTCGGGTGCCTCTGTGGGACGCGCCTCACACCGGGAGCCTGATCCTCCTCCCTGCCCCGCCACCGCCTCCGCCGTCATCTCTGTTCAATCTGTCTGTGTGTGTGTGTGTGTGTGTGTGTGTGCTTGTGTGTGTGATGCTGGATGCTGAGGCATTGGTGGCTGAAAATGGTTTCAATTAGTGGAAGCGAGAGTGACAGGCGACGGCAGGGAAATCCCATCAATGGAGAACAATGGAGGCTGGGAGAGAGAGTCTCCCGCGTTCATTATCCGACCCTCTCACATCTGCCTCTCTCTAAAGAAGAGAGCGAGGAGAGATGGAGGGAGAAAGAGGGACAGGGAGATGAAAAACACAGAGAGCTGGAGGAGAGAGAGAGAGAGAGAGAGAAAGAGGGAGTGAATGCTCCCTTTTTTGGGGAGGAAAATGATACGCTTTTTTTGTCACTGGCGTGTTTAGGCCTCTGCTCTGCTCTCCCTCCTTTCTCCTTTAGCCCCCCCCCCCCCCAACACCCACATCTTCTTCTTCTTCTTCTTTTCTCTCGCTGTCTCGCTCCAAGCCAAAGGCATTTGAAGGCGACATGAAACTTGCAGGTTTTTGTAGCATCTGACATTTGAGACTGTTTTAGTTATTTTTCCATTAGATGAGAGTTTTGTGTGCCTCCGCCTGTGTCTCTCTCTCTGTGTGTGTGTGTGTGTGTGTGTGTGTGTGTGTGTGTGTGTGTGTGTGTGTCCTTCCTTCAGAGATTTACATATTTCCCTGATGTCACAATGAACTCTGAGAGATGATTGGCTCCCTTTGTTTGCAGATCCAACACTCACAAGCTCAAGGCAACATCACTGTTCTCGGTGACGGCTGAATCCACTGCAGTCGATGCTTTAGTCCTAATCGCAACGCTTTCCCTGATGTCAAACATCACTGTGACTTATTGTGACTTCTTTGAAAAAATATTTGCAACCAAAAAGATTTCGAAAAAGCGGGAGGCAAGATAGCACAGAGAAAAAAAAATGGGCCTGCCATTTTATTTAGCAAACAGAATGGGGAAATATCCTTCAGTGTTGATTTGTCCCACCCAAATATGTCACATCTTGATTTTTTTCCTGTCTACAAATTCTGTTGTGCATACCCATTTCTTGTGACTTATTTTATATACTGTATGAGTGACTGAAAAACAAGACTTCTGTACTTTTGCATAGGCATGCCTGTAGGTCTCACTTAGGTGTGTTTGAGCATGTGTGTTTGTGTGTGCGTGTACAGTAGTATGTGTGTGTACGTGCACATGTGTGTTTGCCAGTGTGGCTTTGTCAGGGGCCTGGTGTAAGCCTGAGGAGTGAGAAGGCAGCAGACACACACAGTGTGTAACGTGTTTACCGAGCCTCCCTGTCAATCATCCCCTCCCTGCACACACTACATGCCACACAGGTCCCCCACTGCGCCTCTCACACGCTCTCTCTATGATGGAAAACTACCAGACAAGAGTGTTTATCATGGCTACAGTTTGCCCCTGCGATCAATAAAAACCATGCCAGCCGTGTATATGCGCCAGCTCGATGCATTAAATGTCACTTCTCAGAAGAAATCATATTCTGAAGAAAGCATTTGGAAACATCGCCATTCATCACCTTATGACACACACGTGCACCCGTCAGTGTAAAACTGACAACAATGTATAATAACAGTATGATAATAGATATAAAAGACATGTTTTAGCTAATTATTAAACATTATAACAAATATATTGACAAATGTTGGAGGCAAATATGTGTCTTACTCTATGAAAACCCTGTTTTGTGATGTAAGATTAAATGCATAATACTGCATGTGCATCAGTACTCTCACAACAGTAAAAGTAAATTTCATCAACACTTCAGGCAACAGTAGGCCTACAGATTGGTAATAGATGTATAGTTTCATGGTAAAGTGTTTGTGCTCTTTTTACCCTGTGTAATGTTAATTTTTAGTCCCAGCTAAATTTACATTCATTTAAAATCAAACATCACAGTTGGTGCGCAGCACCTGTTAAAATGCCTTTGTCAGTATCAACCCCTGCTCCATATCCAAACCACCAATGAGAGCATCTCTCGGATGGAAACTTTCCTTTAGACACTTCCCACCTGAAGAATTAAAGTAAGACCATTTTGAATTGTCAAGGTGTAGCCCCGAATATAAAGTAGTCTGACAAAGCCTACTGTTTTTGAGACACAGTTAAACACTGTTCCCTCGTTATAAGGTCTATAGTGATGATGTCGCATGTAAGGCAGATATAGGCTGCTACTCAGAGATCACGCTAATCTAGCCAACAATACGCACAGCTTCACGCAGACAGTTTCAAGCGCAGGGGAAAGAGAATCTTTTATGACTGTTGACTAATATATTGAAGAAAGATTTATGATCATGGATAGAAGGAACATTCTGAAAAGGAAAGGATTTAAGCAACGAGGAGCAGTGATAGCAGCGGAAGACTAATGTTGCGGTATCAGCAGATGAGAAGGACCTCAGAGTGCCACTGACGTAACTGCCTCGCAAGCTAACAGGTAAAAGGAGAAAGCTAAATCTAGCTAGCTAGTTGAGCACAGCTAATCTATGCTTTTGTATGACGGCACACCATTCATGAAAACAAGGATATATCCCTGGCAGACCTTTTACAAAATATGACACCTGTTACACACCAGTGTGTGCGATATGGCACAGGTTGAGAACCAGTGACTCAACTGAACTTACTGTCAGCCAATGCGCTGCGTTTTAGCTGGAAATCTCGTTGGATAGGCAATATCTCGATTTTTGTGAATGGTTGAGTGCTTTTCTTCTAGTTTGTGGGTAACATATGGCCAAGTCAATTCCCCTTGTGAGTTAAACTGCTTTCATGCATACAATATAATAGGAGTAGGCCTAGTGTCCAAGAACGACGGATCATGCGCGTGTGTTTTAGGCATAGTGCAGGTCCTATTCTGTGACTGAAAGTGCACAGAAGTTTTGCCTTTACGGACTCCCGCAAACTGTATTGGCGTTTTTGTGTGCGTGTGGTCCGCTATTGATTTCCCAAGGTGCTGGAATGCATACATTACTACTTCTCTAAACACATATGGCATTATTCATATGCTATGTTTTTGCATAAGGTTTAGTTGGGGCGTTGGTATCGGCATTTAGTTTGAGCAGCCATTTATGGAAACATAAATTGGTACCTATGATTGTCCTCAGATCGCTCTTCCTCCTCAAGTCCTGATGGCAGGCACGGGGCACCGCTTTTTATATCGGACCACAGCACAGCACTGTCCCCACTATCCCCTCCCCACTTTAGGAGCCATGGCATGTGAAGTGGCCCCGAATGGCCGGCTGGGGACATTAGCGCTCAGCTTACCCTTCACATGAAGCCGAGGATGAAAAATTGCAGCGGGTTCAAACTCTGCCACATGCTCGACTTGGCCTTTATGTCGGCGGGCAGGGGGGCGGGGGTGTGTAGGGAGCTGGGCCACGTTGGCACACTGGCGTTGGGGGATGGAGCCCGATTGGTCCGGGGCACTGGCACAGGTCGCTGGGAGATTAACCGGGCCACAGTGCCAAGGCCCTGGCAAGAGGAAGGGATCTCCCCAGACAGACAGCCTCAGGGCTGGGTCCCCAAGCCCCTGACCGCTGGCCCGCCACCTCCTTCAGTTTGTGCCGAGAGAGAGGGTCACTGGCTGAGTCATCTGACTGCACACACATTTACAGACCCCTCTCTAGAGTCAAGAGCGCTTTGTTGGAGCACATATACACTGAACATGCTAAATGGGGAATGCATGGGATACAGTATGTCTTCCAAAGTTCATTTGCACACTAGTGTATTTCAAATTGCATGCTAGGTACCCTATCTCAAACTCTCTCATTAACATGGAAAAGGCATGTTCTTCGGCAGCAGAGTTGTCCTACCTACTTTTA
The DNA here is from genome assembly GCF_963854185.1 of Sardina pilchardus. Lineage (NCBI taxonomy): Eukaryota > Metazoa > Chordata > Actinopteri > Clupeiformes > Clupeidae > Sardina > Sardina pilchardus. The sequence goes on from NC_085008.1 coordinate 4,939,363, forward strand.
AAAAAGAAATAAAGTTTCCATAAGTAATTTCGACACAGCCAAGAACTGCTCTCACCTATAAAATAAAGTAGACAGAACATGACACTGCAAGACGAAGACCTGCTCTGGTCTGGCGGCAGAATGGGGGGGGCTATTGTGACTGTGAGTGAATGTGTGTGTGTGTGTGTGTGTGTGTGTGTGTGTGTGTGTGTGTGTGTGGCGGAGGGCGGCTGTGTGTGTGGTGAGGAGAGAGATGTTACATCTGATGGTGCCCATTCCAGCGTGAGTCAATTTGCATCTCTTTTCCTGGCTCTCCGCGCTTGCCCGTTTTGCCTTGGCTGGACTTTTGGGGGCTCGTGGGCTTGTGTGAGCCAGGCGGACGAGCTGAATATTTCATCTGGGACAGTTGGGCGGGAGGGTCCGCGACAACAAACAGCACTTACCGCCGTGTCAGCGTCAGATTCTCCCCCAGAGCTTTGCTCTCCGCACACCCAGACTGAATGACAGTACAAAAAGAATGGAGAGAATAGAGAGAGAAAAGAAAGAAAGAGAGAATCAACAAAAAAGAGGTGTCCTTCAGACTACAGACTCTGAATATCTTGTTATTGTTCTCTCCCATGAAGGATTTACCATGTTAAAGCATTCCACTACCTTCTATTACAACGGCAGATGCCCTCATGTAAAATATATCCCCTGTCTCCAAACCATTGTAACTTTCTCAAGATATAGAGCAGATATTTAACAGGCCCATTGGGTCTTTGGGGGAAGGTTCAACTAACATAAAAGAAAGAAAGAAAAGAGACATTTTGAAATATTTAACTGCTCACACTTGCAAAGGTATAAAAGATGGCCTTCTCAGAATCATACATAGTCGTCCCCCCCCCCCTCTCTCTCTCTCTTGGTCTCTCTATTTCTACTTTTCTCTCTTTCTCTTTGTCCCTCTCTGTCTCTCTCGCTCTCTCTTCCCTCTCTCTCTCTCAACCCTATGCTACTACTGGCACTGGAGAGTTAATTAGTTCTGTCTCATCATAATTGGGCTCAGATCAGCTTGAAAAAACACCATTCCGGAGAAAGGAAACAAAAACGCTGCGCAGAGGGGGAGTTTTGTCGCTGGAGTGTTTTCTGCCACTGGGCACAAGTTGCAGCGCTAAGTGTACACACACAGACACACGCACACTCACATATACACACACACACACAGGCACACACACACACACACACACACACACACACACACACACACACACACACACACACACAGAGAGAGAGACACACACCTGCTCTCACACACATACACACTCTCAAAGCCTTATGTATTTTTCATCCCCCTCCGAAACAGTAATGGGAGCAAGCAGAAGTTCAGTGTTTGCGAGCCGTCTAAATTAATTAGGCGCACTATCCATAATTGAGAGGCAAACGCACGGAAAATCGGCGCGCTTGGCTTCGCAGTTCAGTGACAAAGCATTTGAGAGCAGCAGGTGACTTTTCATGGTGTCCCTCTCTGGAGCAGGGGCCGCATCACAGGTGGATTTCTGCAACAGAGTGCACTGCAGTGACTGTGTGTGTGGCAGGAGGTTTGATTGGAAATGTCGTGCCTCAGATAGAGGGCCCGGAATTAGTGACAACGAGGGAAATGAAAGAGCTTGCGAATCGCTTGTTTGTCAGTGTTTTCTCGCTTTCAAAAGATTTGATCTGATAAAGAGACCACGACGTCTCCTTCATTCATTCAATGCCTGGACTACAGCGTGGATGCTGCCTAAGAATGTGTGTGTAAACATCGTGTGCTTGTGTCTTATGACAATAATTCAGTTGCAGTATTTTACTAGATAGCCATTTAATGTGGAATTGTATTGTATTGTAGGACTGCATTATGCTGATGACATTGGAAGCTTCCTGATAATGTTTTGCTCTGCTCTATATCAGTCCAAGTCCAAGTTGTGAGAATTCTGTTGAACCTTATTTAACATAAATATATTTAATTTGACATAGTTTTACATTATATTACAGAAATACAACCAGCACTATAGACTAGACCAACTGCCTTTCACTAAATACCATCTGCCATACCTTTGGTAAGCTGCCTAAGCACTATCGCATGTACTACAGCCATCATCTGCTACTAAATGTTGCCCATTCTAATGGTGCAGAACTGATGGCTAATAGCCTTGTCGGTTGTCTGTTGGTTTACAGTAATTCCCACAATGTCACTAATGTAATTTATTAGTCAAGTGGCCGGTTAATCCCGGGGTCAGAATGGAGCGGGTCCAAATCTGCCCTCCCTGGGACAGTGATCCTCTGGTAAGCCCGAGCCAGGGATTGATATGTATCATGTCTTTGTGTTAAGACTCAGCAGATGAAAGGGAAGAGGGCTACCCCTCTTTAAGAGGGACAGGACAATACGGCTGAGAAATAGGGCTCTATGGATGGATGGATGGGTGGATAGATAGATGGTGGTGGTGGTAAGGTGGGGTGGGGTGGTGGTTGGTGGGGGGCAGGATGGGGGGTGATTTCTTGGCCACTAAGTCTCAGTGCATCCAGATGGGATGTTTTGTTTGAAGGGGCTCTCTCACTTTGTCACACACAATGACAAGTTTGTGTCCATGCCCCCCACCTCCTCACACACACACACACACACACACACACACACACACACACACACAGACACAGACTAACACAAACACACACATCACCACCATCTCCTGCCATCCCCATCCCTCCTCCCCGCAAGCCTCCAGCCCTTCTCCACATTGTCAGGCTGTTAAGGAGATTGGCTTGGCATTTATTGCATCTGTAACTCTGTCATCTCAGCGTATGAGTGTGTCTGTGTCAGTCAGCCAGCACTTACACACAGACACACACACACACTCACACACACAGACACACACACTCACACACACAGACACACACACACACACACACACACACACACACACATACACACACACACGCGGCGCTCCTCTACTGGGGCCAACTCACCCATCTGGGCGCTCTGATCAAAGGATAATGCACAGGCTGGTGCTGGGGAAGCGCGGCGGGTTTGACAGTGGAGAAGAAGAGGGCCTGCATAATTGACGCGGCCCCTCAAAGCAGCCCTTCCCTGCCATGCCAGCGATAGGGGAGACATACACACTCACACACACGCACGCACACACACTCACACTCACACACACACACACACACACCGTCGTGCGCCGCTCACCTGAGGATGGGGAGCAGCAGACGCACACAAGGCCTCTGCATGCATAAACACACACAGCCTATTCCCCGAGTGCAGGTTATAGGATTCCAATCCAAAACAACTAGTGATACTTTTCCAAAGAAGTGACGAATGTGAACGCGTAATTGAGCCCATTGTTTGGGATGGGTAATAATGCAGTAGTCTTACTTATACCACTGCTTGGTCAAATTTCCTATTGTGATGCGCTATTTGGAACGTGCATTATTTTTCTATATACCGCACGGCTATGAAGTAGTTCGTTTTTTTTTGGGCTGATTACACTTGAATATCAATTCGCCAATGTCAATGTAACGGTAAAAACAACAACGTTGTATCTAAGACAGCGGCAATATAAACGAAAATGATAGTAGCAGTGGTATAAGCGGGATAATCAACTCCGCGCCCTGTGCGTTTATAGGAAAATAATGCACTTATCGAAGTGTAAAGTCCCCTCCGCCTGCGGCGTCGGGTCCTTATTACCACTTCGAACGTGCATTATTTTCCTATAAACGCACGGCGCGTCGTTGATTATCCCTTACATATGCACCTCATAGGACTATAAAATGACACGATGCAAACCGTATGTTAGAAACCTGTAATATGTGCCTAGGTACGTGTTCATTACATGCCTGTATTGTACTAAACAATATTCTCTGCAATTGAAAAGCAAAAGCAAAAAGAGAGAAGACATATTTCTTTATAGTCCCTTCAGTTTTCAAAATGGCAACACTACTGTACATCTTATAAACAAATGCTTGTGCCCTTTGTGAATCGTGATATAGATAGAGCACTTTGTTAGAGAGCAAGAGGCAGAGCCAGGCTAGTTAGATAGGGAGCGGATGGCAATATGGCAGAGTCAGCATTGCTAACCATAACAAATACACATCTTCATTTCATAGACAAAACATTCAAACAAGAAAAGTAGTAGCGATACTAACAAACAAATAAAGGCACCAAAGGCAAATACATTGTTCACTTACTGGCAGCAGGGTTGGGGAACATGTTAATAAATCAGGTTGTTCATCAGACAAGGCAGGAAATAAAGCAATCCTATTATGGTCAATGCTGATTGGCTAAAATCTGGACCAGTGGTACAAAACTTAGCCTGAAGTCTACACCAAGTGGGATGCAAAAACTGGAAAGACTTTGCAATGGTGGCAAGACCTTATGCACAAAGTGCATTTGGGTCTGCTCATATCAGGCGTCTGTCCAAGTGCTTTTACCCCTCTGCCTGTGTCTGTCTTGAATGTTGTCCACTCGGGCTCAGTGGCGGGTATGTGTGCCCTGCTGGCCTGCATGGCTAGAGTTGGCGATACGGTCAGAAGGCCTCGGAGAGAGAGAGAGAGAGAGATAGAGAGAAAGATGGTGACAGAGACAGAGAGAGAGAGAGAGAGAGAGAGAGAGAGAGAGAGAGAGAGAGAGAGAGATCACAGCTTTGCGTGGGCCGCTCCAGTGTGTGGAGAGGAGCCGGCGCTGCCAAGCAGGAGGATCTATCAGAGGTCTTCTGCTCCATTGGCCTTTGATTCGGCTCCCTGGGCCTGGGCCAAGTGCCAGCAGACCACAGCAAGGGAGGGAGGGAGGAAGGGAGAGAGAGAGAGAGAGAGAGAGGGCGAGGGGGTGACGGGGGGAGAGCAGGCCTCATGCTCATCACTGACACAGTGCCTCTACTGCTTAATAAGGCTAATGTGCATGACTCAGACCAGACACTGACACTCAGTGTCATTTACGCCTGGCTGTACAGTTTCTTAAATTGTTTATGCTGAGCAAAACAGGCATCATGGTTGTCGCAGAAACATTCAGATTTGTTTTCATAGATTTTTTTTGAGAGGAGCCCCCCAGAATACTATAGATTGTCTGTAGATTATTGTCTGTCATAGGGCCCACATTTTCCAGCAGCGCCTCTGCTTAACATTAGTATGATCTTTTATATCTCACTCTGAGGAAAATGTGTGGCACTTTGAATTGAGTAGTGCTGCACACTATTTCTGTATGTCATTGGAACTTACCACTCTCTTTGTGTGAGAGTATTGAGTCTCACACAGTGGCCAGCTGTTTGGCTGGCTCAGGCTGGCGAGGACTCTTGTACTTGTCTCTCCCATGGAAAGCAGCATGGGCAGTGATGGGTGCCAGTGATCTCACATATAGGTCTCACCCGCTGTTGCTGCCGCTGTTCAGGATATTAAGGTGTCACTGTCACCCCTTCGCCCATCACCATCACAGAGGTTGCCCTCTAAACGAACACTCCCACCCCCAATGCATTCGACATTCAACCCACAAAGCGCTGTGGGTATTCTACGCCACAGCCTGGCAGACCATTTGAATGGGGCATTTTTCCAGGTTCTTGCAAACCCACACGGAACGTCGGAGCAATATTAACATATCCCAGTATGGCGGAAATAACGGCTGACACTGTGGCAGATTAGGCCAGTGGCTGGCTAACTAAAATGGCCCCCGAAGGGATCTTGGTTGAAGTCCAGAGTGAGCAGTCAGCCCATGATGGATGGAAGCCTGACTCCTCGGAAGTTTAAACACAGCCACTGGGCCCTTGAGTAAGGCCCTTATAACCCCTAGAATGCTCCAGGGGCTTTCACCCTCTTCTCTCTTTCCCTCACCACAGTTCTCTCTCTCTCTCTGTCTCTATTTTTTCTCTTGCTCGCCCTGTTTCTACAGCTCTCCGTTTGACTCTGACTATATCACAGTGGAACTCAATTGGCTAGCCTACTCGCATTCAGAAATGCTAGAAAACTAGCAGTAGCCTACAGTATGTTTTGTGTTTGAGGGTGGGATTTCCTGCTTGAAATATGTTCATGGACAAAAATGAATTGCATGTGTTTGCCTCTTCACGCTTAAAGCTTGTATTTTAACAAAAAAAAATGTGTCCCACTGAATGTTACAGTAGGTGAAACGGTTTTCCACGGTGGCATCTGCTAGCGCTTGTTTGTTGCTTGGTTAAATGTCGCTTGATTGGAGGTGAAAGAGCGTGCCAGTGCACTCAGAAACAGTCTGCTCTGGCCAGGCACAGAGGAGCCGCAAACCCTCTCATGCAGCCTGCTTTTAATTATCACAACAGTTGGTGGAATATTTTCCCAGCCAGTGACCCCGTTTGCTTTTTAGTGAAATCAGGCTAATATGCAGATCTGTACATGACGCTTGAAATCAGATTCCATGACCCAGTGAAGCGTGTGTTTTTTTTTTCCTCCTTTTTTTCCTGTAGGCTTTACCAGGTTGAGTTAATGCCTAATGCATACAGGCTTCTGGTGAAGTCATGGCTAATCGTTGCCCGTTTAGCTTGCCCTAATCGCCCATTAAAAACAAACAAGATTCCCCATTAGTAATGGCTCACTGTAATGATGTCCAAGTATATTCACATAATGCTGCGCTAAAGAATGAATATAGTGGAGAGGGAAATAATTGTATTTCAGTAATAATGTGTGAAGTCACTGAGCGGCATGTCTCTGTTGTGACCATCTGTCAAGCTGTGTCTGTAATATGCGTTTAGAAATGTCAAAGACTCATCCATCTTACTCAGCACCGAGATTTCCATTGTTACACACAGTATGTTGTCAGTTTTGATCTCTAAATGGTGAGATTTTGTTGCCTCAGACAAAACAGTGCTGTTTTGAATAGGACATGATGCTTGTTTGAAGGCCTTTCTTACATCACAGTGTATTTGCTGGGTGAGCTGAGGTCTGGAGATATATTACTTTGAGCTGTTTGTAAGTCAGGGAAGAGATGTTGTTTTTGGCATCAGCGACTCTCAGCATCCCTCCCACCCCACCACCACCCCCAGATAAACCGCCGAGGTCTTTTGTCTCCGAGATAAGGGGCAATGGGGGGCCTGCTTGGCTAAAGTATCAGAGATCACCCTCTCACCACACTTCAAAGCCAGATCCCCCGGCTAAGAGAGTAGGGTTTGGAGGGTCTCGTCATTATCTGATAGCTGCGCAGATTAGGATTGTGACACCGAGATTACAGCCATGGAGGAGGTGCAAGTGTCATTCTACACTAATTACACACTAATGCAGCTACGTTGAGCTCCGCCTGCTCTATGCACATTAATGATTAGGCGCGACGTAGCTGTGCTGTTGACACGGGATACCTGCAGTGTGACAAGAGCAGTGCGCGCGGCCCAGATGAGCTCGGCCGGTGAATAAATTGCCAGGACAAAATGTTCTATTTAATGGTATTAAAGACTTAATGCATATGAATCGCTTTCATGAGTAAAGATCTCCTCATGTAGCTATAACTGTAGAGAAAGGGTTCTTGGAGCCAAAAATAATATGCCCAAAGCAACTTTAGCAGGAAGAGGAAGTCTCTGTGTTTTAATTCAGGTGCCATGATACAGCTATTGCAGTTAAAGCAGCACTAAAGAGTTTTTTTTTTCTTACTGTATCTTAAATTAATGTTTCCAAAATCATTTTGATGGCACGTTCAAAATGGTTTCGTTTCTTCCTTGGGTCATTTCAGACCTTCCCTGAAAATTCAATCAAATTTAATCCATCCATAGCTTTTTGAGTTTCCTTGTGAACAGACGAGCAAACAGACAGACAGACAACCCCCAATGAAAACATAACCTCCTTGGCGGAGGAAAGGAGCTGCTATGCTATATAGACTGTCGAGTATACAAATAGATACAGTAGGCTCAGACAGACAGAGCTCCCTTTCATCATGCTTTTGTCTATGCATTCCCTCTATAGTTTGTAAAGAAGACACACATTTATTATATTACTGTAACAAGGACATTTATATCATTGTGCTTCTCAACTATAGGGGGGGCTCGAGAGCAAATCTTTCTTAGAGTTTGTGCAAAAATAACAGAATGAGAATATGCCCTTAGTGCATCTTTACTGCAACCACACTCAGAGGCTATGAGATCAAAAGCGTGTCTGTCTTAAACCTGGTTCTGTCCCCTTGGTCAGTGCGTCTAGAGCAAGATGAAAGTCCTGATGATGTAGGTCTAAAACATGTCAGACACACATTTACAATTTGCAACACTGGACCCATGATCACATGACCATTCATACAAATCATATGAACATTCTCACCATTCATGGCCTGTATTCCAGCCCAAATTGACAGGAGTCGCTCCATTGAGAAGCGTTTGGGCGGGTTTTACACGATGATTGAGAGATGAGCAATAGGTTAGACCTTTTACACAATTGCCAGTAACTACAGCTGCTACCAAAGACAGCAAGGGCAGAAACGCTTGTATTACATTCTCCATGTTGCGCTCACCGCTGGGAAGGTACAGTAGCAGTGGATGTGGAAGTGAGTCATGGAGAGCGCTAGTCTACTGTAGATGAGAGGTGCAAACGTGTCAAAAGAGGTTTGGATTCAAACCAAAATGGAATAATGTGAATGTAGTCTCAGCCTTTTAGGAAGTTGTTGAGTAAGAAAGAGTCTTCTTCAAAAGAGGACTCAAACTGTGAATCATTTCCATATTTGTGTATCAAACTTGTCTTACCATCATAAAAAGATCAAATGATGATAAATTAAGTAAAAAAGTGATGAAGACTAAGTGACCGTCTGACTTGGCTTTTTAATCATGAATTACTGATTGCACAATACTGCAGAATAAATCAGAATTATTCTGATAAACCCAGTTCGATTAGTATCATTGATGTCTATCATTAAAAACATTGTTGGTTTTACTTTTCATTAGTTATACGTATTATAAACAAATTTAAAATCCATAAAAGTCTTAAAAGTCTCGAATGGCACACAGGTGCGAGGTGTAACTAGACGAGTGTATTGTAAGTATCTGATGACCTTTGACCCGGGACCTCATTTAATCACAGTGCTGCATTTAACAGGTGAGATGGACTGACCCTTTCCGCTTCCTCTTGTTCTCACACTGCTGGCAGTTGAAGAATAGAACAGGTCAGGTTTCTATAGGAATAAAAGAGAGAAAGAGAAACATTGGGTGAGGTGGGAGGGAGCGAAGGAGTGAGAGAGAAAGGGAGCAAAAACTCACGATGAATATTTAAGCAGCCAAGTGGGGCCAAGGCCTCAGGTAGGACACAGCTCCAGATAACTCCCACTTAGCAGCACCATTACCTTAACAAGCACCATTTGTATTTACTGCAAGGCTGGGTGCTTAGGTGCTATCTAAATCCAAACAGTGCGGGGAGAGAGGGAGGCACAGGGAGAAAAGAGGAAGAGAGAAGGAGAGGGAGAGACATAAGGGGAAAAGGTTCAGGTTGATATGTCAAGAAAAAGCGAGGTGAAGTGCTGACATGCTGATGTCTTAGCAGATAACGCTTAAATCATTTTTCTCCCGCGATGTGGAGGGAGAAGGGTGGAAAAACCCCCTGAAAACTTCAGTCGTGAGGGTTCAAAGCGATATAGCCATAATACAAATTTTTGGAGTAAGTAGTGGTGTTTGAAGTTATTTTATGGGATTTTGCTGTAAGGCCCAGAATTGATTTGCAGAAGGGATAAAAGGAAGATACTTTATCTTCGGAGCTTTGTCGGAAAAAGCTTAGCATCCATTGGTAGTTCCGCCAATATGCCTGCAGGGCACAGTCGGGAAGGAAGGTAGTGGTGATGGTAGGGGGGTGGGGTGGGGGGTGGGGGGGTTGCTGGCATTGACATTATACACCAGAATGAATTGTGCTGAGTTTACACCGCCTGCTGCTTACGCACTGCTCTTTCATAATCTTTCATGAACCACACTATGTTTTATTTAATGTCTCAGGTCAGAGTGAAACTTGAGAAGGGAAAAAAAACAGATTAATAATGAAAGACAACGTACTGGGGAGGGAACGAGAGGAAGGTGGAGAGGTTGCAAGTGTGAAAAGAAGAGAGACAGAAGGAGAGAAAGAGAGAGAGAGTGAGAAACTTGGTTTGAGGCTTCACTGCAAACAGGTCAGGAGGACCTTTTGAAGTCTGCACATTCGGTGCAGTCAATAGTTTAAAAACTCATGTTATGTTTGAATGTGAGGCTAGCTGAATTTTTTTCTTTTCATTTTTCTTTTTCTCTCTCTCCCTCTCTCTCTCGTCCCTACCTGACAAATGCCAACAGCTCATCCCCTTACAGTGCCCACTCCCTCCCAGCTGCAGTCGAAAAGGCCACTCGAACAGATGGAAAAGAAGGGAGTGAGATAGAGAGAGGAGAGAGTGAACACTTGACTTGTTTTTAAGGCTTCTTAAAAACTTGCCTGGCCAGAGTCCAAATCTGGATCAAAACTCAACAATTGTATACAAACTGAATTTTCAAAGTAACCTTTTTTTTCTTTCTTTATTTATTTTTTGTATTTTTTTTGTATTTTTACTTTTTTATCTCACACTGTGATACACTCCTTGATTGAAAAACTGGCGTCTCTCTTTGTATGTGAACGGGTCCTTTGACTCCCATAGCCTTGGCCCAATGATCTGCTTGTACAAACACAGGGGCAAGTAGGGGGCACTGGGGGATAGATCTGGAGCATTCCCTGTTGACTCCTCATTTGCAGTTTGTTAAATGGGGCACAGGTCGCCGCAAGGCTCTTAATTGCTTAATTGCACTCGTTATTTGGACTGGAGTCAGGACTACCTGACACTGCAGGCACAGTGTGTTGCTAATTGAAAAGGTGTTTTTTCTGTGTAAAAAAGAAAAGAAAAATGAATGGCAGCATCCCCTTGGGGACTGATTTTGCCTGGCCTTCTCTGATGTTCGAGATGGTGTGTGTGTGTGTGTGTGTGTGTGTGTGTGTGTGTGTGTGTGTGTGTGTGTGTGTGTGTGTGTGTGTATGAATTTCCCCTCCCTACAACACTTTCTCTCTTTCTTTCTCTTTCTCCCTCATTCTTCACTCCTCTATTCTGGTATACACACGCTCAAACCCGCTCGCACACTTGCACACACACACACACGCACACACACACACACACACATACACATCTCTCCAGGACATAGCAGGCCAGGGCTACCAGATGAAAGAGACCACATTCTCTCAGCCTCAGAACCTTCAGAAGAAGGTCCAGGGATCGGTGTGACTTATTTATGACTCTGGCGATGTGCCTCCTTCACACCTCCACCAGCCTTTCCCCTCCAGTAACCTGCATCTCCCCCCACCCACCCCATCTGCCCACCTCCCCATCTTGCTAAGGAGGGCTGGGGTGAGGTGGAAGGGAGTGTGGGGAAGGGGGGAGGAGGGGGATGGCAAGGTGGCTCAGTGGCTTTCATATAGCATGGCTTATGCTCGTCCTATTTAAAAAATAAACAGGAGACTGGTGTCGGCTGCTAATAATTCATGGCTGGGGAAAGGGAGAGAAAGAGATGTTTATGTGAGAGGAAATGAGATGCTTTTAACACCTGCTCCTCCAAGGGAACAGCTCCCCTCCTGGTGCCAGCGTGTCACTGCAGGAGTGAGCAGGTGGAGGCGCCCCTGGTTCAGCCACTCAAGACTGCCAAACGGAGACCAGATATGATTTTGAGGTGATCTTGATGATTGAGATGACTTTTCTTATTATATGATATGGTATGGTGTGGTATGGAGTCAGCCAAGAGTTTAATTTGCCAGGAGTCAATACAACAGTGAGTTTAAACAGCATTGTAGAGGTCTGGTTTCTAACCAGGGAAGTAAAAATCTGAAAACAACAATAGTAGCACAGCTGGCATTGGCAAAAAAGCTAACATTTGGCCTCTTGGTGATATTGTTGGTGATGTAGTGTTGTGAAACCTTGTCCCTCATTTCCATGGTGTGTTTTTTCCTGCCTCACAGACCTTCATAGTGAATAACCTGGGTGGTAAGTGGGAATGACAGGCTAGGTATCTATCATTGTGTATCTATGATCACATGACCACATACAGCATCAAGCATGTAGCATCAACATTAATATGAAGATCATACCAAAAGTAGTTACTTATAAAAACATACCCCAAAAAGTGTCAAATGGCTACATGTACATAGTGATGTGTCAGTTGAAAACAAGGCCTTTTTCTCCTTCTTAAAGGGATAGTTCGGATTTTAAGACACGAAGTTGTATGGGTTCCCTGTCAGCAACGTAGTGCATCAGCACTGACTTACCCCCGACAGCGTCCTGTGAGCCGAGATCCAGCCGGTTTTAGATCGTTTTTGATGCTGAAGAAAGTAGTCCGGCAAGTTTCTGGGGTCACGAAAGTAAAGTGTTTTTCTTCTCAAAACCATATGCGTTCAACAGAGTGATATATTTGCACCACAAAAACGTTGTCCAGGAAAAATTCAAACCTCGTTATCACTTACTTATTTTTCGCGATTCCTATCACTGCGCGCCACTGACAGCTGGACAACGTTTTTGTGGTGCAAATATATCACTCTGTTGAACGCATATGGTTTTGAGAAGAAAAACACTTTACTTTCGTGACCCCAGAAACTTGCTGAAGAAAATAGTCCGGCATCAAAAACGATCAAAAACCGGCTGGATCTCGGCTCACAGGACGCTGTCGGGGGTAAGTCAGTGCTGATGCACTACGTTGCTGACGGGGAACCCATACAACTTCGTGTCTTAAAATCCGAACTATCCCTTTAAGAGTTAGAATCACATAGAGGTTACAAAAGGTACATGTACAGTATGTCTAGTGATATGATCGTGTAACCAAAGGTAATTAGGATCAACACCTATCCTGTGCTCCAGTTGTGTAAAAGCTGTTTGTCATCAGAGGCTGATAAGATTTCTCTTTGACTCTAAAAACGTTTCTGTACATTTAATTTAACATTCTAATAATTACGTGTGAAGTCATTTAGATTAAACAATTAGTCTTCCACAAAAGGTCTGACAAGAGAAAAGCTTCACATTAGAAGCCCGCATGATAAAGGGCCCCATGAAAGTGGCGCGTGTGCAGCTGATGTGAGCTCAGAGGGACCCGCGGGAGCGCGGGATGGCTTCATCTGTGCTGACGGAGGCAGGCAGGGGCTTCAGGTGGAGGTCGCACTGCCTGCTCGTCTGCCACACGCATTATTTGAACAGGTAACTAATGTTGCATATAAACGACAGGGGCCATTAACATCTTTCAGCAGGCTCTTTTTCCCCCCGCAAATAGCCATTTTTGTTTCTTCGAGACCTCCTTTTTAATTGAGCATGTTAAAATGTTCATTCCATATGCTTTTTTCTCCCCCAAACACTCTCCCTGTCTCGCCTCTCTTTATTTTTCCCCCCTTCTGCTTTTGTCAGAGGCTTTTTGTTGGGGAAAAATATTACTAATGGCTTATGAATTAATAAGCAGCCAAACTGCATTTGATTTTTATACAAGGTGATTCGAAAGAGACCAGGCTCGGCTCCCTGGCATTTTATTCAGATTTTTGCATTTTCTGGATGAGTGCTTTCCCATTTGGGCGGATGGCAGGGCTGCCGGAGGATGGTCTCAGAGAGGCGGGTGGTGGTGGTGGGGGTGGATGTGTTGGCTGAGGTGACAATAATGCATCCCATAATCGCTGCTGTCTCCACTGCGGAGGCGGGCCAGGCCCGAGCCGCGCGAACCGGGGGATGCGGCTGCCGTGGTGTAATTTACTTACGCGGGCGCGCCGCCATTAATTTTCTATTATTGTGAAAAGATGATTCATGTTTTGGGGGCTGTCTGGATTATTTATTTAGGGCCCTCGGAGGGGGAAACACGCCGGCTAATGGAATATAAAGTCGCTGGGGCCGCTCCGCCGCGTCGCCTGCCCCGACATTAAATCGGAGGAGTCGCACACGTGTTAATGTGTCCTCCCCTGAGCACCGCGTCGGCGCGCACGCGTGCGCACGTCGGAAGTCCCTAATGGAGCCCCTGCCGCTGCCAGCCAGCGAGGAGCTGAGGCGGGGCGGGGTGGGCTGGTCCCCTCGGAGGGCAGGAGATGGAGGTGGCGCCCGGCCTTAACATGTAAAGTCACTTGTGTCTAAAGATGCCTGGCACTCGTCTAGCGGCTTAAATGCTCCAGTGGCCGTGCATCCGAACAGAGGTGTCGGGAGACGGCCTGTGGTGGCTGAAGCGTCTAAGGGGGTCCTGACCCTTTTTTTGGGTTTTCTTTATTTTTTATTTATTTATTTGGTTTCATTCTGCGGGCTGCGTGGCTTTGATCATGCCCACTTGGAACCACTTCCCAGTAATCCTCCTGAGATGTTTATGTACTGTACATGTTGAGTGGTGCTGGTTGGACATCCACAAATCACAGCCTCTGTAATAGTGAGTGGCATCTGGGGGAGCTGCCGGCACAAGGGGGGTTGGGGTGGACGAACGCGACTTTAATTCACCAAATTAGTCACGACACAAATGTTGCCACGGAGGTAGTGGTTTGGCCGGAATGCAGCGGGGGACAGGGACGAATTCCAAGAGGCTGAAGGTGGTCATCTGTACGTGATGGTGTCGAAACGCATCAATGAAATGTCTGATGAAATTCTGTGTAAACGTGTAAGGGGTTTCAAATATGATGACACAGCTTCGTAATTCAATTGTCGGACAATAGGAAAGTGAAAGTTGTACACACAACACGCACACACAACGCACGCGCACACACTCATACTTCAGTTTGACTGACAGTAGTGGTGAGGCCCAAACATTCACCATGAGTCAGAACATCACCAGTGGCTGGCCATTACTGCTAATGACAGTCTCCCCTCTGCATGATTACAGTTCATGTGCAATCTGTGTAATCTAATGTGGCTAAATCTATTCTTCCCTCGCTCTTTTCTTTGCTCTCTCCTTTCTCTCTGTCTCTTCATCACTCCTGAACCTGACAGACATCCAGTGAAAAATACTGCCCCTCTATCCCAACACACACACAGACAGACACACACACACACACACACACACAGGAACAGCTAGGGCAAGATTCCCCAGGCCTTTGAGCAATAGGCTCTTGCCACCACAGCAACAAATGCCCTCTCAAGTCTCTAACACGTCCCCACAGCCAGGCAAAAAAATAGATAACAGCTACATGGTGAAACAGGAGGCTGATTTTGTCAGGTGCCATCCAAGGTAGAAGTTTCTACAGAGATACATTTCCAGCCCATCAGAAAGGATCCTCCATCAAAACCACACTGGGACAGGGGGTGCCGAAGTGACAAGGCGCTAATCTGGTGGCAAGCATGTTAGCGTGCACACATTTCTCTGAGGTCCTCGCTAGCCAGGAGGGCGCGGCTATTAGTGGGTTAATTAGGCAGTAATAGAGGAGCTAGCGCAGGTTAGCAGGCAGGCTTTGGTGCGCTAGGTAGCTTCCCCGCTTCCTCTGCTAGGATGTGGCAAAAAGGAAGGGTGTTAAGATGTAATCCCCTCGGGGGCCCGGTAATGCAGAGCAGCCGTACCTTTCCGGCTAATTATTACCAGCAGACTTCACCTGCTCCTGAGTCAGAAGCAGATTAGAGATTCAGTGGCTGTCTGCTTCTGTTAGTTTGATGAAGCTTACCGAAGCTTTTGGAGCGAATGACATTTTAGGCAATACTAGACAAAGACAATCAAATGAAAGCAGCCATGCACACGAGGCTAGTTAATGCTAAGATGCGAATTTGGCCTTTCAAAATGATAGGCTGGTTAGCTCAGGTTGTTACCCTATGCCGTAATGTCTCTCTAGGTCAGGATTACAACAGGAATATAAATTCCATAGCGCTGCCCCCGTAAATACATGTGGACCCAATTCATGCATATATTAGTGCCTTGCTCACTGTGCTTCGCTCAGTGATATTGGCAGGAGATCCCTCTTTAATCTACTCAATGCATCACGTCAATATTAGATGAAGACCAAGCCTTTTCTGTGTTCACACAACTGTCTCATGTTGACCGACTTCCATACATCTGTTTGTGATTATGTGTGTGTTTATATTGGCAGGGGGTGAACGGTCTAACAGCCACAGGATCAATAAAGGTCAGAGGTCAAGGTCCAATGTGTCGTTAGTGTGGTGGCAGGGCTAATGCCCCTATGTATTCTCACACACATAGAAATGCTGCAGCCGTATGTAGCAGACAATGAGCGCAGATTGACTCTCAAATGGCTTGTCTCACCTCAAAGTAACTGGTAGCCATGCAGACAGTCATTGAGTCAATATGGCTTTATTGGTGTGCAGGTCTCCATTGACATGACCTGTATGCTCCCTTGACCTCTGCTCAAAGGGAGCTCCACTGCCAACACACGCACACACACCAGGCTCTCTATCTCTCTCTCTCCCTCCCTCTGTCTCTCTTTCTTTTAACAAAAATATTTCTATCTTGACATCTTTTCCTCTTGCTCCGTGCCCCTGTGTTTGTTATCTTGCTTGTCTGCTTGTGATTATGTTACATTCTTACCTCACTACAAGAAAGGCTTTGGAAAGAGGGGGTGAGGTGGGGGGTCTGCATTGTTGCCTACCTCTTAGTCTCTCTCTCTCTCTCTCTCTCTCTCTCTCTCTCTCTCTCCCTCTCCCTCTCTCTCTCTCTCTTTTCCCTCCTGTGTCCTGTCCGTAAACCTCACTAATCCATGAATCCGACCTTGGATTTGAACCAGCGAGTCAGAAGGGGAAAATAATTGGGTTGTTGGCTAATAATTGGATTTTCTGCTGCCTGGTCGGAATAACGCAAGGGCCAATGTCCTCCCAGGATGCGTCCGGACCTGGCTAAGCTCCGTGGTTCACAGAGCTCACACAAGACAATGCTTTCCACCTCTAAAATGATTAGCTTTTTTTTACTCTTGATATGATTACCTGCCCCCATGATTAAAAAGCGAAATCTCCATCTTTTAAGCTTTGTAATGTTCTGTAAGTGTGATCTAATTCCCCATTACGAAAACCTCCAGCCCTCCTGTCAAGTGCAGGAAGAAAATAATTAGCTATTCAACTAACTTGCAATGATGTGAAGGTTTTACGAAAGGTGAAAGGGGAGGATTGAAGGAAGGCAGTTGGGTAGAGAACAGGGGCAGTAAATGAGATTTAATTTTGATGGGATTTCTTTTGCCTCCTGTGTTGGAAGTGAGGAAAACTGACCAAGCTTGAAGATTAGACGAAAGTGGAGTGTGACTTTCAGTCTGTCCCAACCCCAAATCCTCTCAAAACCTTTCAATTGTTAGGTCATTAGTTAAGTCCTTTCAAATTAATTCATAAAAATGGTTCATGATCAATATTTTACCTGTACTACCAACCCTACATTATGATGCAAGGAATTTAGCATAAGCATGATGCTTCATTGTGTATTATACAGTACAGTGGATTTGAGTCAACAGGACTGTTCCTAAATTAAGTAGCATGAGTTAATATGATTTAAGTCATCGTCAATATCAGTGTACTACTACCACCACCGCTACTTATAATAATAATAATAATAATAATAATAATAACAATAACACTAATAATTTCATATTATTCTATAAATTATTATTATCATTATTACTATTACTGTTGTTGTTGCTACTAATAGTGGTAGTAGTAGTAGTAACTCTAGTTGATTTGTTTTAACACTTTACAACACTTGTAGTTGTACTCCACTCTGTGGAATTGAATGTATTCCTCGAGTTCTCCTCTACAAATCTGTAAGATAAAGCAATCCTGTCAAGCAGCAGCACCGAGTCACCAGGAGGTTCTCATCTTCTGCGTCTGCAGCTATCTGCAGACAGATGCACACCACATACTCGGGCTGCAGTAATTAAGGTCGGCCCATGTGACATCTCGGGGAGCCGACATGGCAACAGGAATCTGCAAACTAGACGCGGCGCACGGGAACAAGGAGAAGATGAGTGAAGAGATACGGCAGAGGCCAGATTGTGTGGATGGACGGATGATGCGCTGTCTCTGAGATGCACAAAGAGCGAAAAAAAAACCCATCAGTCTGGTTTAAAGGCAGGAGTGGAGTGCTGCCCTTTCCTCACCTTTTGCTACACTACTGAAAAGAAGCAGCCCAGGAGGCTCTCCTCACAGGTCCGGTCACCTTGCCAAGCGTCCGCCACCCAAGCCTCTAAAGCCCGGCGGCCCGCTGAGACCGGGATGGAGGAGTCCCAGCTCGGCGTTCTCCTCCCCAGGCGAGGCCCTCTCAACCAAAGCAATGGAAAACCACAGGCTTCCACTGGTATCAGTACACCACCACAGTTGGCATCAAGCCTCCCTCTCAACCATGCATGCCTGTATGCAAACGAAAAGAAGAAATCAATATGAGGTGGGCAGCTGGGTAAATTAAGCTGAGGTTGGAGGATGCGGAATGGATGGTGTTGTCTCAGCTCTCTTCACCTTGTGTTTAGTTATTAAAGGTCATCTTTCCCTTTAAACTCACTTTATTCTCTTCTTCCTTTCAACACAATTCTTTTGGTTTTCAGACTTGGCGAGAGCACCCTTTCTGTGCTGTTAAAGATGAGTGTTCTGTGCAGGGAGAAAGGAAGTTTACAGAACTCCGAGCTATTGGCAATGTTATTTCAGGATCAAAGCCACCATCTTTCTCTCTCTCTCTCTTTCTCTCTCTCTCTCTTTCGCTGTCTCCCTCTCCCTTTCTTTCTTTTTCACTCAGAATTTCATCAATTTTGCATCCATTTTTTTTAGAAATAAAGGATGAGTGATAGTGGGTGTCCGGCTGACTGCGGAGTCCCAAATATCAAGGAGTACAAATGTTCCCCCACTTTATGGGGGTCTAATTGTATGTGAAAGAGATGCAATGCGCAGCAATATGGGAGAAATTGGCCCCGACGAAAAGGCCCAGGCAATCAGCTGGAGATTGAAATGCAGACTTTTGCCGGCGAAAGGGCCCGCTTTCGCCCAGGCAATGCGCTCCCCATCAATTTATAAATCATTGCACTGTAAAGGTCAAAGCTAAAAAATCCTCACTCGCAGAGTGACTACAATTACATATCCTTTCTGTGAAAGACAGAGGGAGAAAGAGAGGGAGATGGAGTGAGAAAGAGGGGGAACAAAAGAAGGGGAAGAGAAAGGACCTTTTTCCCTGCTGTTATTTTCAGCCAAGCTCTAATCTTGTCATGAGAAATAAGGGCAAGTTAGAAGCACTTGACGGCCATTCATGTAATGAAAAAAACACGGGGCCTGAAATTGGCGTGGACTCAATTGCCATAATGTTCAAAGAGACGTGAGAGACCCTAATCATAGATGTTTACACAAACACACACACATACACACACACACGGATAGGTTTGCATACAAAGACTCAAATAAATATGGATGTCTTTTTGCAGGCTCACTCTCTCGCTCGCACGCACGCACCCTCATACAAATTTCCTCAGCATGGACAAGACCACAAATGGCCAATTGAATGCATATGGGTCTATTACCCAAAGAGAGGCCCTCTGAGGTATGTGAAATGGAGTGGAGGACGTGGAGTGCATCCTCTTCAGCAGACATGAGCGCACATACCACAGCGGGTGTGAAAGGCCAAGGAATCAGATCACAGGTTCTCTCCCGCCACAGATCTCAGATCAGAAGAACATTTCACTTCTCATCATCTTAATTCTCAACATCAAAAGACGTGATGTTGAGTCTGGGAAACGGTCACACATTATATCCTAGCAGCCTTGTTACATTGTAAGGACAATGGGCATTAGCTACAGTGTAGTAGAGCGGATCACAATGAATAATGCAAAAAGTGTACAATAGTGCACTAAGACTTTCTACTGCAATGATGATCATTAGGATGAGTTCAAATAAGCAGTATTGCCATGCTAACTAATGTATTACCTTGTACTCAATATGTAGTTGCCATGTAACAACTGTACCACAGTATCAAGTGTTACCAAAAAGTTACAATTCTGATAAAAATATTGGTGGGTCTTGGCCATCTCTTTAGATCCTGCTCGTTGCTGATGCAACATGGGGTCAGTGTGTAATGGCAGCAGTGCCCCTACTGAGACCCATGCACACCTATTGTATTGTGAGACCAGCTCCGGAAAAGAAGCTGACCAAAGACAAACAGCGGCGGCTAACCAGCAGAGACACTGTGCCCCCTTGTAAAATGGCTCCAGGGATGACCGGCACTTTTCAGGCCCAGGAGCTGCATGGAGGAGGTCAGTAATTTGCCATCTTTGTACCCTTTCTGTTGCCCAAACCAAAAAAAAGCTCCCCTCCTTAGTTCCTCTCCCTCCCTAAAGACCAATCTCCCCCCTGCCTACACCCCTCCACCCTATTACGCCCGGACTCATGCACTCCCACGGCACAAACAAATCACTGCGCCTTTTCATCTGTCTCATTCACTCTCTCAGCCGCTTGTTCTTTTTCTCGCCTCATACACGCGGCCCTGGAAAATAATTAAAAAAGGACAGAGGGCCTGAATTGTGTACAATCGGGACCCTCTGTCGCATAAGCCACCTTTATCTGGACAGAGAACTCCTTAGACACACACACACACACACACAGAGACTCTGTCTCTTTCAGTCCCAGAGTAATATGTTCTACTTTGCCTAAGTCTGAGATCAAATGCCGCCTCAGCGTGGCGAGGGCTAATTATGTTTCACTATGTAAATGGCCCTTTTCTCTCCAGCGGGCGGCTGGCTGCTGAGGCGGCTGCTCTCCTCTCTGCTCCTCCTCTGTTCACTAGTGCCTCCCTCAGGCCAAACAGGCATCCATCACTCTGTCCCCGACGCTGCCGAAATAACACGGCGCTTCCAAGAAAACTGTTGCCACTGTCACACACACACACACACCCGTCCCACATACACACACACACACACATACACCCAATAAACTCGCTCACACTCAAGTGGACAAATCACTATTCGATAGCAAAATTGTGTGGGTGGCCTCCTGCTTGTCTGTGTGGTGTGTTATCAACAGCAGAGGATCTATCAGAAGTGGGGTTGACTTTTACGAATAATTACTCTGGGAATGGAGTTGAAAGGGTGCCAATCATGTAGACGTAATCTGATTTTAATTTGTTTTCAACTCCTCCTCTTATCTCCATAATGACAGAGGCAAATGAAGTCTGACCCAAGACTTCTTTTTTAATCTCGTGTAGAATCCTGTCGTAATGTGACACACACAGTCACACATGCATAAATACAGACACACACAGACACAGACGCACACAGAGACACAAATACACACACACACACACGCACACAAACACAAACATGCACACCCACACACGCACACACTCACACAAACACATGTACACACACAGTCACAAACACACACACACGCACGCACAAGGCGCAGATTGTTGCAGTCCTCGGGCGGTATTCTCGTACAGTATTCTCTTGATATATTCACATGCAAAGCACTCCCTAAATACATTAGCAGAACATTTTAATTGCCAGTTGACAGGAGCTTTGGTCCTTAATGGAAATTGTTTTGCATTTTTTGTCCTCTCCTCTTTGTCCCCAGTAAATTGCATAAGCAGATGGTATACTTCACTCACCTTTCAGCTAAGCCTCTTTTAATGAACCTTAAATGGCTCATTTGCAAAAAAGTGAGTGAGTGTGACGGATTTTTTTCTTTATCTTTTTTCTCTTTTTTATCTCTCTTCTCTCTGTGAAGTAAAATTCTGAACACATTGCAGATAATGACCTATGTCTGGATGTCATCAGAAACTGAAAACTTGCGATGCAGTAATATACAGTATATATATATATACACTTTTTGCTGTAGGTGTGATTACATTAGAATGCTTGGCCTTTAGGCCTGTCTATTTTAACTGACCAAAAGCATATGTGTGAGAATATCACACATTTATATGTGAGCACAAATATACTTTCTTGGTATTTGCTAATACCATCACCAATTAAAAAGCCGTCTTCAGTTCAGCAGACATTAAGCATAGACAGGTGACTTTATTACACCGTGTGGCCCTGCTGCCCTAAGTTCACAATGTCTTACTATCCACTCACGCTATGCCAATGAGCCTCCCAATCCTCCCTCAGAACTCCTCATCTCTCTCTCTCTCTCTCTCTCTCTCTCTCTCTCTCTCTCTCTCTCTCCCACGGACTCGTCAGGCCACCATTGTAAAACAATTAGGCTCCTATTAACATATATTTTATTAATTGCCCTATCTGCGGCAGGGAACACAAGCCCCCCCCCCCCCCCACTCTCATCCCCTCCGCTACCTCCACCCCCGTGTAAAGCGGTCCAGCAGCCCAACAGGCATGGGGAGGGGGGGAGGGGGTGGAGGGGATGGCAGCTTTCTCACAGACAGTGACAGCTGAAGGAATCGGGTCAGACAATATGAGTGCGGACAGCTCAACAGATTTGTTTGCTATTGATAGCAGCAATCAATTAGAGCAGCCACGTCTGAGATGGCGTGATCCAGCCAGGGAATTAGTGGGGACTCGTTTTTCCCCTCTCTCTCTCTCTCTCTCTCTCTCTCTTATTTCCCCTTTTCCCCCTCTCTCTCCCCTCTTCTTCTGTTTTTTTTCTTCTCTCCCTTCATCTTCTCCAATTTTTTGGCATTTTCTCCTCTGCCTCAGTTAATTCATGCATGGATTACAAATCCCACCCCCTACATGAGAGATGAGAGGACACAGAAGAAGAGATGAAAAGATGCACAGCCGTTGTGTTTTCTTTTTCTTCTACTTCTTCCGCAACAATTGTTCTGCAATTATTCTCTCTCAGCTCTTTTTTTTTTCTAATTTCCTCCGGTGTAATTGGACCGGCCTGGCCGCTGAACTCCTCTAAATTGCATCAGTAATTATAAAGCCTAACAGTAGCGCAGCATCAATATTCTATTAGGATTAATTAAGATAGGAAGTGACAGCTGACGATTAAGCGCATCGTTTGCAGTTCAACAATGTAGAGGTCAAACGATCAGGTTTCTCCCTTTCTTAACTTTTAAAAGCAGCGAGCTGCGGCTGAATGTCACAGCACAAGAGTACTCAAATGAGCATAAAAAAAACATACAGACATATTTTTTATGTTGTGTTGATTTTGTATTATTGTGTGTGTGTGTGTGTGTTTGTTTGTGTGTAAGTATGTGTGTGTGTGTGCTTTTTCTTTCCGTGATAGAGGATGACACAAATGCTTTCATAATTGATTGGGCTTCTAATTACAAAGCACACAATTAGGGGAGATATTGATGGTGGAGGTTGCGGCTTTTTCAGCCCCCGAGCTGTACGCCCCTCGCTCTCCCCAGAGGAGATGGGTGCCCTTCTATTTTAATGATGCTCATGACTTTTAAATAATTAGCGTGTCACACAAAAGTCACAAGTGTATTCACGCCAACCTGGACATAACAAGGTCTCAGCTGTGTATGTGTGTGAGAAAGTGTATGTGTGTGTGTGTGTGTGTGTGTGTGCCTGTGATTATTTAGGTGCTGTCCTATCCAAAGCTTTGTGCAGTCCAGCGGGGTTGTCCTTGGTCACACAATTTGCTTAATTAGATGACCCACATAACCTTCAATGCCCTAAACTGATTAAAACTAATTTAGTCTCATTGCCTCTTTAATATGTGTAATGATAATCATTACTGCCATCATAATTGGCCTGAACAAATCCATACCGAAACATGTGGTGTCCACAACACGGGTCCTGGGAATAATATGACAAGCTTGTAATCAGTGGAGAAGTCTGTTTTCACAGAGACAAACTCTGGAGTATTAAACAGAGTTCATTCCAATAACTCTTCAGAGTGCGCAATGGCATGACGTGTTGGAGCACTTAAAATGTTTGTCATAAAACATTCTTCAAATGTCACTTCAAATGTGACAACATCAATCTAGCCCCCCCATGTTCATTCAGCTTTCAGAGACGCAGAGCAGGTTGTCAGCGGTCCCCATGGCAGATGACTGAAGCGGGGGCTGTATGAGGAACCGTTTCCGCTGCCCCGGTCCACGTAAACAGGCCATTAAAAGCAACGCGAGGACGCAGACAAGTGCAGCTTAGACAATGTGAAACCTTTAAGGAGGAAAAGGTCGACGGTGCCAACCTGGGAGGCTCACTGAGCTGGAAGGACAGGAGAGAGGGGCGCGTTGGCGTGGGGTGTGGGGAAGGAGGGGGAAAAAACCTCTCCCAGGAACGAGCCGGAGATGCATCTGTCATCTGAAGGAGAAGCACATGGGACGCACTCCTGAGCACAAAGTGTCCTTTTTGAAGGTAGCGTGAAAGGGGGAAAAAAACAGACAAGGAAGAAGCAAGACACTGTCCATTACGGGCAAAGGACAGAGGAGCTGGCCAAGTGATTCTTTTTGTACTATTCTATTTCAAAATGTCACAAAAGACAGTGTGACATTGCAATTGCAATCATTCCCCTAGCTATGATTAAGTGCATCAGAACTGGTCACATATAAAGGTTTTTCTTCAGAATGTCACCGCTTTTTTGATGCCACCGTGGGTGTGCAAGTCAAGTCCAGATGGTGCGGAAATAGCCAGCAGAACTGAGAGACAGGCTGACGTATTCAAGCTCTCAACACCTGATCTGAGACTTCAGGAGTGAATTGAAATAGGTGGTAAGGAGTTGACCAGCTTCCTCCTGTATCAGCAGGATCATAAGTTTAATTATAAGTGTTTGATACTAATCATCTCCTGCTGAGATACTTACCATGATCCTAATTCCCACACTGGAAATTGTAAAAAAAAAAAAAAGAAATATGTCGAACCACATACAATATCCTTTTTTTCATATTGTGAATTTTACGGTAATAGTAGATAATAGATAATAAAAAGTAACAGAAAAAAAACAATGCCAAAATGTTTCGGCCACCATTTAGGCCTTCATCAGAGCAGTTTTTTTAATATGAATTCTATATGAACTAGTATATGCATTTAACCGAGTGCCCTGGCGTTTTTTTTTTTCTTTTAAAGAGCACCTTAATTACAAATATATTTCACCATCTGAACGCCGCAGCCCCCCACACCCTATACCTCTTTTTACTTTAAAATATTATATTACTATAGTAATATTACTTTATGCACTAAGAATTAATTTTTGCATGCTTGCACTTACAGTATGTGTGTGTGTATGTATGTGGGTGTGAATTACAAACAGAAGGTGTGCGCAAATCTCACTGAACCGCACTTGCAGCCGAACACTTATAAATAGTGCTTGTTCTCTTTGGATGACAACTGTGGGCGCTCCATGAGGGAAACAGACTCAAAAGGTAAACCACAACGACAAAAACGACCCTCCGCACCGGGCTCAGCTCCTTTCTGCTGTTTTTTTTTTTGTTTTTTTTAAATGTCAAACGAAGCGTTTGTGAGAAAGTCGAAAAAAAAAAGTGGCCCCCGAATCTAATGATTTCTTATTTATCAGCTGTAAGAGATACAGGGGTGGGGGGGTCGGGGGGGTCCGGCGCATCGGAGCATATGTCTCAGCAAGAGGGGCTGGATGCCTCGCTTCCTCGGTATGTGAATGTGGTATTATGTGAGCTCGTCGGCTCTCCACTGAGAGGGGATGGAGAAGTGCTAGGGGGCATACTTACCCTCTCAGTCCCAGAGGAGCACTGTTATTATTGGTAATAAACAGCCATAAATATGGCGTGAGGAAATAGTCCAGTCACTGCAGTTGGAGGGAGGGAGGCAGAGAGAGAGAAAGAGAGAGAGAAGGAGGATGAGGGAGAGAGATATAGAGAGAAAGAGGGGAGCCTCTCTTCATATGAACCCCTCTGAGATTTGGAGGGAAGTGCGCTTTTCTTTCACAATTTCTGTCCCTGAATTCCTCTCTCTCTCTCTCCTTCCCTCTCTTCCTCCCTCCCTCCCTCCCTCCCTCCCTTCCTCTCTCTCTCTCTCTCGCTCACTTTCTCTCCATCATCTTCTCCCACTGTATCTCTGTCTCCCTCCCTCCCTTTTAAGACCAATCCAATATGGCAACGCGTCCTCCGCTAAACGCGCTAAGCACTGCAAAGCTCTCCCCAACACAAAGAGCCGGAGCATCTTTGACTTCTGACAATGAGAGCGGTTTAATCTTTAAAGGGACGGGGGATGCAGTGTGGGATGTTAAACTACTAAACTACTGTCAAGACAAATATTTCCAGCAGAGCCCACTTATATAATAGAACGAAGAGAAAGGGAGAGGGCAAAAATGGATAAAAGCAGAGTGCTGGTGGTGGTGGTGGTGGGGGGGGGTGGATGGGGAGCAGGGAGGGGTGGGGGCGGAGGGTGGAGGGGTGAGGTGGGTTGAGTGCACAGTCTAAGAGCGTCTTCTCTCCTCCACCTCGTATCCCACGGGCGGCCAGTCCAGAGTCTTCTCCTCAGCTTCCCCGGCACAAAGAGAGCATTGTTAGCAGGGCCATTACCAGCTGGCCATACCCGCACTGGACCAAACATGGCTCTGGGGAGAAGGACGATGGATTGTAGGGGAGGACATGGGGGGTTAAAAAGAGACAGAGGGAGAAGGAAATGGAGGGGAGAGAGAGAGAAAGAGAGAGAGAGAGAGAGAGAGAGAGAGAGAGGGAGTTCATCAGACCATCACCACTGACCTCTTCCTGTGGTCTGTGCAAGAATGGGCCAGGACAGTAGCTCTGAACGGACAGATTTTCCAAATGTTTTGAAATCTGTTTTGATAGAGGGGGGAGGTGTGGAAAGGGAGGGAAGCATGGGGAGGAGGGGGCAAAATGCTCTAAGAAATGGGTTTGCCCTATAAACTTTAAGTGGTATGATGCCCATTCCCCCAAGAGGATGACATTAAAGGAGGCCTTTTTCCCATTGATGGCTACACAAAAAGGGGACAGAGTGCTCACAATTAAAAATCAATTGAAGGAACAGAGATTGAATGCGGGCATGAGGGCTTGGAGAGAGCGAGAGAATGCTACACGTTAGCACCTATAGCTCGCAGGCTTTTCATTTTGGGAACATAAAGAGAATAACGGTGCAGTGTGTTCCCTCTTAAATCCTTTTATTTCCCGCTTTCTTCCTCCTATTCTTCTCTCCTTTTGTGTGAGAGTGCAAGTCCTCCTCTGTATTTGTGTGTGTGTGTGTGTGTTTGTGTGCATATGGTCTCGTGTGTGTGTATGTGTGTATATGATCTTGTGTGTGTGTGTGTGTGTGTGCTGCCGTGTGCCCCCTCTCAGAATGGATGTATTACTTATGACATCCCAGTTTTCGACCGTTCACAATTTTTACATTAGAGATAAATCTCGGCAGCTGGAGTCTTGCGGCGGAGCTAGCCAGAGCCCATCAAATATTGAAACGTTCGCAGGCTGTAGCAGGCAGGTTGAGAGAAGTTCATGCCCAAACCCGGGCCTCACATTCACAGACATCCCAATAGGAGTGTAGTACAGAAAAAAAAAGAGGGCCCTGATAAAAATTTCATTAAAATGAGACGGGGATATTGCTAGCATTCTCCCAAGCATCAGTATGAAAACTTAATCTGAGTTAATGGAAGAGATATGAAAGCCTTTCTCAATTCAAACGCGCCTTGTGCATAATTTATAAATTATTGTCAGAAAAGTGATTCCGCTCTGAGATTTACTCTTCTCTAGATGGAAGCAAGCTCCACAGAGACAGCAACAGTGGAAAGAGGGGAGAAGGAGAAGGAGAAGGAGGGGGGGGGGGGGGGTAAAAAACAAGGAGAGAAAGCTCTTTTCGACCTTTGATGCCGGCAGATTTTACAGCAGAGCTGTCGATATAATCAGTGAAACTGTTCGTTTCTCGAAAACTGCGGCAAGAGCATTCACCGCGAGTAAATATCAACAGCGGCCTTTTTTAAGGTTAGCTGCTAAAACCACTCCATCATGTGAGGAAGGGGGGGAGAGAGAGAGAGAGGGAGCGAAAAAACAGGCAAGGGAAAAGAAGAAGCCAGAGGGGTGGGAGACTGTTCCTTCAGCTTGACAGTCGCTAAAAGCTTCATTATGTTGTGCTTGCATAGGCTCACCCTTGTAATAATGAAACAGCAGATTATTTAAAAGCCTTTCCCACCCTCTCTCTCTCTTTCTTTCTCTCTCCTCCTACTCTGTGTAATCCCTCTCTCTCACACACACACACACACACACTCGTTCTGTCTGCCTTTTTTTCAGCTCCAATTACAGAGATACGTTTGCGTGGCAGGCAACCCCGGCGGTTAATTCGGCTTGACAGGCTCCTCGTCCTCTGGCATGCCGAGTGGAACAGAAACAGTGTCCTGCTCGCGAGGAACATCACCGCTAATGTAGGCTCCCCGTGTCCAGAGTCTCGGCCGCTGTTGTTAGCGCTGCGCTACATGGCAGGGAACAGCTCCTGATTAGAGGTTAGCATGTAGACGCTCCTTCCCCAAAGACAAGCAGCCCAAATCAGCTCGCTTCCCATCTGCACCACCATGCTCATGCCACGTGTAGCATATCTGTAACAAGCGTCCATTAAACAATTAACACATTCTATAAATGTCATTTGAACACAGACTATCAGACTACAGTATACACAATAATAATATCGTATGCATTAATATTAAATGAGTTAAATCTCTATCAGTTTTCATTCTGATTTGGCATAGAATCTTTTTATTATGTCACAGTGAAAAGCCCCTTTTGTGATGTTTAGTACGTCTGTGTGTCAGCCATTTCCCCCCCCCCAAAACACACTTGGAGGTTTAGGGGAGGCCTGTTCAGGTTGTGTGCATAGATGTGTGCTTGTGTTTGTGTTTGTGGCTGTGTGTGTGTGTGCCCCTGTGTGTGAGTGTTTTTGTTTAGTTCCGTGGCTCGGCTTCTCCTCGGGTGGCTGGAGCGATGAACGTCAGACTGGCAGCTCGGCGGAGCCTGCACACGCTCGACTGGGCCGCCACTTATTCAAGGTGATAAAAGCATAAAAAGGAGGTATGAATCTTAGATGTGTGACGCCCAAGTGTACACTGCAAAACTTATTTAGGACAGTGCCATTAAAACTCTTAGCTCTCCAAAGACTGTTACACCCCACCCCACCTCACAATCGCCCCCCTTTACCACCCCCCCTCACCTCATCTCCCCTCCCCTGCATCCCCGTTAACCCGTGTGCACTGATTTAACGTGGATGACTGGATCACATAGAATGGCGTTCGTCGCCACCATCTTACCTTTTGACGCGCACGCTCTCGGGCTCTGTGGCTGAGTAAAATTTGATGAGGCTCCCAAAAGCTTAATGGGAGGCAGTGAGCTGAGCCCTGTGTGTGTCGCACGGCGGGGGGGGGGGGGGGGGTGAAGACTCTTCCCCCTCGGCAGTGGGACAGAGAGGATTCCGGGGGGGTTGGGGGGGTAC
Source organism: Sardina pilchardus (assembly GCF_963854185.1). Classification (NCBI taxonomy): domain Eukaryota; kingdom Metazoa; phylum Chordata; class Actinopteri; order Clupeiformes; family Clupeidae; genus Sardina; species Sardina pilchardus. Next base: position 4,968,514 of record NC_085008.1, read on the forward strand.
AAAAGTGGGAAAGTTCTCGGCCGTCCCTCCACAGGGTCCCCCGCCAAAGTTTGGCCTGCCAAAACGACCTCCTCCATGTTTTCACTGACTGCAATAGAGACGTGACTCTGTGGCGAAGTCCTTATTATTCTTAGTGGCAGTGCGGTATCATGTCTTGTCTTGCAGCTCCAACCCACAAGAGAAGCTTGTAAAGCAAGCCGTTACAGTGCCGAGCGCCATGTTTTATTGATAGCCCGGGTTGTTCTCTCCTTGCCTCGCTCACTCTCTCCATCTCGCTGTCTCTCTCTGTCACCCCCACTTTAATTACGAGCACTGGTTAATTCATCGCTTCTTGAGGGAGGCCGGCAGGGGGTTAGACAGATGTGTTGGGTGTCATTAAGACACCCCTCTCACACACACACACAAATACACACACACTTTATCTCTCTCGCTCTCCTTTATACACACACACACACACACACAGGCACACACTCACACACCCTTAAATTCATCAGTGGCTAGGCATCCATTATTCAGCAGTCAGTTCATGTGTGAGTAAGAGGGCCTTTATTTGGGAGCCACGCTAACGGGTAAACTCAAGTGGAAAAAGGTTCAGGCCGGGCAGGAGCAGGACTCCGTGTCCCGCCAAGTGGAAGAGTTAAGGAGAGTATAAAAGCTACCTTTAAGGGGGCCAGGGGACGACCATCAATGCCAGGAGGATGAGGAGGAGGGTGGAGAGTACTGTATCTCACGTGACCTACCTCAGTGTGTGTGTGTGTGTGTGTGTGTGTGTGTGTGTGTGTGTGTGTGTGTGTGTGTGTGTGTGTGTGAGTGGGGGGGAGTGGGGTGTAGTGGAGGTAGAGTTGAGATGTAGTGGAGGAGATGGGTATGGTAGCCATGTGCAATGGGAGCAATTTTCCGACCTTCCTGACGGCACAGGAGTTGATGCTGTTCATCTTTGGAAGGCTTGGCATGTCAGGTGGAGTCGGAGAGTCCAACGCCAGGGGACCTGACATGCCGCTCTGAGTGTCCAGCTGCCGACAGAAACAGAGGGAGAGAGAGAAAGAGAGAGAGAGAGAGAGAGAGAGAGAGAGAGAGAGAGAGAG